>NW_006436288.1:4710083-4741144 GCF_000325575.1 Pteropus alecto
GAAAGAAAGAAAGAAAGGCCATCGAATGCTTAAAAGTGATTATCATGTTTTCTTTTTCTTCTTTTTTTCCAAGCCCAAGTTTCCATCAACTTAACTTTCCTTTTTTTTCCATTAAATCTTAGTGTTATGGCTTATGTCTTAGCACTCTGTCTGCTCCATCTGTGACCCAAACTTCTTCTACCATCATCTAAATATTAGACATTCTGAAGTGTTATAGACCCAGCTTTCAATTTTTTTTTTCTCTATCTATATTCTCTCTCTGGACAATCACATCCAAATTCTTGCCTAGGTATTGTCTCCATAAAAGTAATGCTCAAATCTAGCTTTGATTTCTCTTGAAATCAGGCACTAATCCTGTTTAGTGTCTGTAGAATCTCTCCTATAGTGAATCACCCATCATGGGATTTGTAATCAGATTGATTATTCCGTTCTTACCAGTGGAGGGGCGGGGGCGGGGATGTGTGTGTGCATGCACATGTGAATTCACATATGCACACTTGTGTATATTTTGAGGAGAAGAGAATATATTAATACTCCACAGCTGCACATAACACAGTTTCTCAAGTAATCATTTTCCTCACTCAAAGCCCCTGGGTAATGAAAGCCTTCCTCAAAAGTTCTCCTGGTGAGTAGGCATTGTTTTTCTCCTCCCACCTTTTGCAAGTGACAATCTATCTAGTGTCAGGGTTTATTCAGAGACATCAGCTTCAACCCTGCCCCTCTCCCTACTATACCAACTAGTTTAGATCTAAAATTTCAGCTCTTATCCCATGTTAGCAATAAAACCAATCTCTAACCCTGAAGGCCTAAATCTAGTCTGATATTTTCCCCAGATTATTGCAACCTCAATGTTGAAGCTTCTGCTTTGGACTTAGGTTCCTTCTTTTAATTTCTGTCACCCAGAGCTTTGTCCTGTCTTTGTTTTGGGCGAAGCTTTATGTTTACATTTTTTCTTGTTTATGGGGTTTATATTGTGTGCTATGTGTGTGTTTTCTCAGTACAACAACTGCTAGAGCTAGAACCATTGCATTTCCACATATCTGAAAGCTATGTCTGCATGGTTGTCCCCTTGGAAACTCAAGCTCTGTGTATCAAAACTATATGCATAACAATTCCACCAAATATCTTCCCATTTTGCCTATTTCCTGCCATAATTAATAGCACCCTATCTTCTTGATTTCCCAAGAATGAAGTTTTGTAATCATTTAAATCCAACCTTTCCATTGGTCCTCACATCCAAATAATCACCAAGTTAATTCTACTATTGCAATATTTCACTTAATATATTGTACAAATCTTAGTGATTTGTAAATATAATGAATATAATATTTAACTTAAAGAATTTTTAAAGATTAAATGAGATAAATAGATTAGAAGCACTGTAAGACTAGAGAAAGAGATGAAGTAAATTAGCTACTGGGTGATCCAAGCCAACCCAGCATTTGCAGTTATTTTAATTAGTAATATTTTTATGGATTTTCATAAGTTCACATGTCACATATGTACTTGGACCATATGAATGGAAACTAAACATAGCATATATTATGTACCCTTCTCATGGTTTTTATGAGTTTTTAATTTTCATTTTATTAGTTATCTGGGCATGTACAGTGTTTGATTGTTCTAATAAATTGAAAAATCTATATGGATAGATAGAAATTAATTAAATAAAAATGAATTAATTAGCTAAAATTTAGCCCTTATTCTCTATCAGGTGCTTCTCTATATTTGATCTTATTTCATCATTACAACAACCCTATAATTAATTATTACTATTCTAATTTTACAGAAGAGAGAACGTAGGCCCACATAAGTTAAATAACTTGATAATGGTCACAGGTGGAAATGGGGCAGAACAAGGATTTTAATACATATAACCTGACTGCAGAGATGAATATAAAGTCCACTATAATGTCTTGAATGTGTACAATAACAGTATATTAATAGTTGGGTTGCTCTCCTTTGTGAAAATTCAATTTGTCAAGTCCAGTCTCAAATGTTTAATACCCCAAACTAAACCCTCATTCAGATTATATACATGGAAAATGTGGAGGGACTCTTAACATGTTGATTCATATTAAGGTCACACATGAATAAAACAACTGACTTTTTTCCACATTAATTACTCATACCCTTTTCTTCCCCATGTTATAATTGAGTGGTTGTATTTTCTTAATCTGTGAAAGACAAAACATATACCAATTAAATCACATCTTCTTACTTTTAGCTCATCAATCAAGTCTGTTAACATTTTTAGAATTCTGATTGTTTTTCATAGTATTAATTAGTTATTCTTCCTAGGTTTTTGCCATCCATTCTCAGTGTTTATACAATCATATATATGAGGTACTGGCAACATACTAAAAGTTTTGTTTTTCCACAAAAGAAACAAATTGTATTCCCTTAATATAATACCCATTTTGTGTCTTTGTATGATAATGTTTTAAGAAAATAATCTAAACTAGAGTCAAAACTATCTTGTGTCTTGAATCCATCTCTCTGAGTGAAAAAAAAAGTGGGGGAGAATATTTTCCCACTTTTTTTGAAATAAACTATTCTAATCTGCTATTAGAATGACTGGGATGCTGGTAACAGAGTTGATATATTTTGAAAAACAACAATCTTAATGATATAGACGAAGTATATAAAAATACTGTAGAGTAAAAGATGATTACTACAGAATTAGAGAAGAGATAGTTCTCAACACAGTCAATGGTACTATACAGAAAAGAATAATCTCAAAATAGAGCAGTTTTTTTAATGAAAGCTAATTTAAGAACATGCAAAAGCTGAGAAATAAAAAGACTAAGGAAAGGCTCTTAGAGCTGTGACCATAAAATCTGTGTATAACTATCTTAAGTGCAGTCAGCAATTTTTATTTTAAGATGAGCTAGTCACTACTATAAATTATGTCATCAGTAATTTTTTTGAAACATCAGTTGCTTCAAGGATAGTACAATCAAAAGATTACCGAACACTCTAACACCAGACTTAATTGTCTCAAGTTTGTTCTGAGCTCTGCAAATCTGATTTTTAATAATTTTGCCCTCTTGCACACTACTTACAAAAACAGATGCATTCTGAAACTCTACATGGGTCTGCTGTCAGTTGCCTTGTTTTCAAAGTATTTTGCAGAAATGACTCTCTTTATCTTTCTTCCCTCCCTCTATCTCTCCCTCTCTTCTTCTTCCCCATTTCCCCCTTCTCTCTCTCCCATTTTATTTTAGATAATGTTAAATTAGAGTTAGAGTTGATATATATAATCTCAATAGTCCTCCTTTCAAGCGTTTTCTCAATGCAAATTGTGGCTCAGGACATTGGATAACCGGTCTTGAGAATCTTCTTTCACATGGGAACAAACAAGTACATTTTATTCTATTACCTCTTTATGGAAAGAGAGATATAAAGATAAATTAGTGTCCTCCCGATTTCAATAAACTGTTAAGATATGACTCTTTTCATCTACAGAAAAATGTGAATGATATTATTGAAGAAGTCAAAAATATATGCAGTGTTCTGGGATGCGTGGAGACCAAACAAATTACAGACGCTGTAAATGAACTAAATCAAATTCTTCAGAGAAAAGCAGAGGTAAATACACTCATTTATTAAACAGTAATTACCTTAAACCTGAGTTCAATAATTAATTAAGAAGAGTTAAAGACTTGACTAACTATTATATATGCGTTTGTGTGTATGTGTATACATATTTCAATCATTTGGGGGTAATGAAAACTTGACCATTATACAAAATGATTTAATTAAATTAAAAGAAAATCTCTTAACACCTTTGAAGTTTATAACTGCAATATAACTTCTAAGTGAGACAAATCAATCATACAATCAATCTAGATGAATGGGCTTTTTTTTTTTTCAGTTTAAAAAAATGAATATTATAAGATTTTTTTGTTTAGTCTCAAAAATCTGATGTAGGTGTCATTTTTGCCCAAGAAAAAGAATAAGAATTCTAGTACAATGAATCCATTCAATCTTATAATTAGTTTAGCAAGGGATTAAAGCAAAAGGATATAATGATTATGATAATAATAATAACCAATAATAGTACATTTCAATAATAAAATAGTTTCACTCATATATTACTTCTTTTAATTTTTATTTTATTTCAACTCATCCTCACAACAATGCCACAGAGTAGGTATTTTCATGTTCATTTCATTATTAAAATCTGCTGCTTACACTGCTTGTGTATAGAGTATTAATAAGTGGCAAAATAGAGATTTTTAGAACCCAAGTCTCTATACACATGCCAGTTTATGTGAAACTTCATAAGAGGGAGTGATTACATGCATCCTTATCTGCATGGGAAAAAACAGTAGAGGTCATATTACCTTGAATATGCCAGCCTTGAAATTTCAAAAAGATTGATTTAGAAAGCAGACAACTATAGTATTAATACATATAAATCATTGTGCTTATTGTTTTAAATATGTGACTATGAAAAAGATCAGTAATTTTTTAAAGTTGGACTTTCTATATCTTATTTTAATTAGAACTTGTTTTTTTGTCATTTAATAGTAATAATAAATATAGAAATTTAAATACCTTATTTACATATACAATCAATAACAGTGATGACTCTGAAGGGCAAGGGAGTCACAGAATTAAAAGATTTCCAAGATAAACTTTTATTAAAAATTAAAAACACAAAGCAATGAAGAAATCAAAATTTAAACAATATAACCAATAAATCCCAAAATTGAACATCTGAGATAGATATGTGTTTATTTCCTTAAATTTTTCTTAATGGGAAAATATCTACTCATATTTTCCAATTGTAGAAGGAAATGAAATAACTACATAGTCTCCAAAGCTGTTTTCATGTATAGGTATTAAAATCCATGGATTTCTCAAATGATACCAAAGTAAGAAATCTGATGTGATCATATCTAATCTTATCTTATTTTTCTATTCTGTGTGAGAATGGGAAAATTATAGTCTTGAAAAGCCTATCACCAATATGTTTTCAAAATAAATATTTTGATAACTCGAAAACTTGGGGATTATGTAATTCTAAAAAGAATCTTTTAATAGCTAAAGTTAAGTCAGGATAACAAGGTAGTGAGAATTAACTTTCAACAACTAGTTTTTCTTAGATTCACATTTTGGGGACATTACAAGCACCTAGAGCAGATAATAAAATGCAAAGAGCTTAGGGTCATGCAAACATAATTTGAATTCGAGATCTACCACTTGCTAGCTGAATATCCTTTAGAAAATTAATTCATTTCCCTGAGTTTCAAGTTTCTTCATCTCTAAAACAGAAAAATAAAACAGAATTTGCAGGGTTCTTATGACTATTAAAAATAATATTAATAATTTGTGATGAAATATGTTATCTAAGTATTAGAAATAATGTCGATAATTAAATTAATGTAAAATAATTTTAATACTAATAATCTAGATGATAGTGTTTTGAATGAGAGTCATTATTATTATTGGAAATAGTAGGGGTGGTGCTGGTGGTAGTTTCTGAGAATCTTCCCCATGTGGCCAGGATGGTGTTAATTCACATAAGCACCACTTAGGTCCTCATTGATTACCACCAGCCTCGTGACAAATGCAAGTCTTTGACAGAGGAGAGACCAAACACATGAATGTGAACAAGTGCCTTCCCATCTGTTAAGGCCACTTGGTTGTTCATCCATTTTTATGTCCAGCTCTCAGTGAATCAGCAGAAACAACTGATCAAAGAATGAGAAAGATATAATTCTAGGATGAGATATTTCAAATGATGTTAAAGTATTACTAGATATAGAAAGCTTTACTTTTAAAACATTCTTTTTCTGAAACTCTCTAAAAGAATACAAATGACAATTTTCTCTGAAATATCAAACTTTCAATATAGCTGAAGCCAAAAATATCCTTCAGGGAGAAATTGAATATTTCTTAGGAAAGCTATGAATAATTATACTTCTCAAGGAAAGCTCTTATTCACATTTCACATTTCTTATATGTGTATTAGCGTTCAATTGTATGTTATTATTCATGCATAGAAATGAAGAAAAGAGTTGACAATTATCAGTTTTAGTTCATATCTGTCAATGGCCAAAATCGATAGTTCAACATCCCCTAATAAACAGATTCTACTTATTCTGAGAAAACTTTAAAAGTTTGCTTATTCTACACCACCTTCATTCAGACGTTTTTTTTGTTCATCCCTTTTTCTATCCTATGAGCCCACCTACACAAGAATGTTGGCACAAATCATAAGTATATTTTACAGAATTTGTGCAGTAACCAACTGCTTGCAGTTAACAATGCCAAAGTAGTTCAGTCTATCCACCCACCACGAACCAAGATTAAAGAAACACTGAGAAATACTAGTCTTCTGCCAACAAACTCAAACTTGAGAACCTTTTCTTTCTCGTGGCTCCATTTTTTGGTCAACTTGCAAGAGACTGTTTCCTGCCACACAGGGAAGTAATTAGGTATTTATTAAATGTGAGTTTTGGCAAGATGAAGAGTTATATCACAAATGCAGTTGTACTCTAGTTCATACTCCCACTCAGCACTGGAAACATTTTTCCATCCTCCAAAATTATATTCCAGAAGCTCACATAATATATTTCAATTAAATGCTTATACAATAAATGAACCACAAAGTGAAAAATATGGCCTTACACATTGTTCTGTAGGTGGCTGCCATGGTGATTTTAAAATACAGCTTTTTATTTCTGAATAAATTGAATTCTAGTTAAGTCAAGCTAACATCTTCAATAGTCTCAACCACATAGATGGAGTAAAGATTTTATTTGTAGTTGTTAGAATAGTGGTTGAAACTATGATCAGGTGAAATATTTTATCCAAGACAAATGTTTCTGAAAAAGTCCACATGAATGATGCTTTTAAGTGAAAAGTTGTATATAGGTTTAATTACCTTTTAAACATGATAAAAGTGTTTTCTCTTTGAAGAAATACTGTAGCAAGCTTCTTGTTTTGGAAGACAATTATTTCCTAGCTTATTTGAGAAATCAAACTTTTCATGAATTAGATTTACTTAAAAATAAACCTAGTGTCATTTTTAAATAGACCTTATATAAAATTGAATTCGCTTTTGGACTGAAACCTTATTTTTAGTGAATCTGTGAATCACTGTATAATTTTCACGATAATGAAGTTAAAACTAGCAAATCCCAAACCACTAAAGTAATCGAGGTCTGCAACAAAAATAAATGTAAATAAACAAGCCAACAAATATATAAATAAACAAAACTACCATACTAATGAATGTGAACTTAAATGACCACGAAATAATTAAATTTCAGATAGTATTTTTTTTAATTTAGGAGATGATCTTAAGTGTTTTACTATTATTTTTTCAATATCCTAAAAAGAAAGAAAAAAATGAAATTACATAGTGGATCTATATGATTTTGCCCACTTACACCCAGCCCTCTTTCCTGCAGCCCAAAACTGGCATCTGAACGACTGCTAATAAGAACAGAACACACTAAACAGATAGAATTAAAAATGCGCCTATATCAAAAGATTAGTCATGGTTGCGGAAGGGGGATTGAGTTTACTCTATATCTGTGGAACTGTTCTAATAGTATGAAAAAGGCTGAGCTTATTCTAGAAATTTATTTTTTAAAAAATCGAATAACCTAAGTTGTTCATTATAATATTCAGGCTTTTCTTCCATCTTACAATTTAGATTTCCTCTGCTTAATAAGCAACATTTATATATGACAAAAAGAAACAGTGTCTTTTTTATCATGCCAGAGAAATATCTATGTTTAGATATGGGATATTAAAGGTTTAACTGTTTTGTGAAATTGTTTTCTGAATAACTAGTGTGTCTTTGCACCTATTTTTATTTTTTAGAATTTTCATCAAAATTCTGAGACTTCAGCAAAAGGTAAAACATATACGTACCCATTTTTTAAAAAAAACATGTTATAGAACCAAAAATAATTAAATTTTTCATCCAAATATGGTAACACAAACACATACAAAATGTCTTTTGAGGTAAAAATGTTTTGCTAAAACTTTTTACTAATAGAAGTGATTATTCTGCAATTGAATAACTATCCACACTCTAAACTTTTAGCCTAACATTTTTAAAAAATGGGAAAAATCAAGAGATCTATAAAAATCAAAGTAGTACTGAAAATATCCTTATGACCATTTCAAGAAACTGTAAAATTTTATTTAGCTAATTATATTTTGATGTAAGAATATCAGGAAAGTAGCAGACGTCTTTCTTCAAAGTCACTAATTTCAAATTTAAAGTCAAGGTCTATTTGAAAGACCAATCTAACTAAAAAATAGAAGGATTAGATTCTGGAATAAGCAGTGTTTGCAGAGGCTCTGAGCCTATAAAACCGCAAGCCACAAGGAGGACTTGGCCTCTATAGAAAATAGTGGATGTGTGATAGTGGGATGCAGAGGAGAGTCTAGCTTTTACAATAAGGCAGAACTGGTTTTGAATTTCAATTCTACCACTTTTTGACCTTGTGAACTTAGAGAGTTAAACTCTTTGACCCTCAGTTTTCCTAATATGCATAAGAACTATGATCATCTTTAATGTGCAGTGTGGTCAGAGATTTTCTTGTTTGCATAGGCAGATGATATTTGGCTTATGAACACTCTGAGTATCTTTAAGGAAACTGTCTGGCTCACAGATATTAAACACTCTTGGACTCAGAGGTGACAGTGAAACACAAATACCCATCCATGCCCTGTCTTCTATACCCTTAATTGTCTTCAATAGAAAGTTATGTACAGAGGAATATCGATTCAATTCTAATTCCCACCACTCAAAAGAAGATATTCAATTATATTTGAAGAACTTTCCACTTCACATCACAGAGAAAAATAAGATGGCAGAGGATATGGAGGAAAAAGAAAAAGAAAAACTGTGCTATGGAAAAATCCCTGTTCCAGACATTCATAAAACTCCAGAAGACCTTAGAGGAAGAGAAGAGGTGGACCTTCTCCAACAATATTAGTAACACAGAGTCCAAGTGATAGAATGTGGAGTAACGGGTGGAGGTATTCTGTATGGAACTGGTCCTTTCTTCCTTTCTGTTAGGAATGTTGGAATAAAATCTCCTCTCTCATATTCCCCCAGGGTTGGAATACGAGATCCAATAAAACTGCACAGGAATGTTCCCAGAGATTTATATTCTATGCTAAACCATTGTAGATTCTAATTAATGAATTTTAATGACATAAATAGTCAGTTTCTTTATGTCATGATACTACAACCTTTTTCCCCAAGTAAAATGAGATGTGATAAATATTATGTTTCCATATTTCACCACCAAGCCCAGTATCTTGAGTCCTCAATACATTCTGATGATGTTTGAAATGCATTTTTCATCCAGAATGCTAGAAATAAAGCATAATACATGAGTACACCTCTCTATACTACCTGGAAGAGACAAATTATAACCAAGAACTGTATTTCTGCCTAAAAGTAAAGAGTAGGGTTTGAGTAATTATCAAAATCATTAAGATTCCCCAAAATACCTGCTGAGACTTCAATTAATAAGTTCTCTGACCCAACTTTATGATTCATTTGAGATGTGTGTTTATTTGCACAATGTTGGGTATTATTAACAAGACTGTGTTTTCTGCTACAGAGTACCAACAGTATCATTTGGGGACCAGGAAACAAGATGTTTCTATAAATTTATAATTCTCTGACGCCTGTTGTTCAGGAGAATCCCTTTTGGTTGGCCTCCAGAGTGTGATGAGGCCTTTTTTAGGACTATTTTTATTCTGCTTTACTCTTCTGTCTCATTAATTGTTACTGCTGATTTCTCTGAGAATTTTAATTAGAGCCCTTTTACTATGCTCGTCCCCTTAGGCTGTTTCGACAAAGAGCGTAATTTTAGAAATACAGCAAATAAGTAAAACTTGGCCACCTAATAAATTTTGTACAAAAATTATGAATAACTAAGTGAATAATAGCATGTGCTGAACAACAACAAAAACGCTTAATTATGGATAGACCTGGTGAAGGACAGGATGTGGGAAGAAGCCCATACTGAAGCTGGCCTCTCTCCTGAGTATCCAAATGTCTGAGCATCGGAACATTGCAGACTGCTGCAAGAAAAAGCTAGCTCTTTATACTATTTTCTTTTCAAAACAACTAGAAACCAAAAATCAACTTGGGTTTCAGAAACAACTTATGTGGGTTTGAATAAACGACAGTACAGTGCGACTTCACTAGGCACACGCCGGAATCAAATCACAGCAGATTTTTAAGAACATAATTTCTAATGAAGTGCTTACTTGTTCTGTAAACTTCTCTTCTGCTGCCCCGGGAGCTCGGTCGCCTGTCGCCATGCTCTTCTCCACTATGTCCAGCAGTGGCAGTGGAGAAGCTCTGAGTGCATGCGCACACGCGGAGCCTCAAATGCTGAATCGCGGGCGTCGGGGAAGTGGCAGCGAAAGGCGCCCCAGGCCCGGCGTCTGGAACCTCAAGTGGGACAGGCAAGAACCACTGTCCCTGTTCAACCCGCGGAAGAGGAACCTGGAATCTGGGGTCCAGTCTGGACCACTACGAAGCCAAGGCCATGCAGGCCATCTCCCTCGTGGAGGCGCTTCCAGTACCACTAGACACTTCCCTGGAAAAGGACTGCACTCTGAGCCCCGTAGGTCTACAACTCGTAAGTTTGCCAGGAGGTTGCGAAGTCAGCACAGACCTGCTGAGAGAAGGCACCCTATCGCGGCCGATCCCTTCTATGGCACTGGAAGGAGGAGGCTGTGCAGTATTCCCAAGGGGAGCCTGGATCGAGGCTGGCTTCTGAAACTATATCCAGCCAGCGGATGCTAAGCAGCAGGAGGATGATTACGAGATCTTCATCTGCCGCGCCAAAGTCATCCACCACTACATTGTGTGTGCCTGACACGCCTGTTTCCTCCGGAGGTTGGCTCTGCCTCTTACTCAACTATGTCAGCATTGCCTACTTGGTGGCCTAGCAGCAGTTAGTACCCTCGGGGACACAGGTTCAGGTTCCTGACAAGATGTCCAGCTCCTGAGGCCGCCTCGAGGCCCGGCACTCCTCCTTAGCCCTGCACCCAGTTCCTCTGGTGTGGGAGCTGCTAAGAAAATTCTTTCCTTCTGCATTCCTTCCACAGGCCACGCTGTGGTTACCTTTCATTTCTCCAGGACGAGGTGGCGGAAAAGTAGAAATATCTAAAATGCAGCATTTCAGTACTTATTTTTGGCCCAGAATGGAAGAGGGACACGTTTAGATCAGATCAGACTGGTTTCTTTCGCGTGGTTTTCTGCCTCTCATTTACCCAGATGAGATTGTGGGGCTTAAGGAGGCTGTGGGGCTTCGAGGATTGCATGAGGCCTGTTAGATGTGGTAACTTCGAGGACCACCAGCAGATCCGCACTGAGGGGTCCTTGGTTACGACCACAACTAGCCATGTGACGCCCCCCTACCCCAGACCAGCCCCCTTCTAGATTCTGTCAGCAAAGCCCATCAGGGGTACAACGAGGAGGAGGAGGTGAAGGGAACCAGACATTTCATTCATAACATTTCGTTTTATACATTCTTTTCATTTCTTAAAACCCTTTTGTCACTTAAATAATTGTCAATTCAAGATTTTCTTCATCTGGGTAAATAATAATCATTTTATCTTTTTTATTGGAGTTTATTCATTTAACTTTTAAAATACTACTATAGTTGGATATTAAAACAAAAATAATTGCAAATAGTGAGCATATTAATGATTATAATCTTTCTCTCATTCACCACTGCACATAAAATGCCAGCAGCGGATGCTATTCACTGTCCCCCATTAAGAGATATGACACTGAACACCACCCCCGGGATGAATCCCGTTCTCATAAGCTTCTCTGTTGTAATGGTGCCATTTTTCCTGATTTGGATCAAAGCTACCAGTTCTACCTGATCCATTTCATCGGTCTCTTCTACTTCTTTCTACCTCTCAGGTAGGAATTTCTCCAGCAAAGAGAGTTTATCAGGAGAAAGAAAGTCATTCTCAGGAAAGCCTACCTAAATTCATTAATCAGGTGACCCTTTCATGTGACCTGAAATAAATGGGCTGCATGAAAAGAGTCACACCCTTGAAAACTATTAGCTCCTGTACTTAGTCTTTCTTTTTTTTTTCTTCACGATACTTCAAGTCACTTTCAGGAAAAATCAATAGACTCCCTTTAAATAACTAATGGTAAAACTCCAGTAAGGCTTTGTTTTGATTTTGAGGAGATTTAGTAAACATCATAAATCTTTTATTTCAAGCTTATTTCAGATTCCAGCTATGGGCTATTACCATTCTCTTTTTATATCAGTGCAATGTATGATTAGTGTTCAGTTAATGGTAAACATAAAAGCATAATCGAATTTATTATAATTAACTTTTTAGGTAGAATTTGTTTGAAGAACTTATAAGCCATGTAGAAAACATGGTCCTTGTCTGAAAATTAATTCTATACAATTATAACCCAAAACAAAAAATATTGCAAATTACAGTTGATCAGAATGCCAAATTAACAGCCCAAAACCCTGATTTGTGATTAAAGGTTGTGCTTCCAAATTTCTGCAACTGAAGATATGAAAGCTTATTAATTACCTACACTACTAACAGCTAACCCAGGCTACATATAGAGGCACAGATGGTTAATTGGCTTCAGTTGATGGAGGGTCATTTTAATTAAATTTTATTTAAATGTTATTATAATAAATTTCAAAGCTATAATAGATGGGTAATGATAAATATGACCCTTCAGAGATGACCTGATTTCTATCATTTTCCCTCCTAGGCTTGATAGAAAAAGTGACAACTGAACTATCCACATCCATCTACCAGCTAATTGATGTCTATTGCAGCAGCTTTTATGCAGATTTCCACCCTCTAAATACACCTGATAGTGTTTCCTTTGTAAACCCTGGGCTCCATTCCCACCTTAGCTTCACAGTGTATGCAGCTCACAACATTCCAGAGATCTGGGTGCACAGGTGAGTGGCAGTGAGTTTTTCACAAAAGTATTAATATTTGCATAGTTTCTAATTAGAGTATAATTTGTCTTGTTCTTATTTATAGGAGCAAATCATTCATAAATTTTTGAAATGTAATCAGCATTAATTTATCTTTATTTTTTAAATCATTTTTTTAGCTTTTTCCTAATTCATGTTCTTTTTCCCTCAAGTCTACTCCCATTTTCCATATTAAAAATAACTGTATATTGTTAATATATCATAATGGAAACAGAAAATACCCATCCTACTTAGCGATTGTCTTAAAATTTTCTTTTTTTAATGTTTGAATCTAAATGATCAATTCCAATTACCAGGAGAGAGAAAGAGAGAGAGAAAGAGAAACACACAAGAAAATCGAGAATAATTAAAAAATAGAAAAAAATTACTCTGATTCCTGTCAAGTTGTGAGTTAAATCTATAAGAGAATACTGATTAAATCAGTTAAAATTGATGAGAATAATTTATTAATGGATTTATTGTACTCACTGTATTTAGCCTCTCAAGAAAAGCTATAAGAAATAATTTTAGTAAAAATAGAAATATTTGTTATATTAGCCTGAATTTTTGCAAAAAACTGAACTGTAAACATATTTATAGAATTAATTAGAAAGGAAGTTTTACTTTTTTATGTAAAAAGAAAAAACTGCCTATCTCTCTATCTACATTTCTTTAGAACCCAAGGGATGATTGATTCCTTTATGCTTTTTCTTTTTTGATTTTATAAAGAACTTTAAAAGCCTGATGTGTAATATAATAAATTGCTACTCTAAAGAATGTTCTCTTATAATTTTTCACTACTAATACATTTAATTTTAATTCTCATGTAAAAACTATATAGTCAGATAAAGCTATATGCATAGAGCATGGTATGACACTTATTTTTTTCTATTGATTTTCCATTCTGTTTCATTTATTTATGCTCTATTCTTTATTATTTTCTTCCTTCTATTAACTTTGGGCTTAGTTCTTTTTCTGGTTCCTTGAGTCTAAAGTTAGGTTGTTTATTTGTGATCTTTCTTCTTTAATGTAGGCATTCATTTACTGCTATAAACTTGTCTCTAAGTACTGCTTTTGCTGCATCCCATAAGTTTTTGAATAGTGTATGTTTGTTTCATTTTTCTCAGGATACTTTCTAATTTCTTGATTTGATTTCTTGTTTGATCCCCTGGTTATTACAAGTTTTTATTAACTTGTAAATTTTCCAGTTTTCTTTCTGCTATTGACTTCTAGTTCTATTGTGGTCAGAAGATACACTTGGTATGACTTCAGTCTTCTCAAATTTGTTAAGACTTGTTTTGTGACCTAACATGTGATCTATGCTGGAGAATGTTCTATGTGCACTGAAAAAGAGTGTGTATTCTCCTGCTATCGGGTGGAATGTTCTGTATATATCTGTTAGTTTCATTTGATCTATAGGGTTGTCCAACCCTATGTTTCCTCATTAAGCTTCCTTCTGATTCCATCCATTATAGCCAGTATTGAGATCATCTGGTATTATTCTGTTGCTATCTATTTCTCCCTTTAATTCTGTCAATGTGTGCTTAATATATTGGCTTCATCTAGAGTGCATAATATTTACCATTGTTATAGCCTCTTGATAAATTGACCCTTTTATCATTATTTAATGTCCTTGTCTCTTGTTACTTAAAGTTTTTAGCTTGAAGTCTATTTTGCCTATTGTAAATATGGCCACTCCTGCTCTCTTGATTATCATTTGCATAGAATATATCTTTTTTTGACCATTCATATTTAAAGTAATTAATGAATTATGGATGAAAAAGGGTAAAGGATTAAGAAAAACAAATTGGTAGGTACAAAATAAGAGTTCAACTGCAGGCCAAGTTTAGCTTCATCTTATGCCCTTCTGAGGCCACCTGTTAAGATTCAGCAAGCAACCCACAGACGTTGTGCTTATAGTTGCCTCAAGAGGCCAGGCCAAAAAGCGAGGCTAGCTGCCAACAGGTCTTGAGGCTGGCTCAACAAGGAGCACTGGACTCCCCAAGGACACACCTGGATGTGGCTTGGGTGGGGTCATAAGTTGGGGGAGGCAGAGTTTCAAGGAATCCTCTGGACTGAGCGACCTCTGTTATTCAGTTCGGTGATGTCTCAGCTATGGCGATACTAATTATGCACACCGAAAGCGGGGAGGGATCAACAGAGGATCAATGGATACTGCTAGCACTTCTGCTGGGGAGAGAGCCTCGCCTCCAGCCCTTGCTCTAACAACTCAAAGTCCCCCTGTAAGTCCCTAGGCCGCCCCCCAGCAGCCCACCCAGTGCTGGTGCTCAGAGCAAGCAAGTCTGTCAATGAGAAAGCCACTTGGGGACACGACCCCTTTAAGGGGCTGCAGTGTCTGGGGCAGCTGCAGCCTCTGTCTCACTCAGCCACTTGGGACCGGGCAGCCTCCTGTCTTCGCCCCCCCCCACCTTCTACCATTGCAGGTTGATTTCTTACTTTAATCCCTAGTTGTAGTGCTGCGGTTCATCTAGATCCCAGATGACTTTGCTTGCTGTTTGCTCCATGTTTCTGTCATAACTTTGATGTGGTCTCAAGAGGAATGAACAAAATTTCATTCAACTATGCCATTTTTTCCCCTCCCTCCTATTTCCATTTCTTTAAGGTCAATTTCTACAGATTTACTTTGTTCCTTTTGTTGGGCCATGATTCCCTCTTTCAACATGTATTTGTTACTTTGTATTGGTATCTGTGCATTTGAAAAAATAGCCGCCTCTGCAGTCCTTATGGATTGATTTCTTACAGGGAAAGAATGTTACCAATCAGCCCAGCTAGATATTCTGGGGGCCTTTCAAACTTTTCTGTGGGTGTATCTTCTCTGGGTTTTTGTGTTTAAATTCCCAACCAGAGAGGTTTTGTTTCTTCAGGAGCTGATAATGATCTCCCTCCCTCTAGTCTCTATCACTGCAGATTCTCTGGTGCTCCTTTAAGCTGCCCAGCTCTGTTTTGTTCCCAGCTGCTCCTAGGCATCCAGGGCATGTCAGGTCCCATCAGTGTTCTAAATTGGGTAAGACAGAAACCAGCCTCTCATACAGCAACCTGAAAAAGCCAGATGCACATTCCACTCTTCCCATTCCCCTCTCCCCATCCCCAGTGGCAAGGCCAAGTTCCATCAGCCTCTCTCTGCTGTCCCACAGATCCTCTGGAGTAGCAGCAAGCCACCCAGCTCTTTTTTGTTCTCAGTGGTCCATGGTCCCCAGGCAACTAGAATATATCAAATCCTGTCTACTCTCTAGGACAGGAAAGACAGAAACCAGGCCCTTAGCTGGAACATTGGACACATACTCCAACTCTTTCTCTCCCCAGGGAGAAGCCAGGAGTTGGGGGTTTTCTCCTATTTATATTGCACTAAGCCGGGGAGGGAAGGGGAGTTGTGAAGGGAAGGACGGTAATAAGTGAGTACGTATTAGTTCAAATCATCACCTTTGTTCTCAGGGGCCCTAATCTAGTACCTATTCCTATTTAGCACTTAGTTTCAGGCAAAACAGAAACCAATCCCTTGGATAGTTCTTTAAAATGTTTTAATGCCAGACATATGTTACAAGGAAAAGCTGGTAGTTGGGAGTTTCCCTTTGATCTGCTGGAGGATGCACTCTAGAAAATGAGTACCATGAATTTTCTCACTGATTTCTATGTAGCTGGTTTTGCACTTGCCTGTGGTGCAGGAGCCTCTGTTTCTGGATTTTTCACAAAGGGAATAGGTACATATATTACTGTTTAATTGGTATCTTTTGAGGGAAGGAGGATCTGGGGCTTCCTATTCTTCCATCTTGCTTACATCACCCATCATAAATTTTTAAAGTAGTTTTTAAAACATATTTTATACAAGCAAACAACACTTTATCATTTGACTTTTAGGTATAAAAAAATTGACCTATATAGAAAACTGGTTTCTTAATAGTGTTCAGCTTATTGAATCAGTGTTGTTTCTTTTTAGCTATAAAGCATTTTCTTTTTCCTGTTGGCTTACATATGCTGGAAAGAAGCTGTGCCAAGTGAGAAACTACAGAAACATTCCAGTCAAAAAATTGTTTTTTTTCTTGGTCAACTGGAACGAAACGTAAGTTTAATCTTTATTCTGGCAGGATCATCTATCTAATAAAGATTAAGAGTTTTGTTTTGTTTTGTTTTTAACTGAAATGTGATTTTTAAAAAATGTTGCCAGTTGATTTGATTCAGTGATATGATAAATATGCTAGTGCTAACGGATAACTATTCAATTTAACAGATTAAACATCCATTTAAAAACCTAGACAAGTGTCCAATCCACACCATCCAACTGATCAAAGAGGGAAATTGGAACAAGGAGAACTATTAATTATTGATAGACTGTGAATAAAAAGAATACCTTCTATTTAGAGTTGGAGGGAGGAGGATTCCAGATATAAGAAAGAAGAAAGAAATTACCAAATAGCATAAGTAATCTCTATTTTCCCACAAAGCTCATTATATATTTTTTTTTCTAACAATGATGTTTTCTGACAATAATTATCTGTGTATTGTGTAAGCTGCCATCTAATTTGGAGTGACTGGCTCCTACTTCCCCATTTTATAGAGGTTTATTATGTCAGTAAGGAAAAGTACCTTTTTGACATTATCCATGTCTTCCTCCTTGCCTGTTTCCCCCACCTCATGCCCTCACTTTACTCAGAATCTCAAGGGACTCATAGGGATTCATGGTTACTGATTATTTTCCTTGCTGTTCCTATGACACTACTCCGCTGTCTCTCAGTCATTTCGCTGGAGTCTCCACTGCTCACTGAAAGCCAATTTTCTTCCCACTAAAGTGGAAGAAAACTCTTCAGCTTACTTTCTATTAGCCCTTTCAGAAGGTCTGGCTTTCTTTGGAGATTATGTGACTCCCGATATGGTACTTTCCTATTGATAAATTGCCAAAATTTCTAGGAGTCCTATGACGGTGTTAGATAACACCACTTATCTCGCTCTTAGTGTTATCTCAATCAATGGAGACATGTCCTGAGACATAACATTTACTCTTTAATTCTTACATACTCCATGGTTCTTCCTATCCCAAAGCAAAT
This sequence comes from Pteropus alecto, assembly GCF_000325575.1. NCBI lineage: Eukaryota > Metazoa > Chordata > Mammalia > Chiroptera > Pteropodidae > Pteropus > Pteropus alecto. The sequence continues at coordinate 4,728,127 of NW_006436288.1, forward strand.
CTTCCTTAGTCTAAGACTGGGACAACCTTTATTTCCCCTACTTTGGTTAAAGTTCTTATTCCTTTGATCAAATACCTGACCTTCAATTACAAAGTCCCATTTCATTGCACAGAATCAGCTCGGCTTGTAAAATTCTTCAGTGTTTCCCCAGTTCCCCAGGTAAAGTACAAAGCACCACGCAGGCCCTCTGTGGTCTGGCCCCTGCCTGTCTCTGAATCTTCATCTCTAGAGTTAGCCCTACTCCTGCCCCTGCACCAAGTCACTCTCTGCATCTGATCTACTTATCCTAACTATGAACTAAGAAATTATGCCTCTGCTAAGAGTCCTCCGTCTGTCAAGAGCATGATGCCTTCACTGCCACCTTGAGAGTAACTTAATTGTATTTCAAGATATTCTTCCACTTTCTCTGTAAATCCTTCCCTGTGTCATTCAGGGAAAAACAAAACAAAAAACAAAAAACAAAAAAAACAGGCTACCTTTTCATCTGTTGATTGGTCTGAACCACAAACTATTCCCCAATGGTCCTTTACTGAATGTGTCTTTTTACTTCTGCTAAATGATCTTTCGTTTTTGTTTTTTACTTTATTTACAATTTTTTTTTCATTGTGTTCCTAGCAGCTAACATAGCACCAGACAGAATAAGAGTCCAGTAAGTGTAGGTGGGCAAATGAATGAATTTCATGTCATAAGTGACTCCTCAAAAATATTATTAACTAGCTCAATTACTAAAATTATTCTTTGGAATTAAAACTTATTCCTGTTTGTTTAAAAAAATCAGACCCAGTTTCAAATGACAACTATGTTCCATCATATAAACAATTCAAGAGAAAAATATAATTCTAAAGCCAATTTCAGAGGAAAAAAGTCTCAAAATAAATTGAAAATTATTAGTGTTCTTAGAATAACTACATTGATATACATTTCTGCTCTTCCTTCAAGATTACACAAGTGTTATATTCCCTGCGAAAGTTTCTTTCATTTCCCCAATACTTAGTTACATCAACCAAGAATTATTTTCATTTTATTTTATTTCCATTAAAAACATTTACCATTTTCTAGCATTTCATAGCATTCTTCATATATTGTATTAATATGTGCCATTACACTATGATTGGTTGTACATTTCATTATTGGATTATATACTTAAGGAGAAAAACTGCGTTGTTTAATTATACGTGACATAGATTTTGACCACATATCATATTCCAATCAACATAGTTTAGCTCCAAAATATATAATCTTATCTCAGCTTAACAAAAATACGTAGCAGGTATTGTCATCTCCATTTTATAGATCAGAATATTGATGTTTACAAAGATTAATTAATTCATCCCAGGCTCGACAACAAATAACTGGCACAACTAGTACTCAGACCCAAAGCTGATGTTTTACTGTGATTTCCATATTGTTTCTTACAACATATAAAACCTTAGGCGTTATATTCTACAAATAGTTCTCATATCTTAAGTTAAAAATAAAACAAAACTATTTCATTCTTCCACCAATAGCCACCCCCTTTTTTTCCTCTGCTTTGCAGCAAAACCCTTACAAAAAGTTGTCTATATTCACTTTCTTCAATTTTTTTCCTCTGCTCTACTGCATACCCCAGTCAGGCTGTTTCTCTGCTCCTCTGAAATTTCCCATTAGCGTAACCAGTGACCTGCATGGCTAAATCTAATGCTTGTTTCTCAGTCTTCATCTTACATAATCTGTTAGGAACAGTTGTCATTGTTGATCTCATCTTCTATCTTGAAATATGCTCTCCACTTGGCACCCACATTCTTTAGCTTTCCTCCTCCCTCATTGGACATACCTTCTCCATCTTCTTTTTCTCTCAAAGACTGATAATGGTCTTAGCCCATAAGCCTCTCTTCTCTGCTGTATCTATCCTCTTTCCTTTAGTTTTATTGTTACATAGTTTTCAATGCCATCTATATGCCAGTACTCCCAGATTTATATCACCAACATAGGCATCGGTCACAAACTCCACATTTATACACTCAACGTGTCTAAGACTGAACTCTTGATCTTACATTCCAAACTCTAGATGATCATTTCCAGTTCCAGTTGTTCCGGTCAAATTCTTAATCTGACTTTCCTCTCAGAAGCAAAGTCCAGGAAATCCTGCTGACTCTCTCTCCTCAAAATATTTCCAGAATATTATTTCTCATCATTTTCATTGGTCTAGACTCCCACCGTCTTTTCCCTATATCATTATCACAATAGCTTTATAATGGTCTCCCTACTTCCCTTGCACCTTTATCATCCTTCTCACACAGCAGCTAACGTGACCTTTTTAAAAATGTCATTCTTCTGTTTCACTCAGACAAAAGTCAAAGTCCATACAATGGCCTATTGTTATATATCAGTATTAAGAGTAGAGTTCTAAATAATGTGACTTTTTAAATCTTCCATTTCGTTATCAAAAACTTACTCTGATTTTAGGAAAACCATCACATATAGAAGAAAAATGTTTAAGAAAAATTTAATGTTTAGTCATTTTTTAATAGTAGAGTAAGGCAAACATATGGTTAAAACTTGAGGTCTGTGCCAGCTGCTTGGATAAAAAGAAGCAATCTGACTTCACTTATTGAATTGCCTCTTAAAGTATTTTTCTTCCTTTCTTTATATAAAAGTTTATTCCTTTGATTTTTTTTTTCAATAGCCATGTAGAAGTTCAAAAGATTTTTCAGTGAATGTGAGATTATTCAGGCTTTAAAAATCCATATGTATTCAAGAAATAAATAAATAACTATTTAGAAAGCATGCATTCTTACCCTAGAATAATTTATTTTTATTAACAAAAATGACGGAATGGAGATTGGCAGTAACTATCCACTGTGACTTATCGAATTTTTGTCATTTTTATATGAAAAACTTACTAATAAGTGAAGCTATACATAAAGAAGCCATAGTCAATGGGGAAAAAAGAACATTCTAGATTATGTGAGGAATAAAGTGAATTTATAACTCCCATCCTAACAGAAATATAAAAACTGAATAGAAAGTCAATTACAGGTAAAAGAGAGAATATTCAAGATATTATTGTGCATTCTCCATAATCATTAACATCTTACAGTGAGTTTCAGAGCTTCTTTTAAGCTGAGAAATATGCCCACATTATCTTAAATGAATATTGAGTATTAAATATATGAAAGAAAAGACTTTTAGTTTTAGTCATCTTAACATGGAACAATTTAATTTTCAATAATCTAAACTTTGTTAATCTGGAAAAATAGAATTTCTTCACTCCCTTGTTTAATGAATATAATGCTGACATACAAACTACTATTTGCCAGATATTGTGTAATGCGATATTTGTTCCATTTCATGGATAAGGAAAAATAAGTCTTAGAAAGGTTAAATTTGTTGCTCAAGGAAGAACATCTTATTGGTCATAGAATCACTACTTGAATGCAGATATATCCAGAGGCAAACCTCTGACTCATCTTCTCCACACAATTGACATATCGACATCCCAGAATTATTATTAATTCAATGACATCATGCCCTAAACTACATAGCTCAGTTAAAGTATCCACTATAACATAATCTGGAAGTCTAGACAACATCTTTAATTCTTCATTGTCCTATTCCACTAATATGCTGTAGGTCAAATATTAATTATTCATTTTATCTCTAAAACAGTTCTCTTGTCTTTCCTCATATCAGTTGCTTACTACCCACACTAGATCTGGACTTCTTCATCTCTGGGAACAGCATGTTGAAGAGAGGAATGTGTACTTCCTCAAGATCAGTGTGGTCACTGGGCTGAATTAATTCCTCCTTGTTCCTCAGGCCATTCACAAAAGGGAATCACCAATGTCTTATTTGACACCCCGAGTAAGGACTGTTACCTAGTATCCAGATTAGACAGTCAACTCTAAAGCAAAAAGATGCTTACTATTTCCTGTGGCCTCAGCTGGCCCGACCTCAGTCAACACATTCCAGCTAGACAATACCCTTTGGTCTTCACACACTGCTTAAACAAATTGACATCAAAGTTCAACTGGGAATTTCAAGGCCAGTGGATTCTGTTCATACTCCTCATACATAACACCATCAGATATCATCTAATACAAACCACCCAATTGCTCTTCCAGTCACTCCTCTCTTCTTTCCATTCCTTGGTGAATCTTTTTCCATGAATCTTCCTCTATCTTCTTGTCTCTGTTCCAATTTTTCCATTTCTCTCTAGTATTCTCATCTTCTAGTAAAAATATTCCCCTGTATTAGCCTCTTAAAAAAATATGTCTTTCATTTCCTTGTCTCACAAATAGATCTCTGCTAAACACCATGCTTATCTTGAGGCTCTAAGGTCTAAGTTTGGAATTACTTCACCTTGACACACCCAAAAATTGTATTTCTATTGCATTTCAGCAATCATCTCCCAAATTCCTGGGATCTCATTATAAACCAGAATAGTCCACATTTAAAATTGTAAACAACTCTCTATATTTGTGACTCTTGTTAAAATATTTTCTTTTGCCATTAGGAAAAAGTTTGAATTTCTTTGCCTGGCATACACAGTTCTTAAGCATTCTGGCAACGACCTATTTTTCTAATTGTATCCTACATAACTTCCCCACAACTTGACCATGTCCCTTGTTCTAACCACAAAGAGCCACTCATTGTTTATCAGCTATATTTAATCTTTTCATGCATGTATGCCCTTGCCCATGCACTTTTCTTTTCTTAGAATATTCTTTTCTAAATCTTCATTTGATTATAGCAAACTTCCTCTTGAAGACCTATTTCAAGTTATTTGCTGCCTTTTTCCATTCTCTAAAACAATGTTAACCATTCTTTCCTCTGTGCTTATAAATAGTAAATGTCCAAGTTATTGTAATTTTTTTTTAAAGTTTACATGTAAAAATTAGAATTATGGCAATCCCCGTTGATTGAGTAACCAGTCTCATTACTCTACATACTTCTGCTATATTTCCATCTTTATAAGATTAAACACAAAAGTTAAAGAGGATGCCTCAATTCATATAGTTAAATAATTTTATCCCATACCATTATAAGGAAATGTTTATGAAATATCATTGTAATCTGGTAGATAACCTACTTTTTTATTTTAAGGATCAATTTTCCTCTCGAAATAAAGTCACTTCCAAGGGAATCTATGCTCACTATAAAACTGTTTGGGATTATCTGTGCAACCAACAATGCAGAATTATTGGCCTGGACTTCCCTTCCATTGTTTCCAAAAGAGTAAGTATATAATTTATGATTAATAAAGCTCTCATCTCAATAAAGACCACCTTGGAACTAAATATCTTGCAAAATATGGAATAATGAGAAAATTAAAAAGATTTTATCCTAAAATCAAGGTAGCTCAATATAAATCATGACTATTGAAAGTGGGACTGAAAAGCAAAATGTAGAAATGGCTTTGAGAACAGGCTTCAAGTTCAACTTGTCCACTGGATCATTACAATGAAAAGGTACTGGCACGACCTATACGATTGCTTTTCCTTCTCTAACCAGCCAATTTCTCTGCATTTAGTACTTTAAAATTATTAGCTCAATACCATTGTCTAGAAACAATATAAATCATGGGATTTGGGCTGAAGTAAAATTACATGATGAACTGGTTTACTGACTTTTTATTACTAAGAAGAAATATTTGGTAATTTTAAGATGATATTGTTTTCAGCAAAGAAAGCCAACTATGAGTTAAGATATTCTATTAGAACTGATGGCCATTGCAAAATTAACTAATGATAACCATAAGGATTTGGAACTACTAATATCTAGAATATTTGATAAAGTTAATTACATGATTTTCCATGCTACTAAGGAAAAAAGTATTTAAATAAATCTTTAGTTATTTTTCATATGGCAAGACTTGCTTTAGAATCAAATTGTAAAATACAGGACCTTTGAAAAATTAGAAACTATATAGTTATTTTTTATGTTGTTATAAAGACTGTTCCCTTCCCCTGTTAATTTTTTTTAAATCTGGTAATATAACTATGTTAAGAAAATTCTTCACCAGTTTTTAGTTCCCACCTTTAGTCAATATAAATAAGTTATCATCAAAACAATCATGATAAAATTTTTAAATTGCTTTTGTTGGATTAATTCTGATTTAGGGTGTGTGTGTGTGTGTGTGTGTGTGTGTGTGTGTGTGTGTGCATGCTGCTCTATTATTTGCTTCCATGCTGTAGCCCATTCCCACGTATATATTTCTTGAGGACAGAGAATGGATTTATCTTTGTAATGTCTGTCATCCTACATAATACCTCTTATAAATAGATAACCTATAGAGATTTGTTTACTAAATTGAATTTGGGGGGAAAATCAACCCCTATAGGAGATTTAGAATAGAAGTAAAATTTCAAAAGTCTATAAAAAACAGTTTTGTCTTGAAAGTAATATCTACTGCTGTTAGCAGATGTTTCAAAAATTTGATATGTGGTCTAAGAACTTCCATTACTTTCTCTCTAGGAGCAGCATGGTGGGTGTCCTTTTTTCCATGAGTGAGTTTCTCTAAAGTTCCAACTGTAGTGTTTGTAAGGTCTAGCATGTTTGTAGAATAATATTTCACTGAAAACATTGAATCCATTCCATTCTTTTCCACTATCTGATGCCCTACTTTGCACATAATAGGTAATCAATAGATGTTAAAAGTATAAAATGTTTGGAATATTTTTGTCTTTCAAACTAATCTTCATGGCCTTTTTCTAGATGGTTATAATAGTAAGAATACTGCCTCCATGTTGTTTTGTCATACATCACTTACCACTGGCAAATATTTTATATGCAAGTGATCATAGACAGTGGCCATTTTTAAGTAATGCCCTTTGGGACTGGCACTAGGTTGTGTTTTCCTAAGAGAAAGTATCAGAATTGTGAATGATGAGACATCACATCAAAAAACACTACTTATTTCAAAGAGCACTTCAATAAGCTGTTGTAAATATAATTCCAAAAGACCATTTCTCATGAAAATCAGAAAATCTGCCTCTCTCCTGAGCTAAACAATTTAAAGAAATCCAGTTCTTTTAAAGAAATCAGAAATCCATCATTGGGGCAACGGGGGAGATGCCATGACTCCCACTGTGCTCATTACTCCAAGTTACAGAGATTCTAACCCAATTCATTTGATGCAGGTATCTCCAGATTATAGCATATAGGCCATTTATTTCACTTCTTTCACAGAATGACCCCTGCCCATAAACATTTGGTATTAAATCTCATTTATTACAGTTTGAATTGCCCGTACAAGGCCACATGGAGTTATAATAGGCACTTGGTCTTTATTTTTTCTAACATAAAATACAATCTGAAAATATGCAGAATTAAAAGTTTCCTATCTTTGTGGGCTCCAGATATATCTGATCAAACTCAGATATATCAGTTATGGCTGCATGAAAGGATGTCTACAAATAAAAATAAACCAACATTTTCAAACACGTAAACTCACCTTCAGGCCTATAAAAAATATGTCACAAGTACAAAAGTAAAATTTTGCCCACAGAAGTTTTATAATCCTCTCTTTTGCAGAAAGGATTTCTACTGCATCTATACTGTATTCACAATGCCTCCTTATTACAATAAGAAAGTGTTATCCTCACCTCAACAATTTTTATGAGCTACAAATTTGAAACAAAGTGTGGTAGTTACTTAGCATCTCTAAATTGTGGTAAATTCCTTCAATGCAGATTTTCTCTACCCGAATGAACAATCTCCTAGGGAGACCACTAACACTCTTCTAATCTTAATTCCACTAATCATGTTTCTCATATTTTCTCTTTACAGAAGTCTATAGAAATTTGTTCTGTCTACCATGCTTGCAATGTCTAAAAAGATGTTCAGGTGAAATCTATTATCAGAAAATAAGTTAGCTAATATCTAACATAAAGAGAGCCCAAAGAATGGTACCAAACATCCTTTCCTGCTTGAACTGCCTTAAAGTATGTATCAGCCTCAGTTGGACAGCTAAAAGTTCATTCTCCCTATGCCTTTGGCTTGATACATCCCCTCATACACATACCTGAGTCAAGTGTTCTGACTTCATTCTGCCCTATATACCTCAGGATTAAAGTCATGGTAACTGTTGATCCAGTCTCTATTCAAGGAGAGGAATAACAGATACTGACAGTTATTCTCAAGTCACTTCGTGCTCTGTAGGAATCAGCTTAGACCACTCAGTTTTTCAGAGTGAAGCATGACTAAAACATAAATGTAGTAAGTACACAAATATAACTCATTTCACAACTTAAATGCAAAAAAAAAATGCAATTAATATAGCACACTTTTCCTCATGACCCACCCTGTAACTAGCAAGGAGATAAAAAACTTTCCATTGATGACAAAAATTTAGTCAATTCATTAATTTAAATAGTCTTTTTAGAAGTTTTCAGTCTCTTTTGGATAAAATGCTTAGTCATTCAGTAATCTTCCTTACATCTAAATTCTCTTCCTAAGAAGTATTTGGATACACAGGATCAGAAAAGAAACAGATTCTTTGGCCAGAGTGCAAAAAGCACACGCCTCTGCCTTCAACATTATACTATACTCACTTATCTAACACTCCCCCCACCTAACAGCATTCCAGGAGAGGGGGAAATTGGGACACCTATGTTGGCCAAACTCGCCCTGTTCCCTCCTTCTCTGTCTTCAGTTTCCTACCATCCCAAATTGCCAGAAATTAGTGGCCTTTTCTTAACCACTTTCTCCATCCAACACACCACACCTTCCTCCCTCACTCCTGTTAACCCTTTACCATATTTTCTATGAGTGTTGTGGAGAACATTGACATCTGAGCCCTCTGAGTTCGGTGTCAGACCTTCTCCTTCCTTTTGCATTCTGACTAAAACTAATACAAAGTTTTTCCCGAGCACATGGATACTTCAAACTATTTGGAAGAAGATTATATAATTCAAAAGGCAAAAAGGAAAATCACGTTAATAATTTTCTAATCTTTACCCCATTAAGCTGATTTTTATCTTGCTAATACTGGCCTCCTAATAGTAGTATACCAAAAAAAAAAAAGTTTCTCCAGATGAAAAAGGGATGGAACAAAAGGATAAAGAGACTCAAAATTCATTCTGCTAGAAGAGTATTCTTGGCTTATACAAAAATATTTGCCCATTAATTTTTACAAATTTTACTCCCTTGGGCAGTTACTTGCTAAAAATATCTTTAGATATGGAAAATGAAGAAGGCAGGCCTTAGAAAACCAAAAGTTTAATGAAAAGCTTTTTTGCTGGATTTTTTTCCCATATTTTGTATATTGTCTGTTAAATAGCAAGATAGAATTCTGTGTTGTTTTCAAAAAGACTTGTCTGATGCTTAAAGTTCCTTATAAACTTAAAATTAATTTTGTTGATTTTCAGTTCTACATTTTAATTTGGTATTTTAGAATCAAAGACTGTTCTCAGTGATCTCTGGAACAGTTTACAATAATTTAATTCCTATGTACAGCCAGGTATAGCTTCTTTTTTAATTCCTGTAAGAAACTGCGGATTTTTACTGATTATTACTGAAGCTGTTAAAATCATCCATGAATTTTTCCTATTTAAAGTCTTTTCCTGTATGCATTCTCACTTACTATGGTAATTTACAATATATTTTCAATGATTCAGAATATGAATAATCTTTCTGTTTATGCATAAAGAAGTATTTCTCCCGTGAAGTCTCCAAAATGTTTGATTCTGCAGATCATATACTAATTTTAATCTTTTCTCTATAAATTTAGAACTCATATCTTTAAAGATGCCCGGGGAATTTAGTCACTATGTGGGGGAAAAAAATGTTCTAAAGAGTTAACATCTTTATTGACTTAAGGCAGTCATAACTCCAAGAATATAAATATGAAATTCTTAGTTCCATTTTGTAATCAGCACTGTTGGAAATTAAGAATAAATGCTGCCAGTGCAAAACCATTGTGGAAACAACTTGGTCCACAATGGAAAATAAATGTGGAAAATAAATGTAGGCATCTATGAACATAGCCATGCATGTGGTGTATTAGAGATGAACTATTAATCAGTGTCTAGGTTTATAGAATATTGTATTTCTCTTCCTGCTACTGAATGGAGCCACTAAAATAGCTGATTATGTTTATATTCCGAAAGAAGACATTTATAGATAATAATAGTTTTGTTCATGAAGTGACTCCTGTCTGTCTGTATGTGTTGTCTTTTGCAGCAAAGTCATTCTTGGGTCTATGCTACTTAGCATGACATTACAGAGTGAGCCTCCCATAGAAATGATAGCTCCGGGAATCTGGGATACAAGTCAGCCATCCCCAGTGACCCTACAGGTAAGTGCTAGGCTGTGAGATTAAAGTACACATAGCAAATATTGGTTGATAAGTAGCTTGTTGTCAATTAAAGAAACAATTTTCTTCTAGGATCACACATTTTAATCGTCCTCTCTTCCTCTAGCCACTGGGATTTATAAAATCTTCACAGCTTTTATTTTGCATTCAGTACTCTCAAAGTACTTTTATTCCAGCTTACATAATAGTGATTTCAAACTATTCCCCATCTAATACAATCATGAAGGAAAGGGATAGATGAAGTGCTGCCATCAATATACTCATTATGTGCATTCATTTTTTTCATTGTCTAAAAGCAGTCATTGGTATATATTATTAAGTTGGTACCTTACTCACACCTGCTTCTGCATTGTGTCATGTTCCTTAAAATCTCTTCTATCGTACATTTCCTAAATTACTAGCAATTAGCTGAGTAGTGGAAGAGAAACTGCAAACAAAATCCATCTATTATACTTTTGTTTTCTCTTAAAGTCTCTCTACTTTCTATGATTTGTGATCATGAATGAAAGATGGCTAATGATTCCAGGCTTTGGTTCCTATTGTTGAGAGCTTCTTATTTGTTCATGATTATAAGTTATTATACTGGTCAGATACCTGAATGGCCACTCCCATTCATGGAAATGCAGGGAATGTGGACTTGCCAGCTCTATAGAGAAAACTTAGAATTGCTGGCCAGCACTCTCTAGAAAATGATTTCTCAACCTTGGCAGTATGGACATTTTGGACCAGATAATTCTTTGTTGTGGGGGCTGTTCTGTGCATTGTAGGATATATAGCAGCATCTTTGGATTCTACCCACTAGATGCCAGTAGCACCTCCCTAGTTCTGACAATCAAATATGCCTCCAAGTATTATCAAATATTGGGAGCAGGTGCTGGGATAAAATTGCCCTCAGGAAAGGATCGCTGCTCTAGAGGAAGCTAATAGTCTCTAGGCTCTTAAGTTTCCAGGTTTGGGGTGAAGAATATGAGAGACAAAGTTTAGCAAGATGAACAACAAGATGTTGAAAACAGAAGACGAAAATAATACTAAGAAAATAATGTGCCTTCTGATCTGAAGGAGGGAGGAAGTCCCCACAAGATGGTAGCCAAAGATCTACTTCTAATCTGAAGACACAAAGATAAAAAAGAGTAGTTGTTGAGGTGTGATCTTGGCACAATCACAGACACTCAACGTGATGGCGTACTGATCAGCAAATGTTCGATTGTAACAAGACAACTACCTTTATTTTAGAGAATGAATGTATTTTTTTCTCAGACTATTTCTTGCCAGATATAAACCACCTCAGCTTAACAAAAGAAATCTTCCAAGTGATCATTGCCAAAACTTTGTCAATATAAATTTATGATTATCAGGATCTTTATTAGTGGCAGTGATGTGTGTGGGAGAAGAAAGAGGGACTATCAGATGAGACTCTCCTTGATTCTTCTCAGATGAGGGGGAAAGCTGCTTTAGGAACACAGATGCTGGTAAGTGGGATCTGAAGAAAAGTTTCAAATATTTAACAGCAGCATAGATTTCCAAGTAGACATCTGGAGCCATAACTGAATTTATCTTACAGAAGCCGGCAGAGGTTGGGGGGTGGAGAGGACATGTAAATATTCAAGAGTATGCGAAAAAGTTAGATCATTTTATTTTTACAAAATATAATTTCAAATGATATAGACATAAAGGAAAACGTCTCTGGATATTTTTATTTGGTGATGAAATATACAAAATACAATGAGTTAGTAAAGTATTAAAGTTAAAACCCTTAATAACCAGTATCATTCTAATTATATACAGCTAAATTTAGAGCAGAATTTTTTAACCTAAATATTATGAGATAGTGAGACAATTAGAATTGAGTTCTGCAATCAGTGTTTGAGTTAAGGAGTTAGTATGAGTCTCAGAGAAAAAGACATTAGATCTAGAGTTAGGAAATCTGGATTTTAGTCTTAGCTCTTTAACAAAAAACTTCCTGACTCTGAACAAGTCACCTAATCTTTGATTTTCTCCTCTAAGCAATGAAAATATTATACTATGCCTGTCCAAGTGGTTTCAGCTCTGTGCTTTTAGATTATCTATTTATTTTGAAATAAGTAGACCTATATTCTGGTCCTGTCTATAAATGTGAACTACAGAGCCAATGCAAAACTATTCCATTGCTTATTTACTTGCAAAACAGGTCTTTACCAGAGAAGATTTCACTCATGTCTACAAAATGGCTCAATGACTTTTATGAAGTAGAGACTGACATAAACTCTTTTTTTTCCGTGTGAATACATAAAAAAATATAATTACCATCTATAATTTTGATCATTTAATAATAGAGATATATTTTCATTCCAAAATGTAGAAAGGCTATAATTTCAACATTAAGTAAAAACATAGCATATTGAACTTTATGAAAAGTCCATTTATTATTATTTTTCTCACTTTTCCTCAGACATTACAGATTACTAATTTATGCCGATTTTATAAATAATTGAAGATTTGCTAAATACTATGTATATTTAAATACCATGTCTAAACCCTAATAATTTTTTAAACTTATTTTTAAATAATACATAGCACACGAAATATAGGATTTTTTCATTTTCTACAAATCTAACATGGACATTATTAAATTAATAATGCACTTTGGAGTCATTCAGTACATGGCAAACCATTTCTTTATTTCAGATTGACTTTCCAGCTACTGAGTGGGAGTATATGAAATTTGATTCTGAAGAAAATTTA
>NW_006436288.1:4741186-4774998 GCF_000325575.1 Pteropus alecto
TAAAACATATTGCCAAACTTTCACAGAAACAGTCTCCCTTACTGTGAGTGACCCAGGTCTTGTGAGCAAACGTGGCCTGCTATTCATGATACCATCAATCATATTGGGAGTATTCATAACTTTAAAGAGTGAACTTTCCCTCTCACATAACTCTTTTCATTTCCTAAAGTCATACCTGTGGAATAATTAATTAATGTTTAGGAGCTAAATTAGTAATTTTGTATGTTTCTTTTTTAAAAAATTAAATTTATTGGGGTGACATTGGTTAATAAAATTATATAGGTTTCAAGTGTACAATTCAATAACATGTCACATGTATATGGCATTGCATGTTCCTACCCAAAGTCAAATCTCCTCCTGTCACCATATTTTTGACTGCTTTTACTTTTATCTACCTCCCCTCTCCACACTTTCCCTCTGGTAACCACTAAATTGTTGTCTGTGTCTATGAGTTTTTGTTTGTCTTGTTCGTTTGTTGCTTTCAGTTTTATATCCCAATTATGAGTGAAATCATATGGTCCTCAGCTTTTTCTGTCTGACTTATTTCACTTAGCATGATAATCTCAAGATCCATCCACGTTGTCACAAATGGTAGTACTTCATCTTTTCTTATAGCTGAGTAATATTCCATTGTATGTATGTACCACATCTTCTTTATCCAATCATCTATCGAGGGCACTTTGGTTGTTTCCATGTCTTGGTCACTGTGAATAATGCTGCAATGTGTTTTGTTTTGTTTTAGTTTCTTTTCCTGAAGTATTAAACAATTTTAACTTTAATCAAAGGAAAATAAAAAGATTAGAAATCATTCAGTTCAAATAACAAAGCAGAGTGATTAGATATATATCATCATTTAACAGGGATAAACCATTGCTTAACCATACTTCGAGTAGATATAAAGTTGTTTTAGTAAACAGAAAAAAGCAAAATTTAATTATCTAGCAAATTTTAAAAGTAAAGAAATAAATCATGTTTTAATAACATGATATTAGTGACTAAAGAGTGCTTTAACTTTGTCCAGCAGTAATTCCTTGAATAAAACCAAAACCCCAGGAAGAACTATAAGAGAATTAGTGGTGTTCGTACTCGCTCCTTGGCAATATCTAAGCCACAGCTGATTGTGCTCATTAATAACACGCCAAAAGCATAAAGCTAAGAAAGGAACTCTTTATAAAAATACTGTAATAAAATTTGTAACATGATAAGACATTTTATTCCAAGAATGAGAAATCATTTAAAAGTTTTGAACAAGGAAGTCTTGGGATCTGAATAATTTTTTTAAGTGATCCCTTTGATCACAAGTTGAAGAATGTATTGGAAAGGAAGAGTGGAAGCAAGCAGTACAGCAAGGAAGTTAGTGTAATATTTAAGGCAAGTGGTCCTGGTGGCAAGAACTAAGGTGATGGCAGTGGACATTGGAAGAAATGGCTAGATTTGAAAGGCATATTTTGGCAGTTGAGAAGACATGACTTGATGATTAATAGTAATTAGGGGATAAGCCCCTTGAGAAACTAGGGACTCAGTTAAGTCAATGGAGGATCCAAGGTTTGAATTGATCAAAGCAGGTGTTGAGTCACTTTCTGGTGGAAGAATAAGTTTGGGTTATCTAAAAGAGAGATTGTGAGTAGGATCAAGAGTTCTGTTTTGGGTAATCTTATTATTGCCCTGCTCTCTAATTTCAACTTGTATTGCTCTTTTCCTCATTCACTTCAAGCCAGTGATATCAGTCTCCTTTATATATTTCAAATGTGCTAGTCCCTCTCTCATATCAAGAGCTTTTTATTTGGTGTTCACCTCTACCCGAAATACTCCTTCCTCAGTTCTTCACATGACTGAATTGTCTCATCCTGTAGGTTTTTACTTAAATGTGATCTTCTCAAAGATATACTGATTAACTCAACCACATGGATAATTTTCATAATATTATACTGAATGAAATAAGCCAAATATTAATATAGAGTGCAAGAAATCATACCAGTGTTTGCCTCTGGTGGCATGAGAAAACTGTTTTATATCTTGATAAGATTGTGGTTTTTATCCAATATATATGAATTTGTCAAAATATTTAAACCGAATCTGTGCATTTTCTTTTATGTAAATTATGCTTCAATAAAATAAGTTAATGGGGGAAAAAAACATTATTCAGTATTGAAGGAAAAGAATTTAATCAGAACAAAATAATTTGTTTTTGTAATTTAGCAAAATTTTGTTTTGGAATTTTTTTCTTCTGTGGATTTTCTGGTGAAGAAGGTAGTGACAAACAGGAAAGGAGCCCAGACATACCTTTGAAATGATCTATAACCCAATTGTTTCATTTTGCAGATAAAGATGGCTTTAAAAGAAATTGTAGAGTCTCATTGATTTTTAAAATTTTTAATATTTCTCATTGCCATTGTTGGGAGTTTTAGCTAATTTGAGCTGAACAGCAAAGTATCAGTTCAGAGAAGATAGTGTTCAAGAGCTATCATTGTCATGTGAAAAATGCTGTTCTTTAGTTGAACTGTGGTTCTGAATACCTCTGCAGGATTGTGAGCAAAACATGATAAACTGTCAGTAAGTCAATAGCGTTAGTCATAGATTTAGATCTTCTGTCCATAAACTTGGACTTTTAATGCATTTTAAATCCAAATTTCCAATGAACTCTGAGAATGCAAAGCCAGAATCCAGGGATGAACTAAGATCTTTGTTTTTGAGATTTAGAGTAACGAATTTTCTGAACTCTGATGAAACTTGAAGTGAGGGAATTTATCTTTACAATACACCATTTCTTTTGCAGGCCCACTTGGGTCTAAGTTAATTTATAAAGAAAGTAAATGGTTGAAAGAGAGTAAATGGTTGCTTACCTCCTTCTAAGTAGTATATGTTGCAGGATTCAGATAAATTTGGTTTGCCCTAAAGGAGACAGAGCTTTTGCCAACCAAAATGACATTTTTAAAAAAAGTAACAAGTTTAACAGGGAGGAAAAATAAATGTGAGCTATCTGAAGGAAACTTTTCTGTTTTCTTTTTTAATTTTTAATTTTTTTAATTTTTTTCTATAAAAGAATAAAGTTAGGGGAAAATAAGCTGATGAAATAACCTATCAAACTGTTCTAAGAAGATAAAGGACTTTTTAAAAAATAAACTAAAATAAAATTTAAAAACTAGGATAAGATTTTACATTGTGTGTTCACAGCAACATTTGTTAGTGTAGAAAACTCCAATAAATTACAGTTTCCAATCTGGTCTTGCAGACTCACTGAGGAAAAGAGAAGATACTTATGGTTTTATCGTTTCTACTGCAATAATGAAAACTGCTCCCTTCCTTTGGTGCTGGGTAGTGCCCCTGGATGGGATGAAAAAACTGTTTCAGAAATACATATCATTTTGAGAAGATGGAAATTTTCTCACCCTTTGGAGGCACTTGGACTTTTAACTTCCAGGTAAGAATTACATAACAAGCATGATATTACTGATGACAAAAATTTGTTTGAAGAGAAGAAATATGGAATTATATGATTAATTTAGTAGAATTTCTATTTGTTTCCAGTTTCAATAACTATTGATATTAAATTTAGGTAAATGTAAACTAGAAATATAAACTTTAAACAAATGTAAGCTAGAATTGTGTCTGCCATACTAAACTTGAAGTTTAGTATGGCAGACACAATATATATTAATATATTGATAGTTATAATTTCTTAAATGAAAAGAGTCTATTGCTTTTAAAGAAATAACAAAAGAACATGAAATATGGAAAAATAAAATTCTCTACTTCTCTCAAAAGAAAAAAATTCCTTAAAAATTGAACCATATCTTTTAGTATTGAAATTTGCAAAGTGTGGTAAAATACCTTGCTTATAGTAGGTATACAATTAATATGTCAATGATAATTACAAGAATAAAAGGGAGAAAAACTACCCCTTATATATTTTCTAGATGTTTCCTCAGGAAAATGCATGGGTATGAGAGATTAAGGGTGGGGTAATGATGTTTTCTAGTTACAGAAAAGCATAAGGGAACAAGTGTGGTAGCTGGCTCTGGTTTGGAGAAGCAGCTCTTCCTTGGCTTCTATTTTATATTCAAAGCCAAGAAAAGAGACATTTTAAATCTGTCTTGATAGCATCAGCTCCCTGATGCCATGAGGAAAGTCTGCAATCTATAGAGTTAAAGAAGAATTGTGGAACCCAGTTCTATTCTGAATTGTCTCTGAAGGTTCTGATGGAAGGAGAAAAGTAGGAAAGAGAGTGACACAAAGGGCTTTCAAACTGATTTATTCAGGTTTACTTTAAAATTATAAATTTATAAAACTTCTAGTGTGAGAAAAGAGGAGAGTTTTCTTTTCTTACTATTTATAAGAGTTACTATCTTCCTCTCAGTCTTCAAAGCTCCAATTTTCTTAGAATTTTATATTTTTTCGTACCTCTCACATTGAAGATTCTCTTCAGTTTCATGGTGTCTTCCATTAATTAAAGTGTGGCCAGATGCCCACTCTTCCTTGATAGATGACACATAAATATATGATGCATGGTTGGATAGATAGATGATATATGAAGGTGAAAGAGTGAGCAAAAGAAAGAAAAGAAAGGAAAGGGAAGGGAGGGGAGGGGAAGGGAAGGGAACGGAAGGGAAGGGAAGGGAAGGGAAGGGAAGGGAAGAGAAGGGAAAGGAGAGGAAAAAGAAAGAAAGAAAGAAAGAAAGAAAGAAAGAAAGAAAGAAAGAAAGAAAGAAAGAAAGAAAGAAAGAAAGAAAGAAAGAAAGAAAGAATCTGCTTTCCAAGGAAAGAAGGAAGGGAGGGAGGGAGGGAGGGAGGGAGGGAAGGAAGGAAGGAAGGAAGGAAGGAAGGAAGGAAGGAAGGAAGGAAGGAAGGAAGGAAGGAAGGAAGGAAGGAAGAGAAAGAAAGAATGTTATTTTGTTAGTTTAGCTGAGAGCTTTTCCTTTTTTGTAAGGCTTCTTCTGTAGATCCTAGAATTGACCACTTCTACCTAGTATAGTGCTCTATCACATTATAAATTACATTTTGTTGCAATGTGTTTACATATAACATGTGAAACATGCAATTTAGCCCACATTAGACTGAGAGCTACTGAAGGCAAAATAGATCATCTTAGTATTTCTATTTCCCAAGGGCTTAATAATACTTGGGACATAGTAATTATTTAGTATTGAATGAATCACTTTAACATTTAAATTATGTTATCTGAGGAAATCATCTATTATCTTTATGACCTCCATGGCCTTGTACAGTTGAATGAATTAATAAGAGAATAATATGATAAGAAAATCAATTACAATTGATTAGTTTCATTGAGATCAATCACAGTTCATGCTTGTGTTTCAAGACCATTCTGGCAAAGACAGGTTCTTATTTCTATTTAACCTCTTTTCTTGATTTAGATATATAAGAAAAGCCAAAATCTGCAAATATTTTTTACTAAATTCTAATTATTTTTTGTTCAAGTAAGACTTAAAATATTAACCTAATTATTATTTTGTCATTCCTGAACTGATTATTTAATAGAAAGTTTGTTCAAATGTGAGGTTAATAATTCATACATTAAGAGAAAAATTTGGCAAACCATATATCTGATAAGGGACTTGTATCAGAATATATAAATACACTTACAACTCAACAACAAAAAGATAAATAACCCATTTTTTAAATGGTCAAAGGATCTGAATAGACATTTCCTCAAAGAAAATAGTCAAATGTTCAATAAGCATATTAAAAGATGCTTGATATCATTAACCACTAGGGGAATGTAAATGAAAACCACGATGAGATACCACTTCATATTCAATAAGATGGCTGTAGTCAAAGAGACAAATAATAATAAGTGTTGACAAGAATGTAAAATGGAAATGTAAAATGGTGCAGCCACTTTGGGAAACAACTTGTCATTTCCTTAAACATTAAACACTGAGTTACCATAATCACTCAACAATTCCACACTTAGGTATATACCCAAGATAAATGAAAGGTATTTCCATTCAAACGCTCATACATTAATTTTCATAGCAGCATTATTCATGTAGCCAAAAAGTAGAAACAACCCAAATGGCCATCAATTAATGAATGGATAAATAAAATGTGGTCTATCCGCCCACTGTAATATTATTCAATAATAAAAGAATTGAATACTAATACATGTTACAACACAAATGAACTTTGAAAATATGCTAAGTGAAAGAAGCCATTCACAAAAGACCATATATTGTATGATTCCATTTATAAGAAATGTCCTGAATAGGCAAATCTATAGAGACAGAAAGATTAGTGGTTGCCTAAGGCTAGGGATGGTTGGGAGAAAATGGGAAATGATTGCTAATGGATATGAGGTTTCTTATTGTGGTTATGGTTGCATAACTCTGAGAACATGCTAAAACCCATTGAATTGTACACTTCAAGTGAATTGTATAGCATTTGAATTATATCTCAACGAAGCTATTAAAAATTTTGAAAGATTAATTGTGAAGGTGAAAACTATGAATCTCTATAATATCTCTAAAGCACAATTTTCATGGGGGACAACTTTCTAAAGTTTCTAAAATATCAATTGGCAGGATTTGTTTTTTTTTTTTTTTTGCAATTTATTATTGTTTTCTTAAGATGTACTTTGTTGTATTTAAAAGACATTTAAATGTGTCAACTAATTTTTTTCTGTAAAGTTCATGGCATATTTCATTTAAAAAGTCTTTATCTGAATGAAGCTTGTAATACTGCTCAGTTTTCTTTCTTATAAATTAAGAAGATTCTCTGGATAGACTTCAATATTCTCTGACCCCTGATAATGAAGCATAATTCTGCTTATAGTGAACTGTCTCTTCCTAAACAGATGTTGAAAATCTATTTAAGTCACTTAATATTTTAAGTATAAAAAGGTAATTTTTACTTAATGCTCTTTAGTACTATCTCATTTTAATATCTACAATAATTCTATGGGACAAATACTGTTATAATTCCAATTTTACCTAAGAGGAAGCTGAGGCTGACAGGGGTTAAGTTGCCCAATGTGACACTAGTAAATAGAAGAGCTAGGGTTCAATCCAGAGAGTTAGAGCTTATGATCTAAACCACTGTGCTTTACAGCCTTCTTACATAGATTCTCTAAGCTATTTACATGTTAAACATGTAAATAAAACTATCCTGAATAGTTTTATTATGGTAAATAGCAGTACTTAACTAATTCACCATGCTTGGATGTTTCTACTTTACTGTGTAATTTCTTTTTTTCTGAATAATCAGACATTTAGAGGTTATAGGGACAAGTTTCAGAGTGCAGTGCCATTTATTAAGTGTCACTCAGGTAACTTAGTAGAAACTTGATTTATTTGCACATTGGACAGTTTCTTATCATTGCACCAAAGAAGGTCACTGAAAAGGTTGGAGTATTTCCATTGTATTCATCCTATGACTCCCCACTCTCAATTTAAGTGAACTATTAAAAAACTTGAGGACAAGCTGTTTCCAGAAATGAACCTTTCAACCTCTCTAAATTCAAAGAGAACAAACAGTATGTGCTTGTTAAGTGAGTTGTCAGAGTGAGTTCTTCAGAGATCTGTATTTTTTCTCTTGTTTTTTTTCAGTGGTTTAACCTCTTGAGAACTAGTGTGCTCCATTTTTAGCTTGGAGAATTTTTACTATTACTATTTACTTAATCCTGTCTAAAGATGCACCACCTCCTTTGAGTTTATTTTTGGCAAGAAACATGTTGAGATTTAATTTACCTATTGTGGGCCAGAGGGTGTTAATATTTCCACTACCGAATGCCAACAATATGCTCATACTTCCATTAGAGAAGACGGTACTGTCAGAGTATCAGAGATGAAGGGCTAAGATCTGTGGTTCTTGGCAGATAGTTGATGTTTTCTTGAACTCTGATGCACAGGCACAACTATTCAACTGCTAATAACAAGCAGAAATTACCCAAGGAATTAAAAAGCAGTTCAAGAAAAGTATTCATTTAAAAATAGCAACTCTGAATTGGCACCAGAGGATTACAGGAGAAACTTAAATAAAAATTTGACAAAGTACCAGAACTTGCCATCCCACATGATGTAAAATTATTGTTTTGCTGGAAGAAAAGCAATATTTAACAGGCAGTGCCTTAGCTTCTAAAATCAGTTTCCTTGGGAAAATGTTTCACAAAAATGTTTGCCCAAACCACCGTACTCTTTATTGTGCAGATTAATTTATAAAAAGCTGTTCTTTACTGGCATTGTAAATAGGCAGAATGGAATATGGAAAAGGAAAACAATTACAAATTCCACATTTGACTAAATAATTAAGTGATCAATGATTGTGTATCTTTTCTGTTTCTTTACTGCGCAAAAATGTGTACATGGAAATTGGTATGCAATGAATTATGGAGACAGAAGGGTAGTCATTGTGACTCTAAAAAACATAAAAACAGAAGACTTAAGCTAGAGATTACTACACCATATAATCTATACTGCAATCAAAATATCAACTGCTATATGTGCTCAGAGGAGAGGCAAATTCTTTCAAAGAACATAAAGTAAGCTTTAAGAAGGAATTAAATTTTAACTTGAAATAGTCATAGACATTTTCTGAGTGGCAGAGAAAGAAAATGGCATTCTAGGAAGAAAGAGCACAGTTAAGGAGGTTCGGAGAATAGTGAGTGATTTAATATCATATTAGAAGGGAACTGTACTGGGAGACAAGGCTTAGATTCTTTGGGACCTCATAATGGACCTGTTACTTCAGCCCATGTAATATTGTTAAGAACAAGAGTTATACAATCAGAATTATATTATACAAGGGTAATTCTGGCATCGATGTGAAGGAGGGACTTTAAAAAGAGGAGAATGAGAGCAAGAATGTTTAGATAGATATCAGGTATTGAAACAATCTATTTGAAAAAATGATCTGGGCCTTATCTAAGCATTAGTAAAGATCCACAGAGCAGGTCTGAGAAACATTTCAGAGGAAAGTGAAAAAAAGAGAGATAAGGAAGACTTTGATTTTTCTGATTTGAATAAATAATAGATAATTCCATCATTGACTAAGACAAGAGTTATAGAAGAAACAGCAAATTTGAGTAGTCTAAGATAGAAAGTTCTGTTTTGGACATGTTGCATTTTTAAAAATCTATGGGACACAGGAGAAGATAACCAGTATGCAGTTGTATACACAGACCTGAAGCCTAGTAGAAAAACCAAAACTTGAAAAACAATATACAAGTTATTGTCTTGAATGCAGTAATTGAAGCCACAGAAGCAGAGGTACTGTGTTTATATATGTAGAGGAAATACAGAAAGGGGTAAAAGATGAACCTCTGGAGAGTAGCAATATTTTAAGGTCAGTACAGAGCAAGAAAAGTAGGAAAAGAAACTTTTTAGAAGAGTGACGAAGGAGTTAGAAGAGACTGAAAAGTTTGGTGTTTTAGAATTCATAAAAAAATTCCAAAGTCTTTAGAGAAATAGTAAATAGAGTTAGGTCTAAAAACAGATCAATGGATTTGAAGATAGAATAGTCGCTGATGATATTGGTGAGAGCAGTTTTAATAGCGAAGTTTGATTCTATACTTCAAAGTATTGAGGAGGAAATGGAGAGAAATAAATTGTACCCATTGGGATAGGATTTATAGTAAAGGCAAGACTGCTAAAGTTGGAGGGCATCAGAAAAAGATTTTGAAGTTTGGGGTTTATATGCTTGTTTAAATAAAAAAGCTTCAAGCATGTTTACAAATTATTAAGAAGGATGCAAGAAGGGAAAATCAGAAAACAGAGGGATGGGTGAAATGGCAAAATTAGATGATACCAACAGCCAATAGCCTGAGACAAAAGTGCAAATAAGAATTTTATCCAAGGAAAGAAAGAGTAACTTCTTCCTCTCAGGTTGAAGGGAAGAAAAAAATATGAATACAATTATAGATAAGTATGGATATGGAAGAGAATAATGTGGCAGTTTCAAAATTATCCATGAAGGAAGAGTCAAAGTAATATACTAAGAATGAGGAATGTAGAACTGCATAATCTCAAAGAAATATATCTTGCCTCTGTGCACTTTTAAAGTTTCTGGAGTTGCTTACAAATTTTGCAATTGACAAATAAGCTTTGAAATCAAACATATCTGGCTCTGGACTTATTACAGGAATGACCTTGGGCAAATTTCCTTATCTGTAAAATGGGAGTAATAGCATTACGTATCCTATAGGAAAAGGTACATATGAGGGCATTCAATAAATGTTACCAATCATCTTTATCATTATCGTCTTCATCGTAACTATGTTTTTAAGAGAGTTCAGAGTTTTCAGATTCTTTCAATGCCAAATTATAAATACAATAGATTTGTGGGAATGATTTCATTTCTATTAAGCCTAAATACTTAAATTCACTTGTCAAAATGTATATAATAAAAGAGTTAGCATTTTAATAATAAATAGTTTACAATAGAATAATGACTTACAGCTTACAATATATTATATGATTTGACCTATAAGCATCCTCTTTAAATTTATTACCAACATCTACAATTTCCCCTATTTTACTGATCCCTATTTTATAGATGGAGAGACTGAAGCCCAAATTGTCCATTCATCTACTCAACACATATATATCGATCACCTGCTCATGCTAGGCGCTTCCTTACACCCTGAAGCTAGCATATTAAGCAAAACTATATTCTGCCTTCATGGAGTTGCAGTCCCCCGGAGGTGAGGAGAAATAGGCCATTACCAAATTATAAATGTAAAACAACAGGTGTTATGACAGCTCTGAATGAAAGGTACATGGTTCTATAATAATATATAACAAAGGAACCAAACCTATTCACCCAGAGGAGATTATGTTTGAGTTCAGATCCAAAGATGAGTGAGAATGGATTGGTGAAAGGGAAGAATAAAAGAAGAGTTTTCTGGGAAGAGAAAATCTATGAAAAAATCCTAGGAAAGGAACTGGATTTAAGAAACTGGAAGAGAGCCAGTGCGCCTGAAGTCCAGGGAAGGAGTGTATGATGTAAGATGCCTGACGTTAAGATGAAACTAGAAGACCATATCACGGACTTCTAAACAAGACCATATTAAGCAACTTGGTCTTTATTTTAGTAGCAATGAGAAAGCATAAATGATTCTAAATGAGAGAACACGTTTTCATATAAAAATCACTCTGGTTTCTGAGTGAAGTATAGATTTGGTGAGGGAAGCAAAAGAAGATGAGAGAAGACCAGTTATGAAATTATGAAAGTAGTTCAGGTGTCAGAGAATGGCAGCCAGCCTTACAAAATGGTAATGGTAATGATATGAAATGAGCAGAATCAGAATACTTAGGATAAAAGTGACAGACTTGAAGGGCGAGGGGCAGTGAAAAAGAAGGGTTTCAAGAATTACTTCTAAGTTTCTGCCTTATGTAAGTAGGTACATAATGGAAACATTCACTAAGGTGGAATACACTGAGTGACTGACAGATTACAGAGGAACCCTGTAGTTCAGGCTGGGGTATGTTGGCTTTGAGGTGTTCTTGAGAAGGCTGAATTTACAGATCTGGCAGTGGTTCAAGGGAGAAATACACACCAGAGACCTCAGTCTGGAAATCATCCACAGAAGGATGAGAATTAAGTCAAGAATATATATATATATATATGTATATATATGTGTGTGTATATATATATGTATATATATGTATATATATATATGTACACACACACACACACACACACACACACATATTTGCTTAGAAACAAAAAGCATAAGATACGAAGAGCCTTCATATTTAGACTAAAAATCCCCTATTCTTTTTCAGCACATTATGCTGCTTTTTCATGTAATGTTTAATGCAGCAAAACATAAAATCTCTACCTACATGTTTCTTTCAATATGCCACTTGCTTTATGTATTTCTTTCTTAAACTTGTCTATAAGTAAAATCGAAGAATAATCATATAAGAGGAATAAAATCAATACTACTCCCTAATTAATACTGACTACATAGTTAATTCCCAATTTCTATATGCAAGTCTGTAAACTATCAGAAAATATCTCTGGACAGTTTCTATGTCTCCTTGAGTCTGATTCATTCTTATTCCTTTAGATTCATCACTGAGTCAATTCCCTGGGCCAATTTGGCAAATTATACTGATCACTCTGATGTGTCTCTATCAAACCACTTAGAATACAGTAAAATAAATAATAATACACTCCCGCTAGTCTTGTGGATTTTAAGCATACAGGAAAATATCTAGTTAGAGGATCAAAAGGCCTTGTGTAGAAAGCCTATTGGCTAGTATTCTGAATATTTGGATTCTAATTTTCATGCCACCAACAAATGGCCTTGGGCAAACTGAGTTTCAGTTTCTTCATTTGTATAATTAGATTGAGCCAGATCTCCAGATTTCCTTGAGTTCTAATATTCTGTAATCATGTGAAAATCCTTGAAGGAACATGAATTATTCAGTAGACAGAGGTTTACAAGTATCCTAAAAAAAACTCTTATTCATCACTTTTTCTAGAAAAAAATTGTGTCACAAGAGATCATTTTTAGTACTAGAAAAATAGCAAAGATATTCATATTGACATTTTTCTTCCAAGCCGATGCAGAGTGTATCATCAGACTCAAGGCCTGTTGGAGAAATAGTTCTGCACTTCTGGTAGTTTTCTAATTTTAACCTGACATTGGGGCTTTTAACTGTGAATAGCCAAATGGCAGTCTGCATGAATTCTTACTATGTATTCTGAAGTCTGACATTTCTGTTACACTTATATTTAATCTCAGATTGCTTTGCTTTTCAGTTTACTCAAAGTTGCTTTTTTTTAAAGGTCAATACTTGTTACATTGCATTTGGCTTCCACCCATCATTTCAAAAGTTATTTGAGTAAGATATTGACCCTATATCATTTTTCAAACTAGAAAAAAGAATTAAAAAAGAAAAAAAAAACTGTGATATGGGGGAAAAATAAGAAAAGATTACAAATTACAAAATAACAAGTCAAATGGAAGAAGTTGAGAGATATATTTTTCTGTTGAAATTTCACTTCACAACTCCAATGGCCCTGTTGAAGCTTGCCTGAGTTCTTTCGATATTTCTATTGCCCTCTGAAATGAGAGGAATTGTAAATGTTTAAAGGAAGAGAAGAGGAATGACAATTCCCAAATCTGAATGCCAGATGACTTGAAAGCCAATTTGTCGCTCGGAGAAGATACAGATTGATGTACTACTATCTTAGTAATAGGCCACAGGTGCTTATTCCTTAATTGATGACCCAACAATTACACATGCCAGAACAATGTTGTAAACCAGAAGGTCTCAAAGTAAAGTCTGCAGTCCCCAATATGCTTGCAGTGGTGTCGCAAAGTCAAAATTATTTCCATAATAATTCTAAGATGTCGTTTGCCTTTGTCACACTCATTCACTCATGAGTATAGAGTGGAGTTTTCCAGAGGCTATATAGTTTGTGATATTGCAGCAGATTTAAAGCAGAAATAGATAGGAGAATCCAGCTGTCTTCTATTAAGCTAGATATTGAAGAGATTGGCAAAAATGTAAAATAATATCACTCTTTTCACTGAGTACTCTTTTCACTGAGTACTCTTTTCACTGAGTACTTTTTTGTTGTTGAAAATACAGATTTTTTTCATAGAAATATATTGTTTATGTTAACATGTAATAAGTTTGTTAATGTAATTTAAAATAAATCGATAACTATTGCTTAAATGTCTTGGCTTTGTTTCTAACATGGTAATTATTAATAGATATAACCTACATAGTAAAAATTTTTTGGAACCTTCCATAATTTTTAAGTGTAAAAGGGTCTCCTGAGACCAAAAATAGGAGAATCTCTGTTGTACAGCAAACCCTAACCATTCGTCAGTTTCTATCTCCAACTTGAGCCAATGAGTTAAACTAAAAATTTAATACTCTTCCTTTTCTGCCCAGGTAAGTGTTACCGTCCCTACTTAATCTTCCATTTGGCCCTAACCTTTGTGTTTACTCTAAATTGTTGACAAAATATAGAGCTGATATCCCACTGAAATTCTTTTGAAAATGTTTATCTTGAAATTGCTTTAATTTTACTTAATTTTTTCAGCTTTTGAGTTTTTTAGTTACATGACTTAGAGTGCTTTTATCAGCTTTTACAATCCTAATCTTCAAGGAATACTTTTTCCTTGTGTCTCAATATTCTCATTAGACAATGGATCTTGTTCAATTTTTAAGTAATTCCTTAATGATCATTGTACAGAGTTATATTAAGTTAGTTTTGATATCATGTCCTTTTACAGATCCCAAAGACTCAATTGTTAGCTCAATTTTCAGGCAACTAAATCCTGAATATATAGAATCACTGCCCACAAAACTCATATAAAACTGAATAGTAAGCCATTCTGATGTTTTCATTTTGACCACAATTGTTTCTTGCACCCCTATTCAGACATGCATAAAAAACTAAACTAGGTAACGTAAAATTTCTTAAATGAACATTTAAAAATAATGAATAACTTTAAAGAACTGATTATTTCACTTGGACTCTTTTTAAGCCTAATTAAAAATCATTTTCATAATAAATAAAAATTTCTTTCACCTTACATAATCTTCTCTCCAACAAGTAATGGAATTTTACTGACTTTGTATTATTTTAATTTATCAAACCAGATAAATCTCCATTTATTACACTGTAAATAATCTACTATCTGATTGACTATAAGGAAATTTTTTTATAAATGTAAATAAGTGAAGACCTAGTTAATATCAGCCTTATGAATCTTCTAACAATACTTTTTTTCTTCCTCAGACTTAAGGTACAATGCCCAGGCCTAGAGTAAATACAGTAACAAGGTTAGGTGAATCACAAAGACTGGCTCCTGATTTATAGGCAGGAATTATATGTATTTTTCAAGTAAATCAGGTCATTGGAAAGTACAATTACCTGGCTTATGGAAAATTCAATATAGGTTGCAGTGCCTCCATTACATATGACATTTCAGTCTGTAAATATCACATTGCAGTCAGAGAACTAATATGGGGAGCCCTCACCTCATTGAGGAACAAGTTACTGAGCATGAAATGCCAACAGCTATATCCCAAAAGAATGTTTAAATAGATTCAGACAACATCACAGGGAAGAGATGTCAGGATTTGTGGAACATATTTGTCCACTGATCTATGGCTGAGTTCAGGGCCCTGAAAAGGTATTAAGCATAAGTTCTCCAGAGGCAGAGATCCCTATTAGAGCCTAGCATGTTAAAAGAATATTCTAAGTCAACTTAAAAATGTGATTCTTATTCTTTTACACAACAATGTGCTCTCTTAAAAGGACATATGCTTTGGAGCTTTTTATTTAGTGGTAATAAATTTCTAATTAATATATTTTCATAATTAGTCAAATGGCATTTTTTAATTATCTTTTGGTAGTGAATAAACTTTCATAAAAAGTTTGAAAATTTAAAAAACTAAGGTTAAAAAAGAAAACTATAGTTATCTATGAAACTTCTATTCAGATATTTGGTATTAATATTTTGATCTTTCACATTTTATTTTAAAGCCTGTGAAGAAATATACACATATTTTAATGGTGTTATACTGCATAAATTTTTCATAATGTTTTTATATCATTAAATATTCATTTAACGTTTTTAATGATTGCATATGTTCTGTCACATGGTCATTGCATAATTAACTTTTTATTTTTAGACATTTCTATCATTGCCAGTTTTACTTACATACATATATCCTCACACACATCTTGATTATTTTCTTAGGATAAATTCCCGAAAGCCAAATTGTTATACAAAGAATAAGCACATTTTAAAGATTTTTTAAATTCATGTTGCTATATATTGCTAGCAATGTATGAAAAAGCCCATTTCCCAGGAACTCCACCACTGCCAGCATCTCTTTTAATGTGTTTCAACTCTTCCTAAAATAGTCAAATGCAAGTTATATTTAGATGTGTTTTAATGTTGTTAGGCCTTAGTCACATCTCAGGATGTCATGTGGTTAGTTTCTTAGCAATTTCTCTTTCAATTTCTTTCTGAACTTCAAGCGACAGTAGTGAATAAAAGAGGCATCCCTTTTTATTAGGGTGCAAAAACATTCTTTCCAGCATTTGCACGTATTAATACAAATAGATCATTACTCTTTTGAATTCTACTATACAGATATCATGAGTTTTTTTTGTTTTCCTGTTCCTGAAGGAGTCTGAAAAAAATACATTCTTCTTTTCCATTGCCTTCAGATTTGTTTTTCTCTTACCATTTTCACTGAGGGGAAAAATCTGAAATTTACATGAGTGGTATTTATGGAATTAAACCTATGCTACCTATGTAAATTATCTCAGAGCACAGCAAAAAAAATTTAATGGGCTTCATAACATGATTTCTTTATTATTACCATCATAGTCAATGCATTTTTATTAATCATATAACATGTATGGGGCATGGTACTAAATCTCAGGAATTAAAAAAAGAAGATGGAATGGTCCTTATCTTCAGTTGATTTAGTCATTAGTAGTAGAGGAAAAATGACACATATATAAAAAGATAAATCCTAATGCTCAGTAACAAATCCTAATTGACCAGAAGAGTCAATGCCTTTGGAGTTCAGAGAGTGATTACTAAAAATTGGGATAGCTACCTCAAGAGTATTTGGTCCCCATTTTGAAGGAGGACTAGAACTTTAAGACAGAGGAGGGTGTTCCAAGTGGAGGTTACAGTGCTCACAAAGGTGAGAATGCACATGGCATTTTCAGAGTGATAAAATACCAAATGAGCCAGAGCATTTTATTCAGTATTACAGTAGTAGAAAAATCTGAAGTGTTCAGCTGACCTGGAAGATCCAGGTAGGCCTAAAAGAGGTCCATTGGAAATAGAAAACCATTTGATGTTTTATGAGAAATGAACTTACAAATAATTTAGGAAATTTTATAAGGTACTACCATGAAAAATGTTTGTACCAGCATGAGATATATATGACCTGGACTAGACAGTTGCAGAAGAAATTGAAAACAGGCATGATGCTAGAGCCATTAGAATAGAAATGTCAACAGAATTTGGCAACTAATTCATTATAAGGATAAGAGACTATTAGAAGTTCTAAGAACTTTTATTGAACTGTGCTTGCACTAAAGACTCATAAATGAATGAGCCTGCCCTCAACCGTGTACAAAGTAGAGTCCCATAGAGAAGGATGTGATAAACTCTACAAGGACTACTAAGTGGCTAGAACATCTTCATGGGTATATTGATGCTTGAGCTTTGACTTAAGGATGAACAGAATTTTCCAGATGGGAACTGTAATGACAAGGATAAAAGAGGGGGAAGATATAACTCAAAATTTTAGACCTACCTGATTGCAGAAAGATGATAACACAGACTACAAAATAAAAGTCAGGCAGTAGAGATGTTTTAGGTGGAAATAGAATTCAATTTGGACATTCTTCAACAAATATGTAAAATGTGCCCACCGATCTGGAGGCACTGGGTACGTAACAATGAACAAAACAGGCAAAAATTTTCTGCTTTAATGGAATTTACATTTTAGTATTTGGAAATAAATACATAATTAATGTTATAGTATTCGCCAAAGAGTTTTGTTTTATTGTGATGTTTGTTTTCTATTTTTCTTTCTTTGTTGTCATTCATAACAATAAGACAAAATAGGTACACAAGAAAGCATAGGTGTCCAGTATCTGACTTAAGTCATCACTTAGGTAACAAAATGTGCCAAGTAACTATTCTCTTAAAGACTTCAGACTGTCCTCAAACTGACCTTGATGTCTGCAAGCTTCCGACAAATGGTTTAGTAATTGAGAGCAATAAATTAGAGTTGATCACATTTAGTTAAGAGAAAATAAAGTCAGTGTGCTAAAGCAAGCTGACCTTCTAGTTTTGCATTTTTATTGCACCTTTTCTGCTTTCCATCTGTTTGATGCAGTGCTAGATCTTCCGACCTTCGTGGTACTTCATGAGATGTGTCTGGACTATAGTTCTTACTAGATATCATTACTAGAGTGTTCAAAAAGAGAAAATTATTGGAAAAGTATTTGCAGATCAGAAATAAGAGTTTGAGTGACTACCCTTGGAAGTGAAATTCTTGTTGCAATTAAAATGTTCAGTTTAAATGAAGAAAAAAATATGTAACCTGTTTAAGCATTACATTTCAAACTGCCATCAGGTAGAGTTGAGAGATATTAATACCATTTTTTCCTTTACGCTGTAGCTGCATAGTATTCATTTCACCCTTCAGTAACCTGATATGCTGAAAAGAGACTGAATATTAAAGACTTAAAAGCTTTCTGACCTCCATACTATTGGGAGCCAGTTTTCAGAACTCACCTGACTGCAAGAAAAGCATTCAGTTAGTTCCCATAAAAAATAATTTTGGAGTTTTGTTTATTTGTTTATTCATTTCTCTGTTTTTCAGAGTTGCTGTAAGCAGTCCTTCAAGTTTGAAATTATGCATATTAATTTTTAATGAAAATTTATTTATTTAAAATTAGCTGTTCTAACCAGAGCCCTAGTTATATATTTAATCATATCAAAGCAATATATCAAAATCATATCAAAACAGTATGGTGCCAAAAGTTATCTCTAGGCACTTCCAGGAGTTTGGACATAAATGAATCTAATTCTTCTGATGGAGCAAGATGATGTCAACCTGAGATGCCCATAAACTGCTTTTGGAATAGGGTTTCAAATGCTAAATACCTCCATAAATTTAGTTCAGTAACAAACATTTATTAAGTGTCTAATGGGTGCTAAATCTTAACAACAGGCATATGCAATCCAAAAATGAATAAGGCACAGTTTTTCTCAAGAATTTATACTCTAGTAAAATATAGCCTAGTAAAAAATTAAATTATTTTTGTTTATTTATTATAAGATACTTTAGATTTCTGATTTTCATTATGATCTGGCCAAAACTCATTTAAACATATTCTATCCCAAAGTTAATCATATAAATCATCAGGCCTCCATTTGGTGAAAATTTACTTCATAAATGCATGGCTAAATTATAAGCAAAAATTTTCATACTATTTTAGAAAATATGTGAGATATTCTATAATTTACATTTTATAGACAAGAAAGCTGGCAGAGATCTGACTTAAACCCATTTCAAAAACCTAGTTAAAAGGACTTTCAACTGCATTCTACATGAGAATATAGAATATGGAAACACAATTATTATTTGGTGCCAGTGATCATCTTAATTAATTGTAGGATTATTATTTTATTTTATGCACTGAGGTTAGAACTCATTCTCTGTTATCTTGACATTTATCATGCATTATGTCATATCATTATCAATTTAATAGATATATCTACTTCATATTAGTTTTCCAGATCAAGAGATTCGTAAAGTGGCAGTTCAACAATTAGACAACCTCCTGAATGATGAACTACTGGAATATCTCCCACAGCTGGTTCAGGTAAGAACAGCAGAGTTGCTAAAGGATTCCAGGATTTTAGCTAATAATTCTCTTTAGAAAGTTCCCAGTGAATCAACAATAGATTGCTTAAAGTGATATTGCAATTTGGCCAGCCAAGGGGCTAAATTATAGCCCATATGTCAACACGGGTAATGCAGACATTCTCTAGCCAAAATTGGTACAAAAAAAGGTATATAAAAGCCAAAAAGGAAATTTAAAAAAAAAAAAAAAAAAAAAAACTTTACTTATTAATTAGAACTGGGAAAAAAAAATAGGAGTGCTTGTGATGAAATCTTTTTTACCTGAAAATGTAAAATGATAAAAAAATTAACCAGATAAATGTTATGCAGAAAATAGTCTTTTGTTGGCAACTCCTCATAATTTATATTTCTTGCCTTTCCCTTAGAGTATTGTAATACTGAATATAAATCTTATAAAAGTAGTTTCATAAGATAGTGCCCAAATTCTTTCACCAGATAATACATTTTAGTGATATCAAATATCACAATGTTGGAGTAATTTTTGAAAACAATATGAATTTATCTAGCAATATGAAGAAAACTGATTTAGTCTGAATATTTTGAAATATAAACAATTAATGTTTTACAAAAAAACATGTAAAGGAATGAAAATCCAAACTACAAATGATATTTCTTTTTGCCAAGTTGACTATATACTGAGTGCTAAATTGGTCTAAAATAATGGCCTTTATGTTTTTTGGCTTTTTAAAAAATTTATTTAACTCGGGTGTTTTCTTGTCTCAAAAGTCAGGTATTAGTTATATGCTATTTTAAATGTCAGGTGCCTCAGTTTTTGAATATCTAAGATAAAAAACTCTGAGACTAATGGGGAAAACCTCTATTGTTAGAGTGGAATGTCATATTATTTTGCAAACAATATGCACTTTTCTGAAGGCTTCCTAGTAAGCTGGTTTTGAAATAGCTGTGCCCTACAGCTACTTATATTAATCCTTATAGCTGTTACTTACCTAGATTTGCCAGGATAGTGTAGTGAAAATAAAGATTAATCCAACCTATAGCAATACTATTCATCTTACAGCTCCTCAGTATGGGCAGCATGGTATATCTAATACAACTCAAAAAAGTAGGCTTCTACAAAAGTTTATAAAGATTAAACACATTTGAAAGCCCCAATCTGAATCAACACACTTGACACTAGGAATATCACTGAGAGTCATACACCTAGAGATACAGTCTTTTAAGACAAGCTGTGTACAGAATTCAACATAGCAAATACACAGAGGTAAAGTTAGGTAAAGTTGCAACTACCCTCTAATTAAAAATAAATACTGTAAAATGTTTTGAGTTGGAAAGAATGCATAATGTGACTATACAATAAATAAAAACTGGGAAGAATTTTTAGAACTTTTGTTGTGGAGTTTTCCCTGAAACTTCCAAGCTCTACCTGATATTAAAACTTTTCAAGACATAAAAAAATCCTGCCCTGTTGATTATTTTCTGGAAGCATGTTATTTTGTTATGTGTGATCTTGTCAGAAGTATGCAGGCTATATTAAAGCAATAAAAAAGGACTCTATGACCATAATAAAAACAGAAGCTATGGTTCATAGCTAGGAATCAATTTTAAGACACAGACCCAGAAGTTACTGCAAGCCAGAGGTCATAACCATGCAGGTAGGTTCTAAGAACAGAGTTGATAATTATGCAATGTGCACCCGAAAAATTGCCTATATCCTAGGTGGTGAGGTAGGATTTAGGGGAAAATTGTATCAGTAGAGAAAATGATGTAGGGAATTTGGAAGCAAGGAAGGCAATTCAAGATCAATGTGTAATCATTGGGTTCAAGAAGATATAATGGGGAAATCTGAGGATAAAGCTAAAAACAGAAGCATGGAAGTAAATTCTGAGACATTCCTCCTGCTCATATGCTCATAGGATATGCTCACTATGAGGGTATAAACACAACCCATGACGTACTCAGGCCAGTATTAGCAAGTGAAAGAAGGCCATAACTACAGTTTAAGATAACATATATCACAGTCTTCGTACATTCAGACAGCTACAAGAATTTATGCAAATTTTCTGAAATCATCTTTAGCACTGTCACACCTTAGGAATTCATAAACTTTCCCATCCTTGAGGATGGTTATATATTGAGGCATTTCTTTAGGTGTGTATGTGAATGAATGATGTATCCACTTTTTTCTGCTGTCTGTACTGTAGTACAAAGATAGCTTAAACTCTGAGTGTGTGTATGTGAGTGTGTGCACGTAAAACTTAAATGGCTTACTGAACAACTAAGAATAGAAGTTTTCCCTCTCAAGCAGGATTGAGCATTTTTATGACGAGAACCTGGTTTTTATTTTAAAATGGATTCATATTCCTGGGATGATGGTGGGGGCACAGGTACTGACTGCTGATGGTGAAGCCTCTGCAGAGTACAGGTGGGGATCTGAATTAAGTCTCTAAGGATATCAGGAGCTGTTATCACTATCTTCAGGTTAATACTGATATATCAGTTAAAGTTTTGGGTGTGCATAAACTTCATCTCCAAAAGAGTAGAAATAGGTATTGATTAATCATGCCATTCTTATACCTAGGACATTGTTCGTGATACTGTATTTTTGTGCTAGTACTCTCTTCTTAGGTGTGGTATAACTCTACAACCACCTGTTCTTTTTTTATTAAGCACCTACTCTTTTTTTATTATCCTGTGATACTAAAGCATAAATAAGGAAAGGAAACAAGACTGCACAAATCTAAATTGTGTGATCCGTGTATGCCATTATTAGTTAAATACCAACTAATAAAGTTATCTAAATATATTATTACCTTTTGTTAAAATATTTGTGTTTTTCCTTGGTCT
The DNA here is from genome assembly GCF_000325575.1 of Pteropus alecto. Taxonomy (NCBI): domain Eukaryota; kingdom Metazoa; phylum Chordata; class Mammalia; order Chiroptera; family Pteropodidae; genus Pteropus; species Pteropus alecto. Next base: position 4,763,392 of record NW_006436288.1, read on the forward strand.
TTTTTCAAGCCTCTTAAGTCCCTCTGTATTCTGCCGTGATTCTGTTACTGAGAACTTGTGAAGTAATTATATCTCTTACTTCAGGCTGTCAAGTTTGAATGGAACCTTGAAAGTCCTCTGGTGCAACTCCTATTACACCGCTCATTGCAAAGCATCCAGATTGCCCACCGTCTTTACTGGTAAGGTTAACTAGGATAAAACACGATGTCTTTTTTTATTGTCAACTTCTAACTGTGAGGCAGATTTAAAAGAAAATTTCTTTACTTTGTAATTGATATAAACCTCCACTTAAAATTTGAGTCTTTGTCAAGGTTATTTTTATTTATGTGTGTAATTTAACTGTCATCTTCAAAATCTTCTTTTTGTACTGTTGCTGCTATTTAAATCCAATACGAATTTTCAACCTGGATGATACCTTTTCTACAGCTTTAAATCACAAAGGTTATTTGTGATCATATCTGCTACTAGAAGATTTTAATTTATAATCTAGTTATAAGATTATGGATATTTTAGAAAATTGTGTGTTTTAAAAGTAATTTCTGTACAAATTTAGTTATAAATAGTGGAATCTAAAGGTTAGCATATACTCTTTCTGTCGAAAGTTCCTAGGACACTAAACTTTTCCCTAATCATAAATTTGGAATATTATTATTAGAGAAATAGACTTATTTTAGAGATACCAGAATTTCTTTCATCATTATCTACTCTTGATTCTCGCAATCATAATAGTCTTTGGATGCTGTTCTTCCTACCTTTCTTTCATTACTAAATCTGTAGATTCAACTTCATAGCGAAAATTTAATGATTGAATAAATTAGCTATTGAATGAATCATAGGATTATGTTGCCTGGGCCAATTTGTGTACATGCAGACTTGTGACAGAAACAGGTAGAAGGGGGCTGCTTGAACAGTCAATATCCCTTGATGCCAAACCAGAACTGGCAAGGCAAATTCTGGAGATTGGCCCAATCAGATACTAGGCGATGGATATCACTAATGAAGTCAAAACTGTATTGGAGAGAAAATGCAAACAAAGTCAGGGACTAACCTGAGATAGAAATAAGGACCTGAAGAACAAGCTCATGCAGCAGTTACTGGTGGACTAGTTGCAAAAATCACAGAGTGAATTAAGTCAGTCTCATAGCAGAAGGCCTTTCCAAGGTGGCACACAGTATTAAAGGAACATATTCTATAAGTTTTAATATGCTACACATAAAATTGAGATGATACAATCTGCCCATTCATTTTCTAAACAATCTACCCTAAACTTTTTTTTATCTAGAATTTTGGGACAACTTATCAAACTCTAAATAAAGCAAAATAATGTGGAATTTTGTAATATGTGATTTGAGGCTACACATATCCCTCTCAGCTCCTCTCTTAACTATATCTCCCCTGGTGCCTGAACTTTTCTCATTAGTGAGTGACTTCTTTTTCCTGCCCAGAAGTTCTTTTCTCATATGAAAAAATATATATATTTAGGACATAATGCTTATAATGAATTAGTTTATCATCTGTTTATTTATGTGACTAACATTGAAATGCTAGACACTCTTGAACTATTAAGAATAAAACAGAATGGTCCTTGCCTAAATAAGCTCACAGGCTAACCACACATTAGCATCCAGGCAGCAGGAAAGAACCCACTGGCTACATGGCAAGGACAGAGTAAACAAAGGGAACAGACAAGAAATTCTGTCCATTTTACAGTTTTGCCTATAACTTGTTCCAAATACAACTTCTAATCAGAAAGGCAAGGCTGGCCATCAAGTAAATAAAAAAGTCTAAATGTGTGCTCCCATTCTGTCAGAGTTAGATACTGATAAAGGCATACAAATGAATGCACAAAGGAGGTAAATGCCCTCTCTGCTTTGATGTCTGAAACACTCCCTGAAGAAAGAGTAAAAAGCTGTAGATTAGGGAGTTATCGCAGTGTAATAGAGCACACATGATACAGAATCAATAAGAGGCTTTAAAGTCTCAATTCTTTACCTTCTAGAATCATTATATTGCTACTAATTCACCTTTTCACCTTTACAATGCAATAAATAATAAATTTTCGCTTCACTTTTTTGTAAGAGAAAGATATGTCTTGTCATTTCATATTGATCTGTTATAATCATCTTTCCTCCTGCTGTTCTCAGTATATGCCAGACAAAATCCCTACAATAAGCAATTCGCTCAACTATCAATAGCTGTTCTCTACCCAATCAACCTGACAAAAAGGGTTGGATATTTGTAAGAAATACAAGAAAAATTGCATTTTACATAATGATCTCTAAAATCTCGTAGCACAGTTTTCTAGTTAAGGCATAATAAGGGGCCAGTTGTTTTTGTCTTTTATTTCTACTTTATGTGGTTGAGGTTTTATAAAGTTCTTTTAATAAAAGGATTTTTAAAAACAGAATACAATTTTTAAATTAACTTTCTAATATCATTTAAATCTATTACTCCTATTAAATATACATGAAAATAGAATCTGATACACAGTTCCACCACAAATCCATGCAAAAGCCAGGAATAGAACTCCAGCTTAAATGTATTTCTAATTTAAACTATTTTCTCTTCAAATTCTTCTATTTTGTTTTAAAAAAAAGTGAAGAGTTATAAAAATGAACATTTCGTATATATGTACTGACCTCTAATGTTGAAATGTAAACTATATCTGGCCTTTGGGAACTGACTTTCTAATCCACTCTAGCAATTTTTCATTATAAAAGCCACATGCATTTACATCACCACTTCCTTAGATAGTAATCAGATTTCCCTATAATATTATCAGTCCTCTCTGTTCTAGTTTATGCTAAAGATTTGGAGTAAGGCCTTGAAAAATGGCATTATATTGCTTATTTTTCATTGTTTGTCAATCAGACTACAGCTTTGCTCTAGCCAACAAAAAATATGGTCAACAAAAAGGGATTCTGTTGAAAAATCGCTTTTGTCTTCTAATAATATTTGAATTTGACTTCCAAAATGAATATATGAACATATATTCATTGAGTTACAGGATCGGGGAATCAAATGGAACCTTAGAAATCATCTACTTAATATTTTTCCCCCAAAAAAGGGATTTTAATAAGTTAAATGATTTATCCATTGACAGTTATCTAGTTGGTTAAAGACTTGAGATTAAAATCTTTTCCCATGACATATCATGTCTAATTCAGATCTCTCTCTAAGTCAACATCTACTTTTAAAAAATACAACTCAAATTCATAAAATGTTTTTTTCTATCAATAATTACGAACTCATTCAAGTACTGAAAAGGTGGCTTTTTCTTAACTTGAAGGCAAAACTGAAAAAAAAATAATAGCCCAAATTGAGATCTTTAATAGCTCAAAATTTTTGCCATTAGGTATTGGGGCGACCCACAAATGCTGTCAATTATCATATTAATTAGTAAGTATGTGCAATAAGCTCCCAAAAAATGTATACTTGAAGGAGTTTTGAAGGAAGTAGTAGATTTTTCCCAGAATCTTTCTTTTATAGTTCCTAATTCATACGTAAAACACTGTATTTGCTCTTAGTTTTACTTTTAGACCATTACTGATAAGAATACAATTACTGAGTAATTTACTTAGTAGAATTAGTTTTCGCTTATTTTTAATAAACATTATTAAAACCAAGACTCAGTTTTCTCAGAAACACTAATTAAGCAACTAGCAATATGCTACTGAAATTCAAGTCAGCCCACTTCATCAAGTTAAATGAGTTAGAAAATAAATTCCTATAGTCCAGACCAGAACTTGGCAATAATAAAATGTAAGCAAAATCAATCTTTAGTTTTCTTCTAAGTGAAAATACCCAACAAGCAATTGGATATAAATATCTGAACAGCAGGAGAAAGATCTAAATTGGCAAAGGAAAATTGGAACATACCAGTACATCGATGATACTTGTCAGGTTTCCATCTTATGGTTCAGTCATCTCCTGAATTTGGAGTTTTCACCTGTATTCCCTGAACTCACATTTGAGAGACAGAGACAGAGAGAGAGGAGAGAGAGAGAGAGAGAGAGAGAGAGAAGGAGGGAGTGAGGGAAGGAGGGAGGAATGGAGGGAGGGAGGGATGCAGAGAGAGAGAGGGAGGGAAGGAGAAAGGATGAATCAGAGCATCATATCATTTTTAGGTGCCATCTTTTTTCTTTGCCTTTTTTTTTCCTCCCAGTTTTATTTATAAATAACTGACATACATTATATCACTATATAAGTTTAAGGCATACAGCAGGATAGTTTGATTTACACATATTGTGAAATGATTACCACAATAGGTTAACCTAATATCTATCATCTCGTATAGATACAAGATCTCTTGTGATGAGATCTCTTACAATTTGCTCTCTTAACAACTTTCCTATATGTTACATGGTAGTTTTAACTATAGTCATCATATTGTACATTACATTCCTAGTGCTTGCTTATATTGTAACTGGGAGTTTGTACCTGTTGACCTCCTTCCTCCCATTCGGCTGCCTCCATCCCTCCATTTCTGCTAACTACAAGTCTGATCTTTTTTTCTGATTTTTTTTAATTCCACATATAATTAAGATCATACAATATTTGTTTTTCTCTGTCTGACTTATTTCACTTGGCACAATGCCTTCAAGTTTCATCCATGTTATCACAAATGGTAAGATTTCTTAATTTTTATAGCTTAATAGTATTCCCTTGTGTGTGTATATGTGTATTACAGCTTCCTTATTCATTCATTCATTGATGGCACTTAGGTTGTTTCTATGATTTGCCTATTATAAGTAATGCTGTTATAAACATGGGGATGCAGATATCTTTTCAAGATAGTGTTTTCATTTCCTTTAGGTACATTTTCAGAAGTGGAATTGCCAGATCATATGGTAGTTCTATTTTTAATTTTTGAGAATTCTCTACACTGTTTTCCATAGTGGCTATACAAATTTACAATTCCACTAATAGTTCACAAAGGTTCCCTTTTCTCCACATCCATGCTAGCATTTATTTTTTGTCTTTTTGATGATAGCCAATCTAACCAGTCTGAGGGCTCATACCACCTTTGCCAATATTTTATAGGGCAGAAATCAGTAACAAGGCCCCATATAACTGTAAGAGAGTGTAGGAATCAGGTGTGTATCTAAATACAGAAACAATACACTGATGACTCAAGAAATTTGACCATCAAGTGGAAGAGATAGAGGGCATGGAAAAAAAAACAAGTCTCACCATTACATATATTAATTGGTTTTCTTTTCAAAACCTAAAATTGGTCTTAAAAAACAAAAAAAGATTGTCGCCTAACCACTTAAATAAAAGTCATCATTTTGACAGACATCCTTTAAAAATATCTTTCGTCCAACAATTCTATAAATATTTCCAAGAGTTTTAACCTATGGGTATATTTTGTAACTATTTTACCTAGTGGGTTGAATATTAAGATATCTATGTAGCTCTGGTAGGTGATATCTCAGCTCAAGAGTCCAAGATTGAGTTACATATTCCTACCCTCTGCTCCTATAATCCCTTCCCCCTCTATTCCCAAATCTTTTTTATAGACAGTGTCCTTGTTTATAGCCACTGCCAAGACACCCAACACAGAAAATCTGGGAAGGATTATTCTTTTTTAATATGTTAGTTTCGGGTGTACAATACAAAGGGAAACATTATTCTTACCCAATAACCTTCCTCATTCAATCAACCCTTAAGACATGATTATTGTTTCCCATAAAAACATCTTGAATTTCTCCCCTTTTTCCTATTTTCACATCTAGCACCTTGGCTCAAGCCTTCATTCAGTATCACCTACTTGGACTATTTCAACAACCTCCTAATTGTTTTCTTTCACTTTTATTTTTACCTGTCTCCAACTCATACGTCCTCCACACTGCTGTCGGAATAATCTTTATGTAATACAACTTGATTCCTGACTCATAAAGTAGGTTCTAGTTCCTGGGTAGCTCACAGCTGGTTAGCATAATTCCATAATTCCAGTCAGCACTTTCCTACTGACCGGATTTAGAATTATTAGATTATGAAATAAAAATCTATTGTCCCTTAATATGATCTTGCAATAGATTTTTGTAATAGCAACTCTGCCTACCTCTCACTCCCATTTTGTATGGCTTTCTAAATCCAAACATAGTCTTTTCTATTCTCAAGACAATCCAAACTTTCAGAGGTCTTCTAGCCCTGATGATTTTCTACATGGCATTCCCTTCTGCTTGAGATACAGCTGTCCCATTGCTTTTAAAGAGTCCTTTAGGACTCAGCTCAAATTTTATCCTCTTTGAAGATATCTCTGACTTCAGCCCTTACAAACTATCAATACAGTTCTTAACATATTACATACTTTTGCTTACTTCACCATTTCCCTTCTCTCTAACATATTTTGGGCTGCAAGTAACAGAAAATCCTGATTCAACTGGTTTAAACAATATGAAAAATTAATTACCTTATATAACAAGAAATTTCTTAGTAAAATGGTTCCAGAGTTTATTATTGCAGCAGATCACTGATTTTGTCATGACCTAGTTTCTTTGTATCTTTCTACTCTGTCATCCTCAATGTGTTGACTTGTCCTTAGTCCAGTTTACATCATGGCTACAAGAAGACTGTCACAGTTGGCATCACAACCATACATGACACCATGCAACAAAATAAAAGAGGATAATCCTTCTCAGGAAGAAAATTTTCCTTGTAAACCCCATATCAGAGTTTACTTTGTATATATCATTTGCAAGAATTGGGTCACATGTCATCCTAAACCAATCACCTGATCAAATGGCATTCAGATTAATTGACTTACCCATTTGGTTTAGAATATTCAGAATTTATCTCTAAACTGGTCATCTTCCCTGAGTGTTTTCATACCTGAACAAAATCACATTCTTCATTCAGGTGTGAAGTGGAGAATAGATTAGGTATAGCTAAAACCCCATGTTCCCTTTCTGGGCTGTGAATCCTATCTTAACCATCTATCCTTAACACAGAACAGTGCACATAGTGCATATAATTGGTACTCAATAAACATTAGTTGAATAAATTTAAGAAATAATCATAGCACATATATTTATACTGCCTATAATTTAACATCTTGATTACTGTACTTAAAACAGCAGGCAACTAGAAGAAGTCCTATTATACTAAATGTATAGAGTTGATCATTGGCATTCTGATAATCACTTCTGCTCTTTTTAAAAAATAGACTCCTCTAGATTGCTGGAATTAGGTGAAGCTGAATTAAATGACTTACAGAAAAATATGATGTTATGGAATAAAAGTTTTTGAAGAGGTATCAGGTGTTAACACTGACTGAATCCACAGCGTGAGGGGATTTATGCTGACTTAACTATGCTGTTTCTTAAAATCCTGATTGAAAATGAAAGGCTATATCTAGTGATTTGGCAAGAAGTATTTTATAGGGAGACCGTGCCAAGCAGCGGCTTACTATCTCTTAAAATATGATTTTCTATATTAAGACTCTTTGCGAGCGTTGGGGAATTACTGAACAGTTTCTGATGTTTGCTGGCTCCTATGTTCTCCTTTTTTTTTTCCTGGGCTGTGAGAATTTATAGTTCTTTTTGTTTTGTATCAGTTAGTGGCTAAGTTCTTTATAGTCAGGCCCTTTTTTTCTTTCCACATTTGCTCATCAAAAGATTACTCATTGAAAAGGTTGAATGAAAATTTTTGTTACTTTTCTAATTCAATTTTCTATTTCATTTGTGTGCAGTTATTGTAGTTACAAGGGAGAGACAGTTGCTTTATTTTTCTTTGTCTAAAGAAATTCATCTGTGTTACTTTTATTGCAACAAAACCCATACTTGGGTATTTTGATCAAATATTTGTCATGTTTAATAACTTAGAATTCTTGTACTTGTTTTGGCATGTATGATTCATTTTTGACCAGTGATGATTGAACAGCTTGCACAAATAGTGCTCATCTTCCAAGTTGACAGTCTGTTTGATATACCAACCACTCTTGAAAATGTCAGACAATTCGGTGTATCTTGCTTGAATTTAGTCATCTGAAATTGTTAAAGGAAGGAATCCTAATGTACCTGTCATTTTCCTTCTTAAACTGGGCACTATGTACATATATTTCCACAGTGCTATAAACGTCATTAATTTACTAAAATGATGAAACTTCTACTATTTTCTTCCAAATAAAATTTACCCTAACTTTTAGAGAGGCCATTGATCAATAGACTGCTGAATAAATTGGTTGACGACTCTGAAATTCTCATAAGATTTCATCCAAAGCTTTAATACTATATATTGTGGGAGGCAGCTGAACAAGGAGTCCAGTGGGCTTCAGTCAACAGTGATAGAAAAGTACATAAGAAGTATATTGAGGAAAGAAAAAGAGTATTATGTTAGTCATCCATTCTCTTATTTATCTCTCTATTCCTCAAGTTTTTATGGAATGCTTATTATATAGATAATTTATAGCTCTTTAGTGAAAGGGATAGAAAATATAAACAAATTTTAATAAACGTGATTTATGTAATGTTTTTTTTAAAGCCTACTATTTCAGGCAGTTGCCACAGATGCTAGAGTCTATTTTTAAACTCCATTGTCTCAACAAATTAACTTTGAACATTTCATTCAGTAATTTTAAAATCCTCTTTGATTGGATTATAAACCTAAATTGAATGTATTTGTTCACAGTTATTTACTCTTTGAACTAGTTGTGCCAAGTGTCCAGAGAACCACTAACCAAAATCAAGGAACTTCAGGAACTAAATTGGTGGTCACATGGTGACTTAGATAATCTTCTGGAATATCTTGCTATCCTTTCTCTGCTATATAGACCAGAATACTAAGGTTTATAAAGTCTAGTAAGCTCTGCATTGAAGAGTATTACAAATAATTCTAATCATCTAACTCGGTTTTCAATACTCTTTCTTGTCATGACAGTGCTGCCTGTGGTAGACATAATGTAGTTAATGCTAGATACTATGCTAGTCACTTTTTCATATTATTTTACTAATTCACAACAACTCTATTATCTTTATTTTTTCTGGTAAAGAAATTAGTACTCAGGGAAACTAAGTATGCAAAGCTATTAAGTAGAAGAGCCAAAATTTGACCCTGTACCCTATCCACTATGACCTTTCAACCTACTTAAATATTATGAAAATAAATAATAATAATAGTAAAAGGCAGAATAATGTAATACTAAGAGAAGAGTTTTTGGAGGAAAACATCCTTGGGTAGAAATTCCAACTCAGGTTTCTATTAACTGTAATGTCTTGGAAAAATTACTTAATCTCTCTGATCTTTTTCAGACCCTGTACCCTATCCACTATGACCTTTCAACCCACTTAAATATTATGAAAATAAATAATAATAATAATAAAAGGCAGAATAATGTAATACTAAGAGAAGAGTTTTTGGAGGAAAACATCCTTGGGTAGAAATTCCAACTCAGGTTTCTATTAGCTGTAATGTCTTGGAAAAATTACTTAATCTCTCTGACCTTTTTCATAATCTATAAAAGATAAATAATTATGCCTAACAGAGTTGTTGAAATAAATTGAAATCATATATATCAACATATTTAATATATATTTAGCACATTAAAGGATATATATTTTTGAATCATTTAGAAAGCATAGGAAGTATCCTCAAAATTCCAGTTCCCAAGGTTATATCTCAAATTAATAATTACATAGAATTCGGATCTTGGATTCTTGACATGTGACTCCTCACTCCTACCATTGTTCTTTATTTTATTTCAATTCAAATTTATAATTTAATTTTAATATTGGAATCTGAAATGGATGGAGCAGAAGAATCACTATATAAACAACTAGTTTAGAGTCCTATTGAAAAAGTATCTTGAAACATTCTAAGTATCAGAAAAATTGGGAATATGTGAATCATTTAGTTTCAGAGAAATTTAACAGGCAAAAAAAAAAATCTAACAACATTCTCAGATTGCCTGTTGATACATGTTTTTACATTTCAACAGCCAAAATCTATGTACTCACATCACTCATCTGCCTGCTAGCACAATTGAGAAAAAAAAAATATGAGTAGAATTTTTCATCATTACTTTTTTTCCTTTGGTAATTTTAAAGTGTTATGATTGTGAACTGCAAATGCAAAATTGTACTTACTCAAGAAGTTGAAAACTTAAAAGACAAAGAACTTAAAGAACCTCTTACAAGAGCAAGAGAATGAATCAGTGAAGTGTTGCTAATACCACACTAGGAAAGCATTATTGACTATCTAAGAAAAGATAGGAAGTCACTGAAACATCTCATGAAATGGAGAAAATATGATTGGTGGTTATCTTAGATTTGTCCAATATTTAGCAAGATTTTTAAACCTTGAATGATTTATTCATTTGGTGTAAAATTTTTATAATAAACCTTATTACTGAGATAATTTGTTCTTGAAGTGTAATTCATTAATTCAGTTTTCACTTTGAAGGTTATACTTGAAGATATAAGGAGTACGGAGGTCAGGAATTTGTAATTTTAAGATCAAGTAGGAAGGAAAGACCTTATTAAAAGATAGTGTTTGAAAAAAAGGACCTCAATTAAGTTTAAAAAAAATGAATTCCATAGATATCTAAAGGAAGAGGATATCAGGAAGAGGAAAAAATATATGCAAAAACATTTAGGTCTGGGTTTGGGGTATTAGAGGGAACACAATGAGGCCAGTGTGGCTGGATTAACCTGACCAAGGAGAAGAATAATAGGAAATGAGGTCAGAGAGAAAACGGTGAAGGTGGGGACAGGTCATATAAAAATTTCTATGTCATTATAAGAATATTGGCTTAATTCTAAGAGACGTGGAAAGTTGTTATAGAGTCCTAAGAAGATGAAAGATGTGATTTGAGTTATATTTTAACAGACTGTTGCGCTGAAAATTGATTAAAGAAGAGCAATGACAGGAACAAGAAAAACAGGAGGCTAATGCAGTAATCAAAACAGAAGATTCTAGTGGTTTAGACTAGGGTACAGTCTAAGAAGGAGTCAAAGAACCTTGGAGTGAGAAATGGTTGAATTCTCTATTTATTTTTGAAAATAAAACCAATGGAATTTTCTGATGGGTTGGATGAGGGGCATAAGAGAAACAATTAAATGATGATACCAAGGTTGTTACCTGAATGACTGACAGAATAGACTTTCAAGAGAGCATGTTTCTAGAGGTGGGAAAAAGATATCAAGATTAATTTGAACCTATTAAAATCTGAAATATATCTGGATTACAGATAAAAATGAGGGAATTAACACAAAGATGAGGTCTAAAGCCATAAGAATAGATAATGTCATAGGGGAATGAGAACAAATAGAGAGGCAAAGTGCGAATATTTAGCAGTAAAGCCAAAATTTAAAAGTCGAAAGGATAAGGCAGAAGCAGAACAGAAGACTAAAAAGAATCAGCCAGAGATGTAAAAGATATACCAAGTGAGAATGGAATCCTGCAAGACCAAATAAAGTATGAAAAAGGTGATGTGATCAACTTTGTCAAGTGCTGCTGATGATTCAAGTAACAATGAGATCTGAGGAGCACTGTAGAAGACATTGACAAAGCAGTTTTCAGTAGAATAGAGGTAAAAGCCTGACAGAAATAGATTCAACAGAAAATGGAAGAAGAAGTATCAAAGACGATGATTTTAGAAGTTTT
>NW_006436288.1:4775030-4797860 GCF_000325575.1 Pteropus alecto
ATGGGATAGTGAGAAAAATTTTATTTGTTATCAAGATGAAGGAAATAACAGCTTTTTTATATATATTAATGGATAAAATCAAATAAAGAGGGCAACATTGATGAAATAGGAGAAAGTAAAAAAAATTTCTGGTGCAAAGTCATTGAGTAATGATAGGAATTAGAATCTATGGCAAAAGAAATTGGTACACAGAGTCCATACATAGTAACAAGAAAAAAAGAAGAGTAGATGGGAACAGGTAGGTGGGTAGATGTAATGGTAGTTTCTTGCAGAATAAAGGAAACGAGATCATCTTTTGAAAAGAGCAGAGGTGTTGGAGATTTGAGGACAGTAGGCTCATTTGAAATTGCTGCTTATAAATTTAAAATAGGGACAACCAACATGTTTGTTTGTCTTTCTCCTTGACCAAGAAATAGTGGAGAGTTTGATTTAACCAGAAATGCTATTTACCACAGGATATCATGAAGCAAGAAAGGCAAGGGAGTTGAAGGTATACAAAAGTGATAGATAATAATGCTAAACCATAAAATTTAACTTGTGTAAGAAAGGAAGTGAGAACATGAGCTGGGTTAAAGAGATTAAAAAGAATTGATGGTTAATAGGAGCCTGTGTGGACAAAAGATTGTAAACATTGTGGTACTAGTGGCAGTAAACTAGAAAAACAGGAGGGGAGATGGTTATAGAATAGAATGACTGAAACTAAAATTAATGAGAGTTTGCAAGCATTGATAATAATAAAGTCAAGTATATGACATGAGATTGACTGATATTAAAGATAAAATCATTAAAGAAAAGGGGATTAAGAAACCAAGTCCATAATATGAAACATTTGAGTAAACAGCACAGCATATTTACATTATGTACTTAATATATTAGAAATAATTCTCTATCAAGACACTGAACTATTTAAAAAGAAAATTAAATATACTAAATGTATAAAAGAAGTTCAAAATGTTTAAGAGCATTAAGTTTCTGAGAAGACATTAATCAAAAACATTCCTTACTCTGAAAACAATTGTTCAAATTTGCTATAATATAAATAGTATATGTAGATTGAAATTAAAAGCTTAAGAAAAATTGTTTTTTGTAGTTAAAAACAATAAAATAAATATTAATTTTTAAAGCCAAAATAATTTTTGAAAAATATTTTCTAGACTCAAAGCTGTTTGAAGACACCAGAAGATGAACAGTGTCAAGAACAGTGCTTGGCACATAGTAAACATTCATTAAATGTCATTACTTCCTTCTCCTTTTGGCTGTTTAAACAAGTTAGGACAAAATTTAGCTGACCTCGAATATGCTCTCATAGCATGAATCCTGAATACTAACATGACTCCTGATTCCACCTTTCCTATCTGTATCTTCCCTTTGCATCATTCTCCATATTTAATTTAAATTTTAAGTTTCTACATTGTATAAATAAATAGCAAATATATAAATAGAAAAGCACGTAAACCCTTTTCATTTGATCCTTAACTTTCCCTTTTGACTTCGTTTTCTACTATTTGCTCAATGTACTCGTGTTTGGACTGTATCAACATATCTGCTACTGCTTGGCGATATCCTGACTTCACGCCTTCCTGCTGCCTGAAGATACTAAAATGTTCTTCTTCCCATTTGCCTGCAAAACTCGGCATCGCTCAATATCCAGTTTAAATATCTTCTCTAAATCATCTCCATTCTTTGGTAAAGTCACTTAAGCCTTTTTCTGGATTCTCAAAGTACTTATCAGATTGCCTGGGAATTAACTTTTTAAACTCTACACTCCTGGCTAAACTTCTTGAAGGCAAGGGTTAAAACCTCCAACAAGTAACCAGTTCAAAATGATTTCCTTGAACAATTTTAGTCAGGAAATAGTAAATACAGAAGATAATCAATGCCCTTAACACTTGAATTCTGTTATTATTTGGCACTAACTTCTTGTATTCTGTGTGAGTTCGTTTCCTTAGCTAAAGTCATATATTATGTGTCTCGATTTTCCTGGACTGTCTGACTTTTAGTACTCAAAATCTCATTTCCCAGGAAACCCCCTAATTATGGGCAGACTGGAACTATTGTTCTCCCTAAACCGCAATCATAACCAGCATGTATCCAGGCCTTCTAATGATGGTGTCTGGCATTAACGTTAAATATTTTATCAGTGTTAACTCAATCCATACAATAGTCCCACCATTCGGTACTATTGTTATCCCCTTATACAGATAAGAAAAGTTAGATATTAAATAACATGGTCAAGTTCACAAAACTGTTAGTAGGGGAATGAGATTTGAACCAGGCAGTTTGACACCAGAGCTCCCACTCTTAATAATTACACTATGTTGCCTCTCAGAGTCACAGAAGTATTATCAGCATTAGCAGTAACATTAAAAATACCAGTACCAATACCTTCACCGTCACTTGCCTTGTGTCTAGGATGTACCAAGTGCTTAACATAGCATCTACAAGTAGGGTTGCCAGATAAAATTCAAGATGTGCAATTAAATTTGAATTTAAAATAAATAATGACTAATCTTTAGTATAAGTATATCCTATGCAATATTTATGACATCCTTGTGGTAAAAAAAGCTATTTGTTATTTGTCTGAAATTCAAGTTTAACTGGGTGTCCTATACATTTATTTGCTAAATCTGTCAACTCTATGGCAACTTTATCTGCAAGGTAAGTGAATGAGAAAATTAAGCCTCCAAAAAGCTAAACAACTTGTTCAAAGGTAAAAAGCTTTGGGGTGGGATCGTAAATGTCTACCTGATACATTTATTTCAATTAATATATGAATATTCACTCATCCATTACCTATATCAGAGGTTCAATAAAGAAGCGGTAATGTAATTACTGTAATTATTCATTACAAACAGTAATGAATAACCCAACTAAACATTCTGAGAAAATAAAATTTTAAAATTTTAACCTTAGGTTAAAGTTTCTTTATTGAACCTCTGATATATATTAAATAACTACCTACACCTAAGGTTAAAATTTTAAAATTTTATTTTCTCAGAATGTTTAGTTGGCTTATTCATTCATTCAGTTACTCATCTGTAAAAATACTGTGTCTGGACCTATTTATTTTCTGTGTGCAACAAACTCAATAATCACCTACAGTATAGAAAAAGTCCAAGATTTTCCAGTGATACAACAAAGGACAAAGCAATAATATACAAGAACAGTGGGCTAGATACATGAAGTACATGCTAGAGACGCAAGTGCCAAGTCCAGCAATGCAGATTATTCTGCTTAAACTCCTGATTTAACTGTTCTTTAAGCTTTGTTTCATTTTAATCTCCTACTTTTAACTGTGCATTTTATTATTCAAAAGAAGCTATACAAATGTAAAACTTAAACAAAATTTTCATTCAATAGTGTGTCTGAATAGCAGTTTCTATTAAGGAAGCAAAAAAAATTGACCAAGTATCAGCAGCGTTTAAGACTTGTACTCCATTAGTTAAAGATATCAGATTAGAATTTAATGTATGATATATTTTTGCATAATAACATACTTAAATGAGAACTTTGTTGAAATGAATAGTCACTGCTTCCTTGTTTGAACTGACAATATTAACCCCCAAATTATGAGAAACAACTTTATTCATCTCACCCAAAGACATTTAGTGATACTCATTGATTGTGGAGCACTGTCAAATATTCAGTGGACCAATTTTAAAAGTATAAGAAGTATTATTGCCTTTCCTATAAAGGTTTACATTCTTTCTTAAAAGAATAAGAAAAATATAAACAAGAAATTAAATCCAAACCAATGAAAACATTCATAAAGTAATATTATAATTACTGTAAAACAATTACAATAATCCTCAAGGGAATAGAAAATAAGTATCTTCAGAGTTAGTTGAAATTAGCTGAAGTGAATT
Source organism: Pteropus alecto (assembly GCF_000325575.1). Classification (NCBI taxonomy): domain Eukaryota; kingdom Metazoa; phylum Chordata; class Mammalia; order Chiroptera; family Pteropodidae; genus Pteropus; species Pteropus alecto. Next base: position 4,778,897 of record NW_006436288.1, read on the forward strand.
CTTGGAAAAGAGATTCTGACACTGTTTTGAGAATGTGATAGATAAGGGAAGTTAAGTAGATTCCAAGAATCTCATACAAAGACAGGCAGAAATAAGAATGGGGTGGCTAGATTAAGTTTCTGAAACCAGGTTCAATATAGGAGAGAAAGGGAGAAAGAGTACCAAATTATAGCATTATAATTCTTCAGATTTACCAACTACATTCACAATTGATTAAGCTATTGAGGAGTACTTCTTTTAAAATGATAAGAAAAGCTACATGTCTTCTTGTGCCATCAATTTCAAATAGGCATCAGTTAGAACAAAATATTTCAGGCTACGAGTTCCTCTGTGTGGTCAATATCTTAATTTTTATTCTGGAATGACTACCTGGAACCTGAACAGATCTTGCAAATTAAGAAATATTAGTATTCAGAAATCAATAGGGTAATTACTCTGCATGAACTTCTGTCTATGTATTTGTGTTTGTGACTGTGTATATATGTATGTATACATGTATATGTGTATCTGTGTATGTTTATGTAATTTTTCATCAGTAATAAAAGAAAACATATACACATATATTTAATATTTTTATTTTTGTTCAATGTTATGTAAATATATTTTACTTTACTTCATATGCTGTTATGGTTTGGAAAAGTAATGTTTCTTTTCATGCAATAGCACATAAGAAATGAAAAACCATTTCTTGTGTTGTTTGTTTAATTAAAGGAACTTCTAAAGAATATAATGTTTACCCTTTTGTTTCTACAATCATTGGAAATTATTCTATATGTATTGGTAGAAATCCTATTGTCAAAAGTTGAAATTTTGGTTAAAAAAAGTAAAACAGAGGCAGAATGAACAGAAAATCATTTTATGGCACAAGTGACATGATTATAGTAAGAAAATGGCAAATACTAAACTCTATTTCTGATCTCTTAACATCCAATAATTCTAATAATTGTACATGTTATCCCTAATTATTTAGATATAAGAGAGATCCAAAAATTACCTTAAAATAGGTTGGTGAAGTTTGAAAAGAAAATATTTTAGAGTGTAATGACCTTCTCCTTGTCACTCAGTAGCTATTTATTTATATAGTTGCCACTTCAGCATTGCCAATTCATGAAGCATTATATAACTATGCAAATATCCACTCCAGGCCTTATTCCTATTCATAACTCTCATACGTTTTAAATGTATTTTATTTGATAAGAAACAAATATCAGCTTTCTCCTTGTCCATCAGAGAATATCAAAGCACTATTCTTTTACAAAATGAATACATAAACGAATCACTGAATATAAAAGCTCTCATTTCAGTAAAATTTATACTTATTCTCCAAATATATTATAAGCCATTTCATTCTATAAGACTATGCTTGACCTTCAGCTCCCCTTCCTGAAATGACCTCCTGAGTCACAGTATTGACCAGCCCCACCACTAGTATGAAGTCTTACCTGAACAACTTCAATCTCGAGAATTTCTAATTCTGCCAAAATCCTGTATCACATTTTGTCTTTATCAATTACTTGGTATGTCTATTTCAGTCTTGTATTTAGGCCTGCATCTTATGAATTCTCACTTAGTTTAATATATGTAGCAAATGCTCATCAGTATTTTTATTGAACTGGGGTTGTAAAATCGGGCAGAATAAAAATTTGATAGTGGTTCTGATATCTCCTAGCTGCAAAATTTAAATTCTCCTCACTTCAATTTCCAAAATATAGAATGAGAAACAGACTCTGAAATTGCAGATGGAAGTTTAATTGTTATGATTTTTATGAAGGTTTGTCAATATAATTTACATTTTTAATGCACTTATCTTTTAGCAAAGCAATTTTGTTTGTATGTACTTACTAAAAATATAGTAGGACATGTGAAAATGATGTATGAATGATAATATTCACTGTAGCTTTGGATGTAGAAAAAATTCTAAACATAATTATTAGTAGAAAACTGGTTACAGAGGTTTTGTTATACCCATACTAATAAAACTCTATATACTTTAGAAAGTACTTCATATACTGATTTAAAATTATCTCAAGATGTATTATTGTATTCAGAAAGCAACACGCAACCTGTGTTTATAATATGTTAGTATTCCTGTAAAAAATAAGAAATACATATTTATTAATTTACCTTAATTGCTAATGCATGGAAAATCTCTGTAAGGATACAAAAGAAACCAGTAACGATGGTTTTTCGTAGAGAAAATGGGCACACAGAAAGAAGAGTGGAAGACTAAAATTTCATATAGCCCCATTTACATCTATTGGATTTTGTGACATAGATGCATTACCTATTCAAAAGAGTTAAAGAAGTAGAAAATTATTTTTTAAACTTATAGTTAGTCATGCTTTAGGGCAGCAACAACAACAGACTGCATAATCTTTTTGTACCTTTTGTAAAACACAAAACCTGACACTGGCAATCTTCCACTTAATTATTTTATCATACAGAAGGGAATAAAATTTTTCCAGATATCTTCTTTTGTTTCGCTAGACCCATCCTCTATCCTCTATCCTCCTCCCTGCTCCTGGAGGCTGACCTTCATGGACAGCTCTGAGTCTCTTGCCTGTGGCCTCTTGGTTGGACACGGCCAGTGAGTAGCCCTAGCAGAAGATTACAGGGAAAGAAGAAAGTGCAGTTAGGTGTATATTCTCTGCCTCCACCTCTCTGAGGTTCTCTTTAGTTGGCTGTGCCTTCGCCACTCCTTTCATGGCCGCCAGCTCTCTCCTGAGGTCCCAAAACACCTCACACTCCTCAGGCCTAACAGTGTTGACATTTCCACCATTACTGGCCCCAACTTACTGCCTACTCATGGTTGTTTCCGTCCACCCTACCCACACCTTTTTTCATAGTTGCATTACGCTTTCCTCAAATTATTTAAATGGGCATCATTTCCTCTTTGAACTCTGACTGTTACAGTAAAGGAAGTAAGTTGTGTTGTTGGTGATGGTTTTTGTTTTGCTATAATTAATACAGGAAAGAGGAAAAATAAATATGTAATCATTGACATAAACCATATATAAGAACATCATGGTTAGAGAATTTTATGTTAATTTCAAAAAAAATATGTGTATTAAAATAGAGTCTTTATTCAAAACAAAGTACACTCTATTTAGTCTACTGATTTTCAAAAGTCTGATTTCTTTTCTTTCTTGCTTCTTTTTTTTATTTGATTGCTAGATGTTACTATTTATAGCACACCTACTATAGAAAAGAAAGTAGAAAAAGAGTTCAGTGAAATTCCTTCGTTTAGAAGGGATGAAAACATATTGATATCTCCTTGTAGGTAAAGATCTTAAACTTCTTCCAGTCTTTCCCACTGCTCTGTGGTGCTTCAACTTTGTTCAGTGATTAAATACAAATATTGACCTACGTATTGTAGTAACTAGTGCATTATTACTTTAAGGGTACTCATTGGTACCCTCACTTGATTTATGTATCAGGTGATCATTTTTCACTTATAACCAGATAATATCATGAGAGAAGAGTGAATTCCAAAACATATAGCAATTAACAGTGCCTGGCTAAGTAAATTTCTGTTATTTTGAATGGCAGAATCATTACAATGCTTTGTAATAATGTAGGAAGTAACCATGAAGAATTTTTGTCCAGACAGATGTTCAGTGCTTATCTTATGACAGAACACTTTAAAAAGTTGTCAAACATAAAATGGATTGTGCCTTTTCATTTCCAAAATATGAGTTCTAAATTCATAGTGTTTCTCGTAATGTCTAGTAGTATGCTACTTGGCAGGTATTCTCTTAAAACACACACACACTCACACATGTTCCTCTCCAAGATGAAGGTAATTTTTAATAGTAATAGAAAAGTAAATATTATTTTTTTAATGTGCTACATAGGAAATATTTTTTAAATGTTATGTTTGTTTTGGATATGTTTTCCTAAGTTGATTTGTTGTCAAAAATTATATAAAACTGTTAACTACAAAATCTCTCATATCTATGCACTTTTAAAACTTGGAGATAGAATTTTATAACCTGTTATAAAATTTTCCAAATAAAGAATTTAAAAGTACAAAAATTAATAACTTCTAATAGTTTGTAAGAACAACTAATAAGTATCAGATAATATTTAAAATTTCTAGCAAAAATTTTAAAATGTTTTCTTAACTATTGGGTAGTGCTATTAGAAATCATTATTATTATTATTAAAAAATACATCAAAGATATAAGGCTAGGCTATGGTGCATTTCTCTCACTTATATCTCTGCATCTTTCCCAGTAGTGAAGCCAAAGAAACAAAATATTAAAACCAGACCTCAGCAGCATAAAATGGTAAACTAAGATCTTAAAATATAAAGCATAATATTCAATAATAGAATTAATAATAATGTTCAGAGAGAGAAAAAATGTATTTCAGTTAATATATAAAATGAAATTAAAAATATTCAAATATACTATTTTATCTTTATCTCATTCTTTTTAATATTTCTCCTATGTGTATTTTATAATACAATATATTAATATGAAAGAATATGCATATAATTCTTGAATGAAAATATATGTCTGAGAGTTGTACCACAGTTTTTTCCTGTAAGAAATATATAATGAAAAAAGTAGTGATCTGTGTCTTAATATTTGACTTGTAGGTCCTGAGTGTTGGGGTTAGGCCTCAGGTTCAACATAATCATTCAGAGTAACACTTATCTTGAGGTCAATGACAAAGCTAAACATATTGGAAAGTGCCCTTAGGAATTTTCCTACAGGTATTGATTCTGAAAAGTAATTGTAAAGCTACAAAGAGAGACCCTCTGTCAGCTTTGTTTTATTCTTTTTAATTGAAAAAATAACTGACTTTCTATTGAAATAATTTGTGCAAGTGAACACAACTCAGTTAGCTTCTAAATATAAATTTTAATTAGTGTTCTGACTCAGTGCCTAATTTAAATGTTGTCAGTTATCTGTGGTTTAGAGTAGTCTATGCCAAGGTTACTCCTGTTTGTTAGAAAAAGCCAAGAGTTGGCTTAATTCTATCCCACTGCTTAGCATATTATTAATGTAAAGCTCCCTGTGGCTTTCAGTGTCATAAAAATACTAGTGCATACTTATGTGATACACATCCTCTTTCCAAAACAGTTTTTCTACTAATTTTTTCTAGTAAAAACAAATTAGTAATATTCACTTATTTTTTCACTCATTCATTCATTCAATTAATTCAGCAAATATTTAATGAATGCCTACTGTGTATTAAGCACTGTCCTATGTGCCAGAGATACAATTGTAAAAATAAAAACTCTGTGCCCTCATGGAGCTTACATGCATGTGGAGGAGATAAATAAATATGGTGTATAAAATATTCCATTGTGATAAAAAAGGAAAATAAAACAAGGAACCATGTTGAGAAGGTAATATTTTAGGTGGGGTATCCAAGGAAGACCTATTTGAGAATACATCTGAGTAAAGATATTCGAGGGAGCCAGCCATAAAGCTATTGGGCAAAGAGCATCTTATGCTGAGAAAACAAAGTACGAAGGTATCGAAGTGTGAATGGTATGCTAGAGAAGTGTGAGAATCCAGTGTGGTCATGCTAGGTGTACACAGGAAGAGAAAACAAAACAGGGTGGGCCTTACAGGTTTTTATAAGGCAGTTGAGTGTCTGAATGAGAATAGAATCCATTAACAGAATCATTTTGCCTGCTGTTTTGAGAATAGAATTAAGGGGACAAGGGCAATAGCAAAAAAGTCATATATTCTTAGGAGGCTAGTGAAATAACAGAGTGAGAAAATCTACTGCTTTAGGTGAAAGTGGTAGCAGCAAGGTGAAAATATTATATTCTAATTTTGAATTTTAGAATTAATAAAATTTTAGAATTTTCTATTCTAAATGTGAAGGTGGAGCTGACAATTTATTGACGAATTAGGGTGTGAAGTGTATTCACTATCTAATGCTACATAACAAATTACCCCCAAACCTTAGTGACTTAAAAGCATATATTTATTTTCTTGCCTTTTCTGTAGGTGAGGAATTCAGGCAGAGGTTAGCTGTATCCTCTGCTTCAGGTTTTCTCCCTCACGAGGCTATAATCAAGGTGTCAATCTGGGATCCACAGTCAAAAAGAGCAGCATTTATTTCCAAGTTCACTCAAAGTGATTGTTGATGGGATTCAGTTCCTTGCCAGGAGGCCCTCTTGAACATACAGGAATAGCCAGAGAGAACATCCGCAAGACGAAAATCAGAGTCTTTTATAATATAATCACAGAAGTGATATCCCATCACCTTGGTCATATTCTGTTGGTTACGAGCAAGTCACTAGGTCCAGCTCATGTTCAAGAGAGAGGATTCCATAGGGCACGAACACAAAAAGAACGGCATTATTGGGAGTCATGTCAGAAGATGCCTTCCACCTGAGGCAAGAGGGGATAAAAAGAGACAGGAATTACTGTAATGTAAAATAATAGTGAATAGGATCATCTTATTTGAAAAAGTCTCTTTTGGTGTTTAAATTTTTATTTTTCTTCCTTGAACTGTAGAGACGAATTGCAATAAATTTTAAGTTCCAAATCTTCATGATACTTTGGTTTTTGTTTTGTTTTATGTTTTAAGAATTTTTGCCTCCATTTATAATCTGTCAGTGACCTTTGCCTGTGCCATTTTCTCTTGGTTTTTTTTTTAATCATTCTAGAGTTTCCATAAGTGACCCAGAAATGTTGCTTAACATTTCAAATGTGATCATTATTGGGTTATAGGACAATAACACAAAGTCTTTGTCTTCAAGGAGAATGGAGCAAAGCAATTATTTACTAGTCAGAAATTTAAGGAAATCTAGATGCAAGTTTAAGAAGAAATTAAGTTTTTAAAATTTAAATAATTTGTCCACATCAATACTGTTAATAAGGCAGAACTGGATTCAAGCCTGTGCCTGTCTTATTTTACAGTCCATCCTCTTTACACAACAGTTTTCAGTTTTTAAGAACTTTGTGTTCCGGAGAGACAAAACCAACGCCCTGGAAGCCATCAAAAAATGTTAACTTGCAAAGCATTTTAATGTGAAATGAAAATAACAAAAGTGGCAAAGGTGGACTAGAATAGAGACATTAGCTGGAAGGAGACAAGACCCAAATGAAGCCTTGAAGAATAAATGATAAAGATATACATATTATATTATACTTTGGGTTTGAGCATAGGCAATTATTAATTAAATTTGAATATAAGATCAATATCAGCAGAGAATGGTTATATGCTTTTGTTTGCCTGTACAAAGTTATATACTACCTCTCTCCTCTGAACTTACCTTTATGACAGCAGTCAAGGAAGTGAAAAAACTGAATATGCATACAGTGCTTTCCTGCATCATCCCTTCAGTATAGAAAAATAATTTTAAAATCCTCTTCAACGTTCATAAGAAAATTATAGTGTCCATGATTTTGGCCATCAGGAAATTATACTGTTATGCAGACTACCAAAAATAGAGCCAATTTTTCAGCACTACTCGTACTGGCCTCAGTTCTGTGCTGGGCCTGTTTCTACCTGTCTAAACCATATCATTGATTTGGGAGGATGTATGTATGTTCATACTATTCCAAAAACTACCCGAGGGCTTTATTTTATAATTCTCCAGCAAGTATATGTTCCCAAACTCTCCTTCACTGTAAACTAATCATCTGTATTGATTCTAAAACTTTTCATTCTCTATAAAATACGAATCAAGTGCACTGATATTTTTTTTTAATAAAAAGCCACATCTTTTATTCTAGGCACTCTATCAATCAAAATAAATCTAGTCATACTCATGGCAGAGTTAGCTGCTAGTTCTTGGATTTTCTATACGAAGTCGACATGAACAATGACCAAGTAGACTCTACATGGAGCTAGAGTTGTGTTAATCATTTTATAATAAGTAAACCCTAACCAGAAACTTAACATTATTTAATTAGAATCTAGATCTAGATAGGCAATACGGCTTGGGGTGGGGGCAGATATTTAAAAATCTATACAATTCAATTCTTCTACAATCTTTTTTCTTTTTTAATGTTAGCGATTCGTTTTATTTCAATGTTCAAAAGATGAGATTTAAACATCTTAAATTTTATTAGCCAGCACTTCCTGTTTTTATTTGTTTGTTTTGTTGTTTTCCTTTGCTTCCTTTTGTCTTATTCATCATAACCTAGGTTAGTTTTACAGACATGAAAGGATGGGGAAATTTTAGGGATAGGCTAGTTAGATCTTCCAATTGCCTTTAATTTCCAAGACTGGATTGAACGTCTTAATATATTACATCTTTTAAGTAGTGAGCGCAATGTTAACATGAGTCAACAGCTTTCCAGGCATACTATGTGAATTAGAATAAAAGATATTTCCATACCCCAAAGAACTTGCCTATATGATGAATTATGGAGTAAACCAAGAAAAATAAGCAGATTATGTGGTTATTCTTGTTACAGCAAATGTTTAGCACTGTGCCTGGCACTTTGTAGATGCTCATTATGTATATTATATAAATGTCGAATGAATTTTTCAAATAGCTCAGGACATAAGTGTTTAGTAGGTATAGTAGGCAGAATTCTAAGATGACTCCCAATGACCCTTGTCCTTGTGAGATCCCCAACTCTTCAGTGTAGGATGAAACTGTGAATATGATATCATTCCTGAGATTATGTTATATGGCAAAAGAGATCATCCTTGAGTAGGCCTTACTAATCAGCTTAGCCCTTATAAGCAGAGAATTGCTTCTAGTTGGCAAAAGAGGGAGTCATTACAACAATTCTAAGTGTGAGAAGAAACCACACTGAGGAGATATTCTATGGCTGACTTTGAAGAAGGAGGGGTCTATGTGGCAAGAAATGATAATGACCTCTAGTTGTTAAGAGTAGCCCCCAGCTAATGGCCAACAAGGAAATGGATATCTACAATCATGAGGAACTGAATTCTGCCCAAAATCTGAATGAGCTTGTAAGCAAACTTCTCCTCAGTTGAGTACTCAGTCTGGCCAATACCTTGATTTCAGCCTTATGATACCCAGGGCAGGCTACTCAGCCATGCTATGCTTGGACTGCTGAGCAACAGAATTGTGCTTAAAATAATTAAGCCATTATTTTAAGCCAAATTGTTACACTAAATTTATAGTATAAAAGTTCTCATTTTAATTATATCTAAGAAAAATAATTCTTTGGGGAGTTTTAAGAAGTTTATCACCTGGAAACCCTCAGCATTTTTTTTTTTTTAATATGTAAGTGCTCTTTAGACAATCCTCAATTATAATATAGATCACCCTAAATAATTGCATAAAGAAGAGCAGGTGTTTGGCACAAGTCAGTTAAATATGGGTTGTTTAAGTCATTCACCTAATTCTACAGCATTTAGAAAAAGGAAAAGAAACTAGTCTACATGAAATGAGCAACCAATTAAAAGTGTAGCCAATATTAGGAAGCAGTTATTTTGGTTGGAAATTTCCTTTCACTGCAGCATAGTCCTCAAGCAAATGTTTATGGGAAAGGATGAAAAATTTGCTTCTACTATTTAAATATTGATCTCTAAGAATGTGTAGACAGCTTTATTCCTTTGTATTATGTAGTTAGCAGCTTTCCTATTAGGAACAATTAAATTCGAATCTCACTACTTGGATTTTACATTGGAAATGCATTAGTTATATTGAGATTTATATCTAGTCTTTTGAGTGTTTAACCTGTGCCTAAAACTCTTTAATGAATTATACGCAGTATAATCAAGTCATGATGTGTAGAGAATCACCACTACTACACATCAAGTACTATATTCAAGCTCTCTGAACCTAGGGCCAGAAAGGAAGGGTATCTTTTAATTAATTTTTCTACAATGTTAAATTTATCCAGGCAGCATGACATAGTGGTTAAGAAGTGACCCTGTATTAAAGTAAATGTGAATTTGAATCTGACACTGGGTAGTTGTGTGATTGTGATGACATTGGGCCCATCCAGATAATTTAAGATAATCTCTCTACCTCAAAATCCTTAATTATATCTACAAGTCTCTTTAACCATGTAACATAACATGTTCACAGGTTCCGAGTATTAGGACAGACATAATGGTGCAGGGGGGACATTATTTGGCTAACCAGAGTAATTTACTTTCATTTCTTCCCTGTGTTGTCTTTAGTTTAATCTACAATATGTTAGCTAGAAAAGGCTGAGGAGACTTAATTCTAATATTAAACTTTATAGATGGTCTACAAAATATTGGCTACTCAGAGATACTATTCAAATTAAAACACAACCCTTTTGCAAAAAGTAGATAATACACTTTGGAGCACAATGAGAAAAAATGTGGTTTTCCCTGAAGGATATTGCATGTATATTCTAGCTGATATCAGGATAAACTAGAGTGAAATTAGATAAGCAGTCCTTTTCTCTATTATTCCCTTCTGTATGCATTATCTTGACTATCTTAGTTCAGGCCTATTTTTGTAGATCACTGACAGAGGATAAGCCAAAAGGCATTGATGATTCTGCAATCTGGACCAGCGCCCGTGGGAAAGCTGAATGAGATAACTGCATTTTTTTTAAACTGTGAGAAAATCTAAAAACTTAAGACCAAGTTAACCAACAAGGAAGTTTTAAATGTGGACCCTCTAATTTTATTCCAACTAATGTCAGTTTTTATGAAGTTGAATTTCTGACTCAGGAATTTCTTCTCACTGATTAAATTGGCCTCATTTCAACACATAATATTGGCTTCTTTCTAAAGATCAACTTGCTTATCAACAATATAATCTATTCTCTTTATTTCTAATAAAATGAAATTACCCAGCATTCATTATTTTCAATGGTTTAGAAATAATTTTTTTAATAAATGCTATCATTCATAAAATATAGTGTTTTTGGCAAACTATCATTGCTCATTCAAGAGTGCCACAGGCTTTATCAGTTGTGTTTAAAAATATAGCTTTTCTATAAAGCATAGGAAATTTCAGTAATTGACATTGACTCAATTTAATTATTAATTGTCATCATCATTAGCACTGATTTTTGTGATCTGTGATTTTTGTCATTCTTTTACAGTCATCAGATTTGCTTTAGCTATTCATTGTCATGGTATACCTCACATGCCAACATTTTATAACATACAGAAGAGTTTCTTTCCCCATGTGATTTTCACACCTATAGTAAAATATATCAATTTTTAATTACATATCTAAGGGAAATTAAATAGAAGCTAGCTAGAAACCAAAGCATTATCTCCTTTCAAAAATGATAGTTCTGCATTTGGGTAAAATGCTGTAAATTGAAATTGTTAGCCACCCCTCCCTCATAAAAGCATTCTTCTTTAATGCTTCAATCCAGATTTCTCCTCTCACAGATAAACTTGTCATATGTAATGTGGAGGATTCCTGTTCAATGTTTACATGAGAGAAAGAATGGTCTCTAATTAATCACCAGTGGACAGCACCGGTAATTATGTGTTGGTCATGTTTCTGATGCAAATGTTCATAATTTAAATTAAATGTAATGAGCACAGGTAGTTTAGCAGCTTTTAGTCTCCGGTGCAAACCAAGGCAATTAAGACAGTTTTTCTGTTCGTGAAATCACAAAAACATAGAATATGAGAAATGGAAGAAATCTAATATGTCTTCATAACTTATTCTCTCATTTTGCAAATGTGGAAACTGAAATCCAAAGAGACTCAATGTCTCTCTCCTCTAAACCACCTTGTGTTAGGCTTAAACAGTTTATTAATGGCCTCACAGCTGGCAATAGACAAATCTGTGAAGATCATAAAGGATCTTTGCGTCTCCATCCTCTACTCTGCCCTTTGTCTGACTTCCTCCCTGCCCATAGTTATTTATTGCTTTCCTCCTCTCCTCACATCAAAGTTAGTCAAAGCTCTGATCTCAGGCCTTTATGCTTGCTGTGTACTTAATTCCATCATACCTTCTCCAGAATTATTTGTATTAACAAATCGTAAACTGTGGAATTGTGGAGTGAAGCATTGAAATTAGTGGATGAAAGAGGTGACAGAACTTGAATACTGGCTGCCTCTTAAGTGTAAGGTTGGCCCCCTGTGCCCTTAATTAATGTTATTAAAAATAAATAGTTGGCCTCAGAAACCTAGAGCACATCAGCTCTGTTTAGATGCCCCACAAACATTTTTTTATAGATCTGATTTTTCATTGTTTTTATTAACAAGATACAAAAAGGGGTTATAAAACAATTCTAAACTATAAATCACAATATCACAAACATCCATGCACTCATCATAAAGTTTAAGATATATCAAAATATGAATTTTGACACCCCTGTGTAATGTATCTGAATCACATCCATTTAATTTGTTCTATCAGAAAAAGAAATGACTTTTAAGTATTCAAATTCATTTACTCTTCTCTGTGATTTTACCACTTACCTTTGTACCCTTATAAAACTATATTATTTAGTTTAATGTGTTTTTAATCCTATGTAAATGGAATCATTGTATATGTAGTCTGCAAACTGCTTTTTTGGTGAAATATTATGATTTTGAAATTCATACATTTGTAATTCTAGTTTATTCAGTTTTAATACTTTTGGTACTCTATTGCATAAATATGTCAAAACTTATTTATCTATTCTACTTTGGATGCCATAAATATTTTTTATAAATACTGATACTTTGGGGTTTATTTCTATCATTTTATTTTGTATTTTCTAAGTACCTTTATCTTCTGTTTATTTTCCTCTTTTTTTGTCTTCTTTTGAATGTTTGTTTATTCCATTATCCCCCATTACTAGCTTGATATTTTTAAACTGTCTAATTTTGTAATAGCGGAGTTAGAAATTATAATATCCATACTTATCAGAATCTAAGATTCAAAAATAAGGAACTTCATTTAAAACATTGATACAACTCTTGGAATATCTCAATAAAACAATCAAACAGACAAAGCTCTGCCTTATTAGAACTACCTTCTGGCTCTGTAAAAATTTACATTTTAGTGACTTTAGCATACTTTGTCTCCAAACAATTTGCCTCCTAATTTCTATGCAATTGCTGTTATGTATTGTAGTTCTGTTTTGTATTTAGCTTTATAATGCATTATTTGTTTATTTGATAAACGTTTATGTATATTTTCCACTTTCTTTGCTTATCCTTCCTTCTTGCATGTTAGACTTTCATCTGGAATCACTTTTTTCCTACCTAAAGGGAATTCTTTTCTACCTTAAAGGGAAATGTGTTGATGCAAACTCTGCATCGGTTTTTCATCAGTTCTGGAAATTCAATTTTTATTTCTTTGAATATTGTCTTTCTCCCATTCCTTCTCTACTCTCCTCCTGAAATCCAATTAGATGTATATGACACCCTCTCACTCTATTTTATTTGTCCTTTTTATTACTCATCCACACATTTCATTTTATCTTCACGTACTGAGAGTTTAAAATTTATTTTAATCACATTTTCATTTCTGAAAATTATTCTTATTTATCCTATTATTATAGTGTATTTCTCCTGCTTATTTATTTGTTTTCTAAACATATGCAATATAAATATTTTCTATAGTAGATTTGATAATTCTAACAGCTGAAGTCTTCGTAGGTTTGATTCTTCTGTCTTTTATTGCTGCTAATTCTGATTCATGGTGACTTGTTTATACACACACACACACACACACACACACACACACATATTTGGATATTTGATTAATAGCTCATATTTTCTGTGAACTTATCTGTTTGCATTCTTATCAGTTGGCATGAGGCCTTTCTGGATAGAAAGTAGGTTCCATCAAAAAGGATTTTCATTTGCTGGCCGAGAATTCTCTGAGTCTATAACCACATTAAATAAGTTATCTGCCTAAGGATTTTCTGACCACTTGAGTAATATGTGTGTGGGATGTAAACCCAGGTAGGGACCAGAAGAATTTTCCACCCAGCACCAAGATATCAGAAAGTTAATTTTCCTTGTTATGTTCTGAAACAGATCTAGTTGTTTTTTGTTCATTCTTACATTAAATGCTAACACCTGTTGGCGCCAAGATTTTTCTATGGATCTCATACAAAATCCTGTTCTTGGGGCACAATCTTTGTTATGCTCCCATGTGACAAACAAAATTCCAGGTTGCTTGAGTTCAGCAAATACCAGGCAGAATCTACCTTCAGAGTCCTGTTTACCTCTCCACATTTCTGCCTTCTCTTATTTTCTGGCATCTGAGAAATCGTTACCTTCCTGTTGGTTCATCAACACATTTAATGCACTTAAAAATAAATATTTTAAATTATAATGTAGTATTTGGAGTTCTTTTCTGCAGGAAACTCAGAATATTTAAATTGCTGTACTGCTAGAAACAGAAATAAATGATCAATTTTAAAATAAAATTTATTTTCAAAACTGTTATAAGAAACAATATGCACATGATAATTTATTACTTATCTGTATATCTCCAGCATTTAAGACGGTGTCTAAATTTTTATAGTGTCTCTTAAAAAATTATATATATACAAACACACACATGGTAAATTTCACATGGATTATCTCTCGAAATCCTCATGACAACTGTATGCATTTCTAAAGAAATATTCCGCAGAGTCATTTACTAAAAGAAATAGATTGTAGGGGAAGAGTGCTTAGGCTGACTATCCAAAATTTCTAAGAACACGGCTATTGGAGCACTCGCTAAAACAATAACATTCTTAATAATAAATAATCAAATAATTTTTAAAATTTCTAATGAGTAAAAAATAATAAAGTAAATAAGAGCTATAACTTAAAATATAAGATAAAAGTACCTTGATGGAAGCAAGTATAAGGATCTTTTATGAGAGAGCTTGTGGCCACTTTGAGCAAAGAACTTGGATACTACTACCAGACAACCACTAAAACACTGCTGTTCTGTCTCATGGTTTATTATATTCAATTCTTGCTACCATTTGCATTCAGCTGCTTCTTCTTAGTAGCACAAACATTAACATACTGGAAAAAATTGCTCATGAACCAATGTAACTTTTGCATACGCTATCATTCTCTCATATGCTAATCTTATATGAGCTAATTCACATTACAAAAATGTGCTACTGTAGAACAGACTATATTAATATCCTCATATACCTAACAAGAAAAATGAGACTTACAGAAGTTAAATAATTTGCCTAAGTTATTCAGCTAGTAATGCTGAATCTGGGATTTGAGAAGTATAATTCTAGACACTCCTAACTATTATGCATCTCTGTTATAACAGACCCCCAAAATTTAAGATTTACTTGAAATAGGATAAATTATGATAACAACCGAAGCTGCATGGGTACTGTTTTTGACTCTCTTTTAAGAATTACACAATTAAAAATAACTTCTACAATTAGACTTACAATAATATTAAATGGATCAACTTTTCTAAAATTTTAATTTCTAATTGCTTTAACTTTAGGTTAACATCTCAAGAAAATCACCATGTCAAAGTTGTACAGATATTCCAGGATTAAATAATGTAAAATAGTATGCTGTATTTCTATGCCTTTCTTTGGTGTTAGTCCACATCAGTTTAAAAGAAAAGGCATGCATGTTCATTTAGTTATCTATTCATTCATCTGATCTTTATTGGGTACTTTGTAGTTGCTAGGATGCATCAGTGAACAAAGTTTGTGTTTTTAGGGGCTTACATTTTTAGAAGGGAATAAAAAGAAAATATACAAATAAAATGTTTGATGTCAAATGGTGGCAAGTATTATTAGGCCAAAACAGAATAGTATTAAAAATGCTGCTAGTAGGCATAGTAATATAGTCTGCAAATATTGAATGAAGTGAAGGAGGGATCCATTTAAATGCCTTCAGGACTGAGGTCTGGGACTGAATGTGTGGTGTACTAGAGAAGGCCAGGTGCGACACTGGAGTGAGCCAGGGATTTGGAAGTGAGACCATGTAGACCATATATCATATGCCATGGTAAGAATTTTGGATTTTATTGTAAATATGATAGAAATCCATTGATGGATTTTGAACAGGGAAGAATATGAAATGATTCACAATTTAAAAGCCTCATAGATTTTGTATGTATATATGTGTATGTGTAGGAATGTAAGGAAGAAAATAGGCAGAACAGTTCAAATAGTCCAAATTTAGAATAAGGACTGAAATTAAAATAATGATGAAAATGGTATAAAGCAATCAGAGTCAGGCTATACATTAAAAGTAGAAACAACACAATTTGTTGATGTGGATTCTTCATATGAACTTGAAATCGTGTGAAATTCCCATAAACAGTAGAAGGAGAGAAAGAAATAGCGGACTTTACTATTTTTTAAAAGCAAAAGTTAAAATTTCTAATAATATCTGTAAGCAATATCACATTTCATCTTGGAATACTCAGATTTCTGCTTTCAACTCAAATATCTTCAGAGTTGATATCAAAGTATTAGTTTAAAATTTTTGTATTTATAGAACCCTTTATAAAATGAAATCTTCCACCACACCACAATATATAAAATATAGCGATGCATTTTTTCATATAAATGTTTTACATAAATCCAAGCTCGTAACATTTATAATAAATTTAATCAGTTAAATGATAAGACCGTTTTAAAGAATATAAAAAAGTTAGTGACTTCATGAAGTTTAAAAATTTGTTGGAATGCATGATAACCAGATGGATGGAGGAATTTATTTAGAGAAGCTTGAAAGATACTAGAACTATCACATGGGAAAGTCAATAGCAAACCACTTTAGCACAGAAAGGAGAAAGCCTTGTTAAGATGACTCCAGGGTCATATAATCGTCATTACCCTTCCTTAACCTTCATCTGTTGCAAACTTCTAATTCAATCACACATGAATAAAGTATTAACACTTGACACAAATAGAATTAATAACCTCTTTTTTCACTTTGTATGTTTCTAATTTAATAGAACTAATATGATAATGTAAGAGCACTGTTCTTAAAAAACACACAATCAATAGGATTCCATTTTCACCTTTCATTTTTATTTTTACTGAGCTCACTTATGGAGCTTTTAGAACAAGTACTGAATGACCTTTTGTCATTCACGATGTACTATTTTTGAAAGCTGAAAGATAGGAAATCAGGTGCGCATGCCTTGATATTGTTAACTGAACTGTCCCGTTATTCACTGAATACAAATTCACCAATTTAGTCAAACAAGTTACAATTATGTCACTTTGTTCAAAGCTGGCAAACAGATTTTAAATAAACACTGCTCGGAGAATCTATTCTACTCCTCCTACGTTTAGAATAAGTTCAGATATAGTTGTTTTAGTCTGGCAAGAAATCCAACACACAAAATGCTGACTTCCAAAACCAAGACGCAAGGGAGAGAGGGAGTAATATTTCTCTCTTCAAAATTTTATCCTTGATTGGCTTCCTTACCCTTGACTGGCTTCCCTGTTGACTCCTGAATGCTCTTCCCAGCCAGAGCCTTTAAAATGTTGTTTGTTTTATAAAATTTTGTTTACAGATAATTTTTCAGAAACTTTTCAACTATGTCAAGCAAAGTAGACCTGAATCAAGAACTACTGTTTGAGACAAAATTTACTTGACAAGAATCATGATAAACATTTCACTTTTGATAAATAAGGCCCTTCCCTGGAAATCTGCAAATAAGCTCCTCATTTTTCATGATCAAATGTTTGGGCCGTCACCCCCTCATAAGGATCAGTGCCTCTTTTCTTGTAAATCTTTCTGCCGAGCTCTACTCAATACCTCACAACTGTCAACTAGTCTTCCTCCTTGCTTTCAGAACATCTCAGCTTGGATTTAATGGGCCTATTCTTTAAATGCTTAAAAGGAAATTCTTAGACATCCTTATGTTTGATTGTTCAATTGATCTGATTGACACGGTTTCCTTAAATTCTGTTTGAGGTTGTAATTCTGTGAGACTACAGGAAACAAATAGTTATTGCAACATCTTCTCCCTTATTGACTATTAAAAAAACATTGCGATTAATTGTTGTTCCTCATGATCTTTGAGCAATAATATTCGGTGATTAAAAATAATTTCCAGCCTTTTATAATTCAAAATTGTTTTCTCAAGGATTGAGTTTCACAAAAAATAATGAATGTAAGTGCGGCGTGGATTATTTCTAAAAAATATTTTAATCTCACCCTTGTTGCGCTGAACAAAAAAAGCATGTGCAGAAAATAATATGTGCAATATGTGCAATATATCAATATGAAACTGAGCAGCTTCATTTTGTTGGTTAGAGGTGAATAATGCACAAGATAAACCAATGACTAAAATGCATCTTAGGGTGAAGAAAAAAAGACATGGTTTTATTTCTCTGAAATTATAACATCATAAACTTTGTAATCCATTTTTGCAGCACAGAGGTCTCTAGCAACTATTGAATATGTTCTTTGATGATACACCCAGATGATTTCAATCAGCTATTCAGATAAAGCCTTCATATTGTATTTTCAGACTACTTTCCAAGTGAGAGTTAATTGTGCTTCATGTGGAAATGTGATTAGTAGCTCCTAGGTCCCTCTCAATCCCTAAACTATTGCTCCTAATTTGGGGCTGAGAGTCCCATTTCTGATATAGGTTATAGCTTCCTTGGTATCAATGCAGTGAAGCTTTGACTCTATATAAAATGAAAATGATAATTTCTTGTGAAAAATAAAGGAGTAACACCCATGGGGTGGAGAGGGGAATGTTTTCTTAGACATACTTTTAGAAAATTGGTCATTAATGGCAATAAATTGCTAATTTTGACTATAATCTTTTCAAGGATATATTGAATATGCTCAATAAATTGCTAATTTTGACTATGATCTTTTCAAAGATATGTTGAATATGCTCAAATTAATACTGTACTTTCAATCACATCTCAGATTACAGTTGAGGTTTATTTAAACTAGTTTTTAAATATATTACTCTGAATTTTATTTTATGGATGCTCATTTCTTAATGTCTTAGTCCCTTTAAATATGTTCTAATAACCTATTTTCCCCAAATTTCCTCCACTCTCCAAATTATTCTCTCTTTCTCTCTCTTTCTCTCCCCGCTTCCCCCACCTCACACCCTCGCTCCCACTTTCTGTCTCTCTTCTCTCTTTCC
>NW_006436288.1:4797897-4803973 GCF_000325575.1 Pteropus alecto
ATTTTTTTCTTTAAATGATGTATGCATGCTTAATTTATCTATGAGGTTTCTTTTTAAAATGCTTAATTTATCTATGAGGTTTCTTTTTAAAATCTTATTTAAAAACTGGTTATCGTAGTATTAGATATCAGCACTTATTACATTCTAGTTATCTTCCCTATGTACTTAAAATTTTTTAAGTAAGGAAAAAAACAAAGAGCAGACACCTGCTACTCTTTTTCTTTTTCTTTTTTTCCATTGAGGCTTTATGACACCTGGCACTACTAACTTCATTAGAAGATTTAGAGCAATATAAAGTTGACCTGAGAGCTATAGCCCAACATGCTTTCTTTCTTTGTCACATTCTGCTATGGCATCTTATCTTTTACTCCACCCCTCTTTCTGTTTCTGACCATAATTAGGAAGTGGGTTTCTAATTTAGGGCATAATAGGGTATGAAGCAATTTGGGAGATTATTATCAGTAATAATATAAATTATTATTTATAATATTATAAATTGAGAGATTATTACTTGTAAAATATAAGCATAAGTAAAGGTAGGTGGCTGGCATAGGAGCAGTTAAGATCATAAAAGACATAGATCTAGACCAGCATTTGGGTTTGGAGTTAATCAAGGCCAGGATATTTGTCAAAGTTGCTGGTTGATAGAAGTGTTAAAATCAGGACGTAAGGTCAAGGTAGAAAGACACAGACAGAGCCCAAGGTCTCTGCCATTTGGTCAGAGAGCCTTCAGGTAGACGCTTTCCGATAATTTACAGGTGCATATCCCAAAAAATGTCTTCCAAGGAATCACAGCCCCATGCATTTAGGGCTCAGTGGTCAATTTAATTTGCAAAAGGCTGAATGCTGTTTCAATCATGGAGAGTCATGGTGCATTTCAAGCTGTTAAAGGCTCTAAAATAAACTGTCCTTTAAAACAATTGTATTTATGTAGCTTTCCCTAAGCCTATTTGACCTGTTGACATTCTTTGAATGAACGCTCTTTGAAAATTAAAGCCTAGGATGCATCCTTACCACTTCCTCTCTGTTTCATACCAGTCACTATGTTCTATAAGTGCCAGAGATTCTTTCTTCAAAGAACCTCTCACAGCTCTTCCTTCTTGCTATCACCCGTGTTCAGGTTAGAGGTTCTCAATGTCAATAGGAGTGAGAAGAGACAGATATAACTCATATCAATAGGAGTATGCATAGTTTCAAAATCAAATTCAATGTTATAATTTCTTATTTATCATCAAAATAATTTAAGGGTTTGAAAAAAATTAAAGAAGGACCTAATATTGATTTTACTTGTCAAAAGAGAAAATGGATTTTAAGAAGTCAAGAAACACTGATTTAGACCTTTATGAGGTCTCAGGCATTGTAACAGACTTAATCTAAACTGTTTCTCACTCCCACGTGCCATAGCCAGTCTCAGCAATGCAATGATCTGACAAGAGATAAAACTTGTCCTCTTCTTGAGAAGCTATAAAAATGCACTGGCAACCAAAGGACTGCTATGGAATAATAAGTTGCCTGACCTCAAACAAGACAATTACTTTCTATGGACCTTAGTCTCCTTATCTGCGAAATGAATGCAGAGGATTAGACAAATCTCAACCTATATGAATTTAACATCTCTTCCCTACTCAAAAACTAAATCCCACCTTCTTAGCTAGGTATGTAAGACTTTCATAATTTATCACAAATCTATTTTTACGAGTTTTTTTTTTCCACTAGTCCCACCACAAACTCTCTACCTTTGTCATATTTTTCATGTCACTATTGCCTGAATAACCCTTGCTTATTCCTATCACAGAGCCTTTGCTTATGACAGTTTCATCTCTGGAAACTTTCTACCACTTATTCTTTTCTAAAACATACCCATCCATGCAATGAGATTTAATTCACATGTCTTAGGATTTAATTCTCTGACCTTTCTGTGGTCATTCTAACAATAGTAATTTCTTCCTAATCAATATCCTATACCAAAAATTTGTATGTCATTATTTGAGCCTCATAATGTAAGGCCTTATGTATTTAAGTATCTTATTTCCCCTAATTAAATTGTATGTACCTCTAGGGTTAGAAATTCTTGTACTTCAATAGCTTTCTCACAGTGACTAATAAAATATCCATGGTCAATGATTAGTATTTGTGAATATTTATATGTTAATTAATCATAGAAGATGTATAAATCCATAGAGAGTCTATTTATATCAAATTCAAAGCTGCATCACAAAAATCAAAATGACATACCCTGAGAAAACTGAGAGAAATGTGATTTTATTAAACTTTCTTAGTCACTAATTCAAAATAGAAACTAATCTATCTTCTTTTTTCAAATTTTCAAATTTGAAAAGATGCCCTGCATTTCTTGATTCAAAAATGTTCAAATGGATAAACACATGAAAAGGAGAAACATTAAACAGTCATTAATTTAGTCCAAGAAGTGGTTATAATTATCCATTTGTAATTATTTCACTTCTGCTTGTTTAAAATGCATCTACATTTCAAAATTAAACATCTGTGGATATTTCAATTGCATTTTTTGGACTTGGAATTTATGTCTGAAGACATTCTTTTATGGGCTGTACTTATCAGGTCTCTAAAGGTTCACATTCCAGTCGCTTTATATGACATCATAAAATTATCTTGCTTTTTCATTTTTATATTTGCTTAGCATCTGTTTCTCCACATTGTAGTATAAACTTCATAGCCACAAGAATTTTGGTCATTATGATCACCACCATGTTTTATTTTTTATTTTTATTTTTTGTAGAACATATATATGTTTATTTACACAAATGTACTTTTTATTTTACAAAAATGGAATGATTTTACATGAATTGTCTATGTCTTCATATTTTTATACAATTTTTAAAAATTAATTTGTTTGAATTAGTTTCCAGTGTACATTACATTGGTTAGACATCTATATAGTTCATAAAATGATCCCCCCAGTTGTTCCCTCCCTTCCTTGGCCCTCCACCAAGCCATCATATTAATGTTTTAGTCACTACTTACTACCATGTCTTGGTCACCACTATGTTATCAGGGTCTATGTAGTCACTTAGTTTCTGTCTTTTGAATAAATAAATAAAATACTTGCACAAACTGGAACAAGTCACTTGTCCTCAACTGCTGCATCTCTAAAAATAGAAAAATTTATCTATTCCAATATGTCTTAAACATGTGTTCCTTCAAACCACAAAGTTCCCTGGAGCTATCTTGGTATGTGAAAGGGAAGACCAAAACCAACAGTGATCCTGCTGCTTATCACACTCAATACGCAGATCTTTTTGTTTTTATCTGTTTTTCTAATGGGGGTGGGAGTGGGACAAGAAGATGGTTCAAAAGAAGATTTTGTTTAAAAATGTATGCTACTTTTACAATAAAAAATATCACCCTTCTAAATAAGATTATTTCCATAAATCTTTCTGTAGTCCAACTCCCATTTTAAAGCTTAAGTTTCAAGGACATTTTTTTTTTATTAGGCAAATACTGAAAGAAATCATTATTCTCTCCACTACTGTGCAAACTTTAACCTAAAAATTATAGCACATGTGTTTTATGAAAAAGTAAAATGCCCTCATGTATCTGGGCCAGTCTGGCCATTTACACAGTACTGAAGATTCCAATATCAATTTCCACCTTATGCTCAGGACTGTTACTTCAAATAAAACATTGAACACAACGAGCCCAGCTATGTGTGTCAAGAAGAAATAATACACTTAGAGCAACTATTCAGTATATGTTGAGAAACTAAGAACAATAATCAGATACAGTATTCGTTTTTATCGGTAATAATAATGATCACTTTACAGTGCCTGCTGAATCAACTACACTATTATTCTTACATTGATGCCTTAATTTTAGTTATTGCTCTTGTTATTATTACATGTTTTTTTTTCTGTTATTGTAGTGGTTGTTCCGTCAATGCTTTTGACAATGACATAAAACGAAGATACTAGACTCGAATATTCTTGAAACCAGACTTGTCTTGAACTATGCAGAAAGCTCCTCCACCATTCTTATTTTTATTAAACTGAGCATGTTGGCTAAATAGCATTTAAATAAGAAATATCTTTAACTTAGCAGTTATTCTGATTGAGAAAAGTTTAATTTTTCCATCAGGTCATATTTGGAAAAATATCTTCTGTAAAATGAGCCAAAACTACTTATATAATCTGGAAAAATATGAGCTAGAATTCAAACTGCATATTTCTAGGAATAGCAAGAATAAATACTATTATTATTGAGCAGATATTAATGTCAGACTTTCACTAGGCTCATTCTTAAATTATATAATTTAATTATCAGAGCAATTATTAGGTACTATTGAGGCTCAGAGAGATTCATTGGAGGTTAAAAGTCATATAGCTATTAAATGACCCAACCATATTATAAACTCAGAGGTATGTGACTCTTTAGCCTGTTTTTAGCCTATATTTCAAGGCCTTCAAATTAAAATTACAATGGTATTATCTTAAATGATTATCAATGGTATTATCAATCCAAGAGAGAGAAATGGGACCATGAATGAGGTACCCTGAAACAGAATTTACTCTGCACAAACAATAGATTTTCTCTTCCTGGATTCTTTGTCTATTTTCACTTTTCCATAATTCTTGGGAAAGGAAACAAGCAAAATTTATCAATAACAAGCAAAATTTATCAATAACTTGCTCTCTCATCACCTCGTTTTCCCCATTTGTGAAAATAAAAATTATTACACTATAATCAGAAATAGCATTAAAATAAATCAGTTGTTTTGTTTTACTGCTAATCAAAATTGAGGGGAACAGAAAAACATTAAAGCATGAAACTAAGGAAACATGAAGTTAAGTATTATTGAATTTGTCTAACATAAAATATTAATACAGAGAAAAATACTGTTTTAGGGAAAATCCCCTCCAAAGATAAAGCATGTAAATGTTGATATATAATTCAAATTAATAATTTTCAAATTATGGCTGAGTTAATCTCATTTTTTAAGAAATGTGAACGATAAACTACCTGTCCTATTTTAAATGTGCATCAAGAAAAAAAAAATTGCTAACCAGTTAATTCCAAAGCATTTTCAGTTACCTGCCCTTTGAGCACTATCAACCAACCTCCACTGATGATTTCAGAGACAGTCTCAAAGTCAGACTCCTGAAATGTTTCTTAAAGGATAAGTCTCATGAAAGACTAAATGATTTGGTGGTCCTAAGTGGAAAAGATTTGTTTCTAAAGAGCACCAAAACCAAAAATAACAACAGAGATAAAAGTAACCCATAGGTTTTTACGAACTATTTTAATTTTTATATGTATGTCTTTTTATTATTATTATAACTGCTTACATTTAAATAAGACTAAATTTCAGGTTCTGACATTTTTGTGGGGCACCAACTGGTAGCTATCTAAACATCGTAGAAGATTTTGGAATTTTTTTGGAAATAAATGCTCTTATTAGTTACCTAACTAGATCCATTCTCTCACACAGACATGCTCTCTCTCACAAACACTCATCGCTTTTTTTTAAATTTGTAACTTTTTTTCCCTCTGAAATACAAGAAATTACAATGTCAAAATGATATGGCTTATCTGATAGAAAAGTGCTTTGTGGGTTAGCTTCTTTTCAAATTACCTAACACTTAGCTAATGTAACTTTGCCAATGACAGACTTTCAATTTGACCCTATTTAACTAAGTTTTTTTAATGAAGCAATTATTTTTGCTTAATAAAAATTCCTCCAAAATTTTTTCTCATGATCTGAGTCCTCAAATAACAGTGTAATGGAAACTCTCTGGTAACCTCTTGGAATGTTTCAAAATTCTTAAATATGTAATAATTAATGTAAGTTAATAAACACATTTTAAAGATATGTACATGTTAGTTTTTTGATATTAGAGAAAATAGCAAGTAAAAATATAACTTAATAGTATTCTATAATTCCAGAATTATTAACAAATTAGTTTTAATCAAGACATAGAAGAAACTAATTTTACAAAGACTGGGTTTATTTTATAGTCAACTCATTTATTCAACAAATATTGACTGCCTCCTCTGTTAGGCCACAGAGTCATAGTTCTGTCCTTAAAGAATTTAAAGTTTA
>NW_006436288.1:4803985-4820411 GCF_000325575.1 Pteropus alecto
AAAAAAAAAATCAAAACAAATTTTAAAAAACAATAAAATAAGTGTTATAGGTATAATGGATACAAGGAAGTATGTCACCCTTACTGAGTGGATGCTACACACCTGCTCAAGATTGGAAAAATCTAAGAAAAACTTTTTAGAAAATGTGCTAATTAAGTTGAACATTAAAGGATAAGCAGGTGTTGGCATATTGAAATATCATTTTAGACACAGGAGATGAGGCAATGCAAAGCATTGTAGCTTGAGAAAGCAGAGAAGATTTCAAGTTATTTTAAGTATGAAATATGTTTAGAATGAAAGAACATTTACATTCTTTATGTTTAAAATGGAAAAACATGAATTGGAGTAAGAGACAAGACTTTAAGATGTGGAGGAGCTAAACCACGAAGTGCCCTGTATTGTACATTAAGATTTTATATTTTATCCTGAAGGTTATATGGATCTTAATCACTAGAACAGGACTTCATTAGACTAAGTAAAGAGTACTGATTTGAGGGACAAAAAAATTAAAATGCAGGTGGTGGGAAAATCCATACCAGTAGATTCTAGTAATACCTTCAAGAAATTAAAGCCTTAATTAAATTCTGTCAGTGGGGGCAGAGGGAAGAAATTAGATTTGAGAGCTATTTAGATGGTAAGTACAATAGGACGTGGTAATAAATTTGATGTTGAGGATGAAAGTGAGAAAAGAATCATAGATGACTGCCTCATTTTTAGTTAGGGTGATGGAAGACTGGTGATTCTATCCTGGGAGATAAGCAATTCAGGTAAAGAAGCAGGTATTGGAGGGAATGATGATGAAATTAGTCATGTTAAGGTTAAAATGCCTTAAAAGAATCCAAGAGTAATATCTTATAGACAGATGAACATGTAGGTTCAGATCACAAAAAAAGAAAAGAAAAGAAAAGAAAAAGAAAAAGAAAGAAAGAAAGAAAGAAAGAAAGAAAGAAAGAAAGAAAGAAAGAAAGAAAGAAAGAAAGAAAGAAAGAAAGAAAGAAAGAAGGAGGAAGGAAGGAAGGAAGGAAGGAAGGAAGGAAGGAAGGAAGGAAGGAGAAAAGAAAGAAAGAAAGAAGAAAGAAAAAAAGAAAGAAGGGAAAGAAAGAAAGAAAGAAAGAAAAGAAAGAAAGAAAAGGAAAAAAAAGACAAAGAAAAGAAAAAAAGTTCTAGGTTGGAAACTATATTAGTCTATTAGTCTGCTAAGGCTGCCATAGCAGAATATCACAATTTGGGTGGCTGAAGGAATGAAATTTAATTTTCTCCCAGTTGTGGAAGCTGGAAGTTCAAGATGAAGGTGCTGGCAGGATTGGTTTCCGGGAAGGCTTCCCTCCCTGGCATACAAACAGCCTGTCTTCTTGCTGGGTCCTCACATTGCCTTTTGTCTGTGCACATGCTCTTCTGGTTTTATTTCCCCTTTTTACAGACACCAATTTTATCAGATTAGGTTCCCATCCTTATGACCTCATTTAATCTTAATTACCTCCTGAAAGGCACATCTCCAAATACAGTCACACTGGGAGTTAGGGCTTCAACATATGAATTTGGGGAGACACAATTTAGTCCATAACAAGAACTCCAATTTGATGATAGGACAGACATTATTATCACTTTACAAATGTAAAGACTAAGGTTGAAATTGCTAAGTTACTTGTGCTGTCATACAGAGAGCACTGGAAATGGAATATGCTTAGTATCCTCTCTACATTCATGTGATATAATGGACAGGACAATTATTCCTTTCTGGCAAGTTCAGCCTCAACAACAACAACAAAAGCAACCACATCACACAAGTCAACAGAAATTTAGCCAGGTTGGTTCTGGAGGCCTCATAGAACACCGCTAAGTCTTTATCAAATTTCCAAAAGGAATGAGATTTAAAAGTACTGGCTGACTTCAGGGGATAAGCTATATCATGACAATGAGCAAGACTGTCCCAAAAATTTTCTCAGGACATCAAATACAGGTCCAAATCTCATGGATAATATCTCAGGGAACCTTTAATATCCTTATAGAATAAACCACGCTATTTGTGACCCTGAAGAATAAAGGGTGAAGCGATCACCCCGGCTGTGATTTAAAATGGATGTTCCAGGGCAACTAGGTATTTCAAAGCCAGCTTTTCCTTACACTTATAAACCTGCCCCTCTGGCTGTGTTCAAACACATGAATTGTTCACTGCACAATACGATGATTATCCTGCTTTCACCAGAGGGCTGTGCAAGAACAAAAGGCTGAGGGGTAAAGAGGATTTTTATTATTAGGTTGCTATTCTTATGAAACATTCATATAGCAAAGGAATTGCCTTGTATTAAAAGAAATTTTGTTAAGGAAACTTTATGAAAAAGATGCTTACATTGCCTTTAAAGTAACTATGCATGTATTCAGGGGAAAAAAAGGGAGAAAAAAAAGCTGAGTTAGGAACTCAGTTCAGAGCCGTATTTTCAAAAAGTAAGGGAAAATGTAGGCATCTATTGGACTAATTTAAAATTCCATGGTGGTGGATTTGAGTATTAATTATATGTCGAACAAAATGTATTTTATTATAGCTCATGTGCTAATGTTATTGACTCTCCATTTCTCTTTCGCCACAATCTGGAATTATTTGGAACCACAGGCCCAATTAAGATGGGTAGCTCAATGCACACCTGTTGTGCCTCCACTCTTCTAGTCTCATCCAACACTATTACTTGTTTAAATAAATCATAGGAGGCCAGAGCCTTCGAAATTGTGGTGTTAGGCTCATTTCTAAAGCGAGGAAAGATGGAGAAAAGGTGAGTCGGGTATATGATTTGCATTATTTAAGTAAATTCCATCTATTTTATTCTTTTTGCAGGCTAGGCAAGGAAGAGACAAGTATTTCTGCTTATAAATATTTCACACAAAAATATGTTTAGGTTACAAGCTCTTCTTTAAAAGTTCAAAAAATATAAAAGAAGAAAGGAACTATTAGTGGCATTTTTTGATGGAGTTTTGGCAGGGACTTTGTAGGTAGCAGAAAAAAAATGAAATGAGAAACTTTTGAAAAAAAGAAGGCAATCTGTAGAGCATGAGACTTCTTAGGGTTATGAAATAGAAAGCAAGAGAAAGAACTTAAAGAAAATCACCATTAGAAAGTGGCAAAAAAAATAATTCCTAGATTGTGTATTAGTCTCAGGCTGAATCGTCAGCTGGTACCTGTGTTAGAATTATCAGGAGATGGTCTGGTGAGATGGTGAAGAGCAAGGGCTTAAGAGTCAGAAAACTTAAATTTGAATCTCTGGTTCACTAATCAGGTAACTTTGGGCAAGTTTACTCAACTTGCATAAACTAGAATATCCTTGCCTGCAAAATGGAAGGAATCTTACCTGGAGCTAATATGAGGATTACCTAATACAGCTATGTAAAATGCTTTAAAAATGCTTGGCATAGAGTACATGCTTGATAAATTCATTGAGGATTGAATTATAGAACCCTAGAGCTGGAAAGTAGCTTACAGAACCTCACAAACTCCAACATTTTACAGACCAGGAAAGTGAAGAGCTAGAGCATTAAATTTCTTGCCAGAGGTGATATAGGCAGAAAATTATCTTTCAAATCATGTTTTAATGGTCTTAGGACACTATTAACAAGCTTGGGCTGCAATAAACAAACAAACAAACAAATAAATAAATAAATCTTAGGACACTATTAACAAGCTTGAGCTGCAATAAACAAACAAACAAATAAATAAATAAATAAATAAATAGCATAGACTCTGTGCCCTAAAAAACAAGGAATTTATCTCTTGCAGTCCTGAAGGCTGGGAAGTCTAAGAACAAGATAATTCCGTTTTCTTATGAGGGCCTTTTTCCTGGCTTGTAAATGGATGCTGAATGCCTGCTCACTGTGTCTTCACGTGACAGAGAGAGCAGAGAGCTCCAGTCTCTTCTTACAAAGGCATAGATCACATTATGGGGGTCTCCACTCTCTCAACGTCATCTATACTTAATCACTTCTCAAAGGTCCCACCTCCAAATATCATCATATTAGAGGTCAGGACTTAACATATACATTGTGGGGGGGGACACAAACATTCAGCCAATAACAGACACAGAATATGCTGCTATGGGGTGAGTCTGGGATAGTGGTTAAGAACTCTGGGTTCTCGTTGTAGGACCATAGACAAGTCCCTTAATCTTTTAGTTTCCTCACCTAATAAATGTTAGGGGTGGGAGAGATTATCTCAAGTGTCACTCAGCTCCATACCCATGTAATATTATTCTCTGAGAATATGAGTGTAATTTACAGTGAGAGGTACGTGCTTGGAGTAAGAAATACAAGGACTAATGGGCAGGACACAACCGGAGAGAACAGAGCTACATGGAGTTTTTGGCAAAGAAATAGCAGCAGGAGCAGAAGAATTCTTGGGGAACAGGGAAAGAAGCAAACCAGAAAGTGCGAAAAGGGAAATGAAACACAGGAGGGCCTCATAGATAGCTATCTCTTCTAAGGTGTGCCCAGGGCTAAAATTCCATCTGTTTTGTTTTGTTTCGCTTTAGGTTTAATGAGCACATATGGAATATAATAGGAGAGTTCTGAAAGGGGTCGCTAACAGCTCTTCACAGCTTGCTGCTTAATTTAGGAAAATAATTTTTAAAATAAAAATTTTCACTAAAGCAGTGAGCATGTTTTGGAATGGGAGGAAGATGACAGAGTTTCTGCTCTTAAATCACATTTTCAGTATATTTAATATGTGAACATCTGAATACATGTGAGTAGACCGGGAGAAGTTTTATTTATTTACCTGTCGCTCTCAGGTTGACTATGCCCTTCAGCAAGATGAGTGGAAAGGGTTCTGATTCCTTATCAGGAATCTTTTGGGGAATTTATCTGCTCAGCATAGTTTTTGTTTGTTTGCTTGTTTCTCCATTCATAGCTCCCAGCTGATCCCGAGAGAGCATCATTGCTGTACAACAGTAATCTTGATTACAGATGTTTACACAAACTGGGTGTAGTCTATGGCTAATTTTTCTTTGGAAAAAAAATTACCATTTAAGCTTATAATTAAATATGTAATTGGTCATATCTGTTAAAGATTTTATTTAAATATGATGAGAAACTATTAATTATAATAGTAAACGAATACCTATATCCACATATATGCAGTGTTAATAACCTATTACTAAAGAAACGAGTTTGATTTCTTGAATGCAACTCTGTGCTTAGCAATGATCATCCATAAATGAAACCAAAGTGGACACTGCTCTGTAAGAACAGTGCATGGTGGCAAGGGAATAAAGAAAGGCAAAGAGAAAAATTTCAGCCAAGTCTCTTAAGACTTTTGGGGCAAGATCCTTCAGTCCTTATTCTACATTCTGAGGCTTTTTCTCTCATGTAATGCAATCAGTACATTTCCTGAAACTGTATTTCTTCATGCACTGACTCTGATTTTTACGTGTCTCAACTAGTTTACTTTAAACTGGCTGAGGTCTCTAATAAAAGTTTTTATTATTTTTAAAATACTATCTTTGCCTTTCATATTTCCTAATTAAAACCAAGGTTGATTCCATAGTTTCCTGGTCACTCTTAGATATCAAACAACTCCCATCAATTTTGTCCAATTTAAAATTTCACTTCCTTCTACTTGACACATATCTCCTCCCCATTCTTCAGCCCCTGCCAAGCTTTAGCTTAGGAGAATAGCAGGAGGTAGAGGACATGGTCTGCTGTTTCATTCTTCTTCTCCTGTCTCGTTTCTAGTTCTAACTTCTCTTGACTTTGCAGTAGGGAGAAAAGAGAGAAAAGTGACCCTCACACTTGATGGACAAGCAATTGCAATTCCCTGTCCATGCTCTTTGATTTTCATCAAGGCCTACTGTGGGGTCACTGGCAAGGCTAATTACCTCATTTGGGTAAGTTCTCTGAGCAGCCTTACAAGACCATCCCACCAAAAGATTTGAGTTTGGCTCAACCCTTTCCTACACAAGACGTGGACCGCATGTAATTACCTTCTGCGTGTTTATTTAAACCTTGAGAAATTTACACATCCTTGCTTTGCCAAATAGTTGGAGTTCAGGAATGCAGACTACTCCTTTACTATCCCTTCTCTCTATCCTGCTCTTGCATTTTCTTCCTATTCACAAAAGCCCAGGAGAAATCAACAAACCCTCTCTCAGAGCAGAAATCTAACCTGGAAATGAAGCAACAGAATCCCACAGTCAAATAAATGGCTCTCTTTGAGCTTCTCTCCTCACTGGACATTGCAGAGAGAAGTGGAACCACACAATTCTTCACTAAGCTGATGGCTCACAACTCTTAAGCACCCTTTTCCTTCAACCCCACCAGCAAATATATACTAAGGTCCAGTAGGGGAGAAAATGCTTGGTGTACCATACCTACTGACAGCCACTTAAGTCATCTCCCAATAAGTCCTGAAGAGAATGTTTGACCTCCTGTTGTTTCTCTGTCCATTCTTAAAATACAGAAACATGTCATCTCATTTCTTTAAGTCTTCATGGCCAACTCCAGGGCAACAAGGGAAGTTCCCACTCCACATGCTGATAGAGATGCTTCCTCATCCTAAGCCATTGGTCCCCTGCCTATCAACCACTTCAGTCATCCATCTGTGACCACTAGAGCAGAGCTCTTAGTTTTCCAGAGCAGCAACAGCATTGCCTTGCTCACTGCCCTCAGCTAACAGGCCCTTTGTTTAGTCCTGTGTTATGTAAGCTTTAAAAAATCTTGCCATTGTCCTATTACACGCATTCGTTCAACAGTTTTACTTAGAGAGAATCTCTATTAGATACTCAAACACTTGGCTGGACAAAGCAACAGATGGTACATAGGCCTATTCACACTTTAAAATGAGTGAAAAAGTATGTTAGTAGTAATAAAATAACAATAAAATTACAGCAGTATAACAGTATACACATTTCCAAAAGGAGCTGGATCAAATCATTCTTGAAACATCCTTTGGGGGCTTTTTATGATTCGTAAAAGAAAGCCATTTTTATTACTTTTATGGGAATTTTTTTTTTATATGAAATAGTATACTCAGATTGATCACTCATCTAATTCACCAGACTTGGCTCCAGATGATTTTTGTTTATTTTCAGTAATGAGGTTTGTGCCCAAATATCCTCAGGGCTAACATGGAATGTTTAAAAAATATATTTCATAGTCTAAGGGCAATACAAACAAACAAATGAAAGCAAAAACAAAGCAAAGGGAAAATATAATATGAAATTTGGCATATTTATTAGTTTTTATCATAGCAACACATAGCCCCAAAGCTTCAGTGGCTTGCAACAAAGCTTTATTTTTCACTCAAGTAGCACGTGGGCTGCGGACCTCCTTGGCTCCACTGGACTCCACACAGCAAAGTTCACCTCTGCTCTACATTGTCTTCTCATTCCAGGACTGAGAGAATAGCCCCAGATGGAACATGCTGTTCCCATGGCAAAAAGTAGAAGTACAAGAGGCCAAACCAATCCATGATAGTACATTTAAATCATCTGCACAGACATGGACATACATTTCATCCAGTCACATCCTATTGGTCAAAGCGAGTCACGTGGCCAACCCTGACATGGGAGGGAGGAGTCTATGGGAAGACACTGAAAGTTGCCCAGCAAAGAATGTGGATGTATAATCTTTTTCAGAGGAGAAAGCCTAGAGTTGGGAACAACAATCAAATCTACCACATAGTGTGAGCACAATGGGAACATCATAAGTTCAAATATAACATTCCAAAGAGACTCTTCTAAGATGGTGATAAATATAACAAATAAATATCAGATATATAAATTATGGTATGGGAATAAAATTAAGTCAGTTACATACCTTATGGACTCCTCTCATATATTTGTGTCCTAAATATGTATACAATCTCCAGAGTTTGAATTTCATTATTTTCTAAATTTATTCCCTTTTAATAGTTTTCTATTTAAAGCTGTTACAAAATGGTTTGTTGACAAATATATATTGCATAACAATTATTGATTTTAAATTACATTTCTTCAGGCTTGGTCCCTGAAATGCTCCTTAGGTACAAATTCAACAGAAGTTTAGTGCTATATTTCTGAAAGATCAAATCGATATTGAAGGATTGAACTAGTCATAAGAAACAGTTTTCTTTGCAAGGACTATAAAATGCATCAAGTTTAGGGAAATATTCAATCAATCTCTTAACCACTGAGAAATAAAATAAGGTTGTAAAGGCTAAAGAAATATACACTTTTTACTTTTTAACACACTATTGAAATCTTAAAATTAATCATTCCATATCCAGAATTGGATTTCAGCCTATGTCCGAGGGTTATTAATACACTTGACGAAATCACATTGGGGAACAGTCCTGTGTTCACTAAAAACTGGTCTACTGAGCCACATACCTTGCCCCATATAAAGGAGGACCTGGGAAGTGACCTGAAATCACTCATCTTTTTGTATAGCTCGGTTTTCTTCTGCTCCTGGATGTTGTTGTCCCTCTTTACTCACAGGAAATATACAAGTAAGTAAAAATTTAAGGCAGTCCCTAAGATGTGGGATATCATGCTGTTGAGAACTAAAATTAAGACCTAAATTATGAAGCAAGGAGGGCTGGGACGATGCGATTACTCTGCTGTCCTGCTGGTAGACTGATGAAATGAGAACTATCTGTCCTTTTCCTGTGGCTCTAGCAAGTCACTCACCATGGGTCCAGAAGCAGCTATGCACATGAAGAAATGGAGAAAAGCTCTAATTTCAGAGGGAAAATAATTTCATGCTAGCTGAGGTTTGTGACTATCTTAGGTCTCTCTGAATCCACCATGATCCCCTTAATTTAGGAAAACTCATTCATGATATCCTATAACAAATGGGCTTAGTCTCCTGGGTTATGCGTCCTTCTCTTCTTACTTTCTGCCTCTCATACCTAACATTGTCAAAACCTTTAATCAGCTAGATTTTATGCATTTACCCTCATTTTCATGTTGTCATTACTTACAGCCTATAAGACACATACAAAATAATGCCAAATTGAATCTTCCCTGGATCTCAGACATTAGGATAAACAGGTCTCTGGCATTTTGAGATTTATTTCAGTTTGTAAAGAGTCACATTGCTGCACACCAATGTTCAGAGCAGCATTATTCACAGTGGCCAGGACATGGAAACAACTGAAGTGTCCTACGATAGATGATTGGCTAAAGAAGCTGTGGTACACATATACAATGGAATATTATTCAGCCATAAGAATAGATGAAATACTGCCATTTGCAACAACATGGATGGACCTCGAGATAATCATGCTAAGCGAAATAAGCCAGACAGAAAAAGTTGAAAATCACATGATATCACTTATATGTGGAATATAAACCTAAAAGCAACAAATGAACAGGACGAGCAGAGACTCATGGACATGGACTATAGACTAGTAGTTACCA
Source organism: Pteropus alecto (assembly GCF_000325575.1). Lineage (NCBI taxonomy): Eukaryota > Metazoa > Chordata > Mammalia > Chiroptera > Pteropodidae > Pteropus > Pteropus alecto. The sequence goes on from NW_006436288.1 coordinate 4,813,366, forward strand.
GAGAGTAGGGGGTGGAGGAAGGGGGAAGGTAGACAGGATAAAGAGGGTCAAATGAAAAAAAAGGTTGACAGAAAGAAATCTAACTATGGAAAGTGAACACACAGTGTAAATATATATATGCCTTACTGTTAAAGTATACAGCTGAAACTTATTGGATTTCATTAACCAATGTCACCATAAAAATAATTAATTAATTAATTTAAAAAAAAAAAAAAAGAATTACATTGCCTGCATCTTAAAAGCCCAAATCTTTATGCCAAGTCTTACTTGATACTTCTTAGTAAACTTGACCTTAGCTTTAAAATATATACATATATATTTTACTTGGCATAAGTAACACTGTTTCTCCCAGGTGACAACATCTTTCGAAAAGAGTTTTCATAATACTCAAGAGAGGGTGGCCAGCTGTTTTCTATAGTCTTACAAAGAGAGACAATATGTAAAAAATACAGCATGAGGAATTTATCACTTCCTGTGGTGAAGGTCATTGACAGAAAACTGAGTGACCTTCCGCTCAAAACTGTATAGTTCAACTTTCTCTGTAGTTGTTTACAATTAAGGGATGTGCTAATTTCTCTTACCAGTAAAAGTTACTGTGCCTCTCATGATCTCAATTCAGCAATGTGTGAAAACAGACTCTTTACAAAGTTGGGTAAAGGCCACAGAGCTTGAGCCAGACCTCAGAGTGAGAACACGTCATCTTGAAGAGATGCAGGGTTTGAATGAGGCATATTCTACAAGGAAAATAATCACGATGTTTTTTAAAACACAGTTACATATTCTATCTGCAAATCTTCCTCTTCCATTTTATTTTGAGCAAAGAATCAAACTGAGTTTTTCCTCCTTGAATTAGCCACTCATGAGAGAAGCAAATACATTTCTTATAGAATAAGAATTAAGAATTATTATCAACACGAACTATATAATTCTGGCAGTTCCTATGACCCTACACCCAAAATATATTTTTCTTTAATTATTCTAGTAAGAAGTTGACTTCCATGCAGAATAACTGTTCTTTTTATCACATACGTAAGCAGTCAGGTTGTTATAGTTATATTTATGCACTAGAACAGGTTAAAAATAAAAACAAGTAACTCAATATTCAAAATGTATAAAAATTCTGGCAAGGATCGATATGGGATATAGAAATACTTTACTCATCAACTCCCTATCTCACTGAAACTCAAGTAGACTATAAAATGATATATTACCAAGGTCCTCAAAATACTATGAGAATCTGAGAGGTATACAGTTCTATATAAAAATGTTTGCAGTTGTACACGTGCATGCTTGCATTTACAGCTTTCCAGTTCACACTAAAACAATACTCATTTTCTTAGAGCCTTCAAATAATTCACTTGCTATATGTCTGACATTTCAAAATCTCACCATAGGGGTGAGTAGGAAAACTTTTTATTTTCTACTATTCCTCTTACTTTGAAAATACATCTTCAGGCCCTTGAATTTTTTTAAGATTTCCAAAAGCAAATAAGAACTATCATTCAATTCAAAGTTTATATTTTCTTTGGGAAAGTAAAAGAAGTGCCAGAAGATTAGTTGGCTTCATAACAATGACAAGGAAGAAGCCCTCACCTAAAAAAAGACGCAGGCTCATTCAATTAATTTTTTTAACTTAAATGTGTAGAAACAGAAAACAGAACAAATAAAAGTAATATGTTTGATAGAGCCTCTGTAACAATATGTATTGGGCAAAATGCAAAATTAGGGATGCAGCATGAAATCCTTCTATGTTTTTTGGCTGCTATGCGTTAAATTCTTTTTATTTTCAGTATTCTATTCTCACAACAATTTTCTTCTAGTTCCTTGAATGGTAATTATTTTTCAGAGAAGGAGAAGACTAGGGACCAGTTAAGATTAAAAGAATCGATCAGAAGAGGTTAACATTCAAAAGAATTAGTCTTTTTTATTCTATTTCAGTGTTTTAGGGCATGATAGAAAATGAAGTTTAAGCATATTAGATTTAGGTTCAAGGCAATAGATATGGCCACATAGAAGACTGAGTTTTCAAATATTTGTCACTGTTCCATTATCAAGCAAAGTATTCTTACTTTATGTTCTATGTCCCCTGCCCCCTTGTTTGTGACATGACCAGAATGCCAGGCAGTGACAGAATTTGGCTTGGGGAGGCTGCGAGATACAGGTGAATTGTTTTTTGCACAATGTCGTACATTGTGAGAGTTATTACTTTATTTTACAGATAAAGAAAAACATCTCAGCCTTGTTAAGTAAATAGCCTAAGTTACTTGTAAGTTGTAGGACTGGGACCTGAATCCAGAAATGTCTGAGAACAAAATCCATGCTCTTGCCTTTACAGTATCTTCCCCCAGATAATCAAGGGGAGGTGCTGGCAGAAAGAGCAATAAATAAGTATATGACAGTGTAGGGACATTATCTTGTAAAAAAGCAGAAAAAAGTGAGGTTAATGGTTGAGCTACTATATAGTCACTTATGAATACTATTTTCTAAAATTCTTTGTTCATATTTTAATGTCAAAAATATGTTCTTAAGATAAGTATCTATTACAGAATTAAGGCTAAAAGAAGAAAAAGTGCATTGTGAACTGAAATGAGAAAAGGCAGGTCGCTTATTAATTCTTCGCTTTTGGAATCTCATTAACTATCAGATGGAACTTGATGACTGCCAACAAATAAACAACATTTCCCTCCATTCTAGGCTGTTACACTTCCCAAAGCTACCAAATACAGATTATTCTGAAATGCACTTATTGTTTCTGCTGAAGGTGGTTAAAAAATCAGCTTTGGATGCAAGAATTATTTTTCTCTCTTTCCTTCAGGCTGCTAAAGGATGCACAGAATGAAGCTTATTTTAAAAGCTGGTATCAGAAGTTGTTGGCTGCTCTCCAATTCTGTGCAGGAAAGGCCTTGAGTGATGAATTTGCCAAGGAGATGAAACTTATAAAAATTCTGGGAGACATTGGGGAAAAAGTCAAGTCTGCCAGTGACCCTCAAAGACAGGTTTGTTGAGAAATCAATATTCGTGTAGTAAAGTGTACTTTTTAAATATTTGGTTCAATTAAGTTTTAATCGCATAGCTTAGAAAGCAAATTCCTTGACTATACTTAGTTATAAGACATTTACACCAATTACTTTAATAAAGTTTTTTTCATTTTACTATGAAAAGAAAATTTTACTATCCTAAAATTAATGATAATGTCTATTACCAAGAAATTTTTTTTAATCTAAGTAGTCATGTACCATACAGAGAGCACCTGACAAGAAGAAGCCAACTTAAAGAAGGTTTGACTAAAAAGACCAAATGAAGTATCTTCCTCAAAATGGCAGCATAGCTCAGACTCAAAGGATAAGTACACAAGGGAACTTTTTAGGGTACCCTTGTCTGAGGTAAACAAACGCTAACTCTAGACTTTTCTAACATTGAACTAATCAAGTTCACATTTTTAAAGACGTTTTCCCAAAACAAATAAGTTACTTAAATGAAATAAATAAATAAATAGTGGTGTGGATAGTAATACTTTTACACTAAGATCCATGGATAATAGTTAAAATATTGGGCCTCTTTCATTAATGATTATTATGATGGCCTTGGCTATTCTTTTTCTTGATCTAATTGAAGAATATTTGCTCTTTTTAATCATCTGCATCACTAGCTCCTTTTACTATGAACCATTAAGTAGTTTCTCTTAAGTTAAACATTCTAAACAGAGGGAGATAGTGGACATCTATCCATTGTATTAAGAATATCACTCAATAACAATTAAGTACTTACTACAGACTAGATGTTAAGGATAGAAAGATGACTAAAACATCAATTTTGTCCTCAAAAGAGCTCATAGTTTCTCTCTATCCACTATTTAAGATCAATAAGAGTTTTCAATAAAATGTTATGAAAATAGTAATAGATAAAATATCCCAGAATTCTTTTCCAGCACAAGATTTTTCTTGCTGAACATCACTTCATTTGGTAGAAATGCCAGGAGCTTTGCTACTTTACCTACCTTAAGAGATAATGGAAAATAAAAAGCATACTCATGAAATTTATTGTTAAATGGGAGACATAGAAACTCTGGTTACACAGAAGAGACTTAAGGCAAATAACATGATGGATAATGCAAAAAAAGAAAAATTCTATGGTTTCTCCATATTACTGCAAACTCATATTTTTCTAGAGAGAGACAAAAAGTTGAAAGTAAAATAAATTGGTTTAAAATTTACAAAACCTATGTATAGGTTTGGTTTTTGTTTCTTATGTTTTTAAATCCCTCATATATTTAAGATTCATACTATAGACAAATAATTATGGTGCCTTTTTGACCATTTGCATAATGTTCCAGAGTGATATTGATATTATTCTCTCAAATAAATGTATTTCTTTCACCTTGATTGGTTGATTTTTTGATACTATCTCTTCACATGAAATCAGAAAAATAAAAAGAAAGAGGTGGGAGAAGCATTTATAATTTCTCACCATTTAAATTACTCTTTGTTATTTTTTTTTATTTTTTTAAAGCACTAATTAAATTTAACTATATGAAATGAAGAGATTTAAAACAAATGAAGAGAGCAAAGACTCCCCGCCATGATATTCTTCAGGCAAATCTAGGCATTGATAAGGCAAAGGAGGACAGACAGAAAGAGTGCCATAGTGGAATTTTGCCTCATTTTTTCCACCTTCCTCTTCTGGATTCTGGAAGCAGTAGACGCTATTATTTTCCAACGAGCCAGGAAGAAGAGCTAAGAAACTCTTGAGATTTAATTACGCATGATTAACCTGCTATCCTCATTTTTACAATTGGGCTTAAAGAGTTTTCAGAAGTGGGATAAAAGGAGCTTTCTTAATTTCATATTTAGTAAATTTTTCATATATATTACTGTTTCTGATATTAGCAATTGTCAGCAATTAGCATTTATTATATGAGCATGTCATTACTGCTCATAATATATGTGAACTTTTTCTAAAATGTACTATTACTATTAAGTGTGAATCTTGAGAGTTACAAACTAAGATTTTGGGAAATTATCAGAAATGCATCATTTTAATAATTACTTAAAGCAGAGATTGAAATTGGTAGGCCACAGGTCAAGTCCAACCCATCGTATTTTGTTTGAAGAGAACAGTGCTTTGGTTTGTTCTCTCTCTCTCTCTCTCTCTCTCTCTCTCTCTCTCTCTCTCTCTCTCTCTCAAGTTTACAGCACCTGGCATTCCCCTCTCATGAATGTAAAATCCTTTAGAAAGGGCATGACTCATTAATTCCTCATTTTCTGCAGCACTCCCTTTTATAGCCTACTGCCTCCTCAAGTGTGGATACATCACTTACTCGACCCTAAAGCATGCAAGTGTGCAACCCCTGGACACTTAAAGAGTTCTTAAATTTAAGCAATAGAAAAAAAAAATTACAACTTGAAAGAAAAGTCAAGTTCTCTACATTTTATAAAATGCTTTTTCTTATGATTTTTCACAGGAAGTACTAAAGAAAGAAATTGGCAGACTAGAAGAATTCTTTCAGTATATAAATACCTGTCATCTTCCTCTGAACCCTGCCTTATGTATAAAGGGGATTGATCGTGATGTAAGTCAATTTATTCAGTAAATAAGTTGAATATTTTTGTTTTGTATTGTTTAGTTCACTGTATATTTTTGAAATGGCAAAGCATTTATAATTTTATTATAATTATTTTAAGAAAAAATAATGGAATTCCATTCAAACCATGTGTCCCATTTGATGTGCCGTGACTAGTTGGGATCACATTAGTTTCATCAGATGATTTATTGGCTTAGAAACAAACTATACATCAGTTCAGTGAAAAAACAATAAAGCTACTTCTCACTGAATCGGTTTCTCAATTTATTCAAAATGGTTGATTTGGTGACCCCAAGAAGGCTGAGTTTAATCTCACGCTTATTTAGATTATGTGCACACCCATGCCTAATACACTAATACATCATTAGCTACAACATCTCCATTTTGATTTAATTTAAAATTCATTGATGCTCCTGTGTCAGTGTATCATATAATATATTTTGTGATTTTACTCATGCCTGGAAAGCCCTTCCTGGTGTGGGCACATTCATGAACCCCTTCTCTTCTTAAGCCTCTATCAGCCACCCTTCTCTGACTTAGAAGCAGAGAATCATTTTTTCTGTTTGCCATGAGCTTTATTTTTCTTCTTCTCAAAGCTCAAGAGTGGAAGACACTAACAGAAAAAAAGATTGATAAGTGAGATTTAGAAGTAAAGACATTAAACTATCATGCATGCACAATAAATCTTACTTAACTGAAGTTATAAGGCAATCAAGATAACAAATTCAATAATTAGGAGAAAAATTAGACCATTATTAGTATGAATATAAAAAGTTTTACTGAAAACTTGATGCTGTCACTTTACAATGTTGCCGCTACAGAGACACCTTATAAACTTTCCTAATATGCTACATAAACATATTTTGAAAATCATTGCTAAATAAGGCATGAATTCTATAAACTGAGATATGTCTATTTGGACTAAAACCCAAATTATCACTAATTTTTAAAAATGGCATAACTTTAATAATGATCAGTATTCGCTGATTAATGCTGAAGATATATGGAAACTCAGCATTTCAAAGATATAGTGTCTAAAGTAGAAAGAACAAAATGGATCATTGAGTCCAGATGTTGATTTTTTGTTTCTGCTTTCTTGGTTTGTTGCTATTTAAGGAGTAGACAATTTTTCAATTAAAATTACATTTTAGAACATGGGGCATTGGCTCTAATGGGTGGCTGCTGTGAGTATACAGGTGAGCTGGCCAGACCAAAGATCACCAGCCTAGGAGTCATCACCAATAGTGCTGTGGCTAGGACCACACTCCTTCCTTGCATCAACCTACAGCCATCAGTACTTTTCTTGAGTCTAGGAAGTACCCCAAGTGGAGACACTTCTTTGCCCCATTTGCTCTGACCAGCTGTGCCTGGCACAGGGCTACCACACCTGTGCATACAGCAATGAACAAGGCAGATGTGGCAGGTGATGCTCTCACTTACAGAACTTTTTAGTCTGTCCTCCAGT
>NW_006436288.1:4820521-4856935 GCF_000325575.1 Pteropus alecto
CAATAAATGTGACAAAGTAACAATTAGAGCCTGCATCTAGTTGGCCATCAGAGGATCCATATTGGAAAAAGTCCTTATGAGTATAATGAGTATGGTAGGACCTTCAGACAGACTTCTCAGCCAACGATGCATCTGAGAATCCACTGAGGGAACAAGCCCTGTGAATACAGAGAGTGTGGGAAGACTTGTTATCCCTGCTCTCATCTCATTAAATATAGGAGACTCCATAATTGGGAGAAACTTCATAATGAAGCTATAAAAGCCTTCACTCAGAGTTCCCTACTCAATGACCATCAGACAGCCTCTAATGGGGGATGGCCTTCTGAATGTAATGAGTATGGGAAGCCTTCGTTCAGAGTAAAATCCTTTTCCATCATCAGGCACTTCACAGGTGAGAAACCTTACAGCTGGAATGAGTGTGGGAAAGCTTTCTGTTCCAATGGAAACCTCGTCAACCATCAGAGGGTCTATACTGAGAAGAGGCCTTATGAGCCGAATAAACACAGTAAGGCCTTCAGGCAGAATAAATGTCTTATTTGGCATCAGAGCCTCCACACTGGGGAACAAGTACATATAAGTAGGCATTGTGGAAAGGCCTTCAGTCAGAACTTCAGTCAGAACTATGGCAAATTTATACCAGAGAAAAACAGTCTGGCAAGGCATTTAGTCTGAGTAAACGTCTTATTTCATGTCACAGTCTTCACACAAGCAAAAAGCCTTATAAATGTGGAAAACATGCAATCAAGACTCACATCTCATTATATATCAGAGAAGTCACACTAGTAAGAAAATCTATGAATGTGATGAGTATGGGAAAATCCTTGGTTATAGTGCCAATCTTATAGTACATCAGAAAACCCATCTAGCGAGAAACCTTACAAATCCAATGACTATGGGAAAGCCATCAGTGACAGCTCACAGCTTATCATGCATCAGACAGTTCACACTGAAGAGAAGCCCTACTAATGTAGTGAGTATGGGAAAGCTCACAGTCAGCATTCTATTTTAATTACCATTAGTGAACTACACTGGAAAGAAGTACTCGGGCCTGGTTCAGTCCATTTCTTAAAGCCTGGATCTCCAGGGTGGAGTGCAAAGGTCTTAAGTTTGAGTTAAGCTTTCTTCATGAGAAGAAGTCTCACCTTTGTCACAATGGAAAATTTCCTATTTCCCTGTGAATCACCAAGGAATGGACCAGGTGGGAAATGAGACTTCTTTCTCCACTCCTGAGAAAGTAAGGACTAGATATTTCATTTACTAATAAGTTTTTATTTTTAAAGAAATGTTTTAAATCTATTTCATTAGTGTGTACTTCTCAAGAACATAGGTCACATCTTCCTTTCTCTATTCTAGTTCTTCTATCTCACCATTTACATTAAATCATCCTCCAAGACTCTGATTCATTCTTTCTGGTCTCTTGTTTATGACCTCCCAATCCTAATCTCTCCTTGTTTGCCTTTTTCTACTAGCAAAATTTTCTTCTACTTGTTTGCTAATCTATGTCTCTCACAGTCTTCAAATCCAGCTCATCTCTGAAGGGCTCTCTTCTTCAAATGCTTCTTCATTCGATTGTGATAAAATGCCTTGTAAATTATTTCCAAGTTAATGCAAATGTGTATAACTACATATCAACTTTTTTTAGGCTCTTTGAGAGTGAATATGGTGTCTCTCTATTAGCATATAGGTAATAGTTTGTGCATACTAGTTGTTGAATATATTTTTGACATGACTCTCAAAAAATATACTGCACATGAAAACCAGACTATGAAACAATGAAAGCAAAATAGCTCTGAGTGATGTAATTAAGAAGAGGAGCTAAGCCTTGCCTTCGGCTTCCCTTTGCCTTTTTTCTCTCCCCCAGACTTGTGATGCCTCAAAGAGAATGTCAGGAATTGAATGAATAGAATTTGAAATCCACTGATCTAGACTCATTTTTGGCCTAATACAAGATTTCCTAAAACCATAATAGAAGGTCATATGTTCCTTGATTGACTTATTCTTGCAGTAAGAATTCATTACTTACCAAGCAGCCTCACCCATTTACTATAAAACTCAAATTGATTCAATAAGCAAGGGTTTCTGTTTGCCACAGGATTAGCTGAGATTTATGCTGATAGGTTAAGAAATAGATCCTTTCCTCTCAGCTTCTACTGATATAAGACTTCTCAGAAGTAATGATATTCAAACTGATCCTTCAATATGTATGGATGTCATATTTAACTAAGTTGGTAAATTGAAAGTATCAAATCCTTTTCCATTCTTTAGTATTGATCGTACTCTTCTCTGTCAACATAAATGCTCTAATAGCCTAAAGACACAAAGCTTTTTAACACTCAAACAATTGTAAGAACATAAAAGGAAAATAAGCAATAAGGAAAGTATAATGGAAAGTACTCAATGTTGTAAAGCTGAGAATGGAAATGTGAAGTGTAATTGGAAGAAATGAAAAGAGAAAATACATGTTGTACTCTTATTTGTAAAGGTAAGAAAATTTTCATTAACAAAAAGAGTAAAAGGATGCACTGATTAGTGTAAAAGGTTTTTATATTCATTAGCTCATATATCTATTACAAAATGTATGGGGTAGTGGTTGTTATACCCATTTGACAGTGAAATGTAAACATTTAAGTAACTTGCTCAAAGTCTTATAGCTAGTAAATTACAGAGTCCAAATTTGAACTCATTCAGAGCTTTCTTAACTCTATATCCATGTTTCCTTAAAGTATGCTGTAGGGCAGAAATAATTAAAAGAAAATAAGGTTTTAAAAACAGCATTTGTATTTTTTTTTTAGAAATTAACCAACTAGCATAAGCACAATACCTACAAACTACTTAGTTTATTCAAATTCCCAATATATTGCCACTGCTCAGTGAGAAAAAATATAGTTGAAGATTTACAACCTGCCAAAAAGCTCGTTTTTCATTTTTCAAGTAAAGGCTTTGGTTGGTAGACTAAAGTTTTATTTTGTTTTGTTTTTAATAAATAAGTTTCTTTGTTCCAAAGTGTAAAGATTATTCATATGTGTTATATTTGCTCAAATAACAAATTCTGCAGGGGGCCATGGATATAGGGAAAATGTTCTTTTTGCTTTATTTTGCTCACCATTTTTCTCTTCTCCTTTTATAGGCATGTTCATATTTCATATCTAATGCTTTCCCATTGAAGATTACTTTCTTCAATGCTAATCCAATGGGCAAAAACATCAGCATCATTTTTAAGGTACAGTAACTCCTAAAACATCAAATTGATTGCATAGGTAAAAATATTGATTTATTACTTACAAAAAAATTACTATAGTTATTTTCCTCTGGCAACAACACAGATGATTCAGTTATTTTTGATTTTGCATTTTTACGGGATTATAGCACATTCAAAACTATGATTAGCAATAAATCAAACATTACTGGCTTAAAGCCAGTGAACCTTCAGTGCAAAACTTAAGAAAACATAATTCAATAAACAAAATTATTTGATCACTTTTGAGTAGCACTAAAAAAAAAAAAAAAAGGATTGTGTGTTGAGCCCCGAGAGAGAAAGTTTTATTTTGGCCTGAATACTAAATTAAGACTCAAAATTAGTTGAAACTCAAATTATATAAATTAATTTAACATAAAATTCTTATCTGCAAGCACTTACTTCTTTAGTAATTTGGGTTGTTTTCTTCTTTTTAAATAAAATATAAATATGGGCCACACCAAGCTTTATCATGAATCCCATGGGAAAATAGTAAACGGTTAATTGTCAGGTGAGAAAGAGGGACTAAAGAAGAAACTGTAAATAAAAAGTAAAGATTTGCCAACCATCCAGTTAATTTAATGAATTATTCAGCCAAACCAGATAACAAGGTCTCAAAGTGATTTTTTTTCCAGTGGATTCTATTTTTGAGAACAAATATTAGCACACCCATACTTTTGCTTTGACCTATTTAACCTCAAGCATTAATGGTCTCATGACGCTGCATTTTGGGTGGAGAAAAAAACACACAGAATCTCATCTTGGCATAATTTTCTGCATGTAATTTAGAAAACATTTTTGAAAACTAACTTATTAGTTCAAAAGCATAGAACTATACTGTTTTGGACATATTCCATTTCCTTCACCTATGCTGAAAAATCACCCCTTTATCATTTCTTATTTTTATCAAAGGCCTTTTACTCTGAAAACTTTTTAACTGCCTTCATAATAAGAGAAGTCAATAATTCAAAGTCTGATAATCATATGCATGCTATTTATCCTCACAGTCAAGAAGTTCTTGATATTCTAACTGTACATCAGTGCATACACTTATGGCATACAAAATAATGTTTGATTTAGCTCTCTCTTGGCTGAATTTGAAATTTGGATAAACATTCATCCAGCCTCCCTTCACTAAACTTCTTTGAGTCTAAGACATGGCACATGGATAATAAATTGAAAGATTATTATCAGGGATCAACATTCCAAGCAGCTTCTAATTTGATGGCTGAAGTTTCTGTAGTCACTTAATGGAAAGTTCTCATTTTCTTTGATCTTCTATCAGAAACACAAGGTACTCTTGGAGCTAATAAAACAATTGAAACCATCCTAAGTCAAGCCAAAAATTTATTCAAGGAAAGAAATGACATATGCCATGTTTGAAAGCTTTTAAAGGAATTCAAAGAGAAACCCAGAGTCTAAAATTTTGTTTTTAATAGGTCGGAGATGATCTTCGTCAGGATATGCTTGTTCTGCAGATTATTCAAGTGATGGACAATATTTGGCTGCAGGAAGGCCTGGATATGCAAATGATTATTTATAGATGCTTAGCCACAGGAAAAGGCCAAGGTCAGTACAGATTAGAAAGTGGGTTGACTTACATTATTTATCTCATACATTCACTGGTAATAAGACACCAAACTTTCCACAGCACTCATTTTGGACTATAAATTTTAAAATCCAAATAACTATAGTCATTCTTCTTTTTTAAAAAGAATTATTTTCAAGAACACTAAGCCAAAATAATTTACATAAAGCATAATGTCCTTTTAGATATTAATTAGGTCATTGACAACCCAAATGTTAACTGTGATATTCTTTTGTGTTTTAGTTACATTAATAACTAACTCTTATTTTTTTCTCTTTTCCTAAGATAACAGAAAATCCTACTCATTCAAAAAATACAGCCGTTGCCTATTAAAACAAATTTCATAAAGCTGCAAATGCTTACAGGAGTTCTGAAAATTCTAAATACATTACAAACCTGCATTTAATTTTTAAAAAGCTGTTGAGTGAAGTATAATACCAACAGTTAAAAATGACCATACATGTAAACTTTGAACATACTCCAGCATTTCTTTTCCCTTATAAAAGTCAGGACATTAATATGGAAAGCTAATAACATTTATACACATTTCCAATGAAAATAACGTCAATGGTCCACCCAAATTGTTACCAAAACATCAGATATAAAAGTTGTACTTAATTATAATCATGATAAATTGAAGAAATAATTCCTAAGATATCTTATAATCTTTTTTACATGTGGTCATTGTCACTTAGAATTTCGTTAAATTAATTGGTACAAATTATAGCAGATACACCTGCATAAATAAAGAGATAAAAAGTCATAAACTAGAAGAGAAATCTAGAACCATGTAGTCATTTTTTTTTTTTTAATTCGGGTGGAACTACAATTTAAACCAATCGTCACAAAAGAAAAACTGTCACTGCCTGTTCCTCCAGTTTCTGAGATCCTACCCCAGCCAGATGTGACTTGAGACTTTAGAAGCTGAGCATGGAAGCATCTCCTAGTTAGTTTAACTTGCAACTCGAACTTCAAGATCACTCTATTGTCATACTACCTAATTATTTTGATTCTTGTAATCGGGCTCTCGCTTCCATGCCAAGTGTCCCACCCCTGAACCCTTTCTAAAGCTCTAGCTCCTGAAAGTCTTTTATCATTGCTACTCTGAGATCGTTATTCCTTGAGTTTTACTCTGTTTTCTCACAAGTGACCTAATGCTTTCATAGCCTAATATGCTGAAAGTGTAAGAATAAAACTAGATGAGTCAAGCTGAGCTTTATGATGTCACATGGATCAACATTACTTCAGAAATTGAATACATCACTGACTTGAATGGAATTCTTCAATTCCATCTACTCATTTCTCAATTTATAATCATAGAATGTAACAGAGGCTAAATCTTTTAAAATTAATAAAATGATTTAGCAAAAATGACTATATATTTGCCCAAATTTATGGATTCATAAAACAAACAAGTTAATCTTCCCCCCTATCTACCAGCAATCTTCTATAGTTGTAAGATTTCAGATGCATGATACCGGCAAAATACTTCTTCAAGAAAAATAGAGATCATTAAAGCAAATGTCACTTTTAGATCAGATTCCATTTTTAATCAGGTTCCAAGGCTTACTGAATATCTAGTATTCTCATGAAATGCCACTAAGTTAGGCAGGGAATACTAAAAGGGGCTAAACAGATTTGTGGCCCTTAGGGAGAGTGTGCTCCAGGCCAGAAGTTTAAATAACTTTATCAACATCATTGTTGATTATAATTCTCATGACTACTTCGTATGTCCTAGGAGTTTGGGAAAGACTATCAGGGCAAAAAAAAAAAAAGAATATAATTTATTTCATTGTTGGTTTCCAAATTTCATTGACATAAAAATTACTTGAGGAAATTGGAGGAGCAGGTATAATTAGGCCCCAACCAGGGTACTAAATCAGGCACTGCACTGCGGGCAGGGGGAGCCCTGTCTTGGCGATTGCAAAAAGCTCCTCTGGTGTTTCTGATGCACCCCTTTTTGAGAGACATATGATACCACCTTAAAAACTTTTGTTCCTAAGAACCTTGCTACTTAAAGTATGACCCATGGACCAGCAGTATTGACATCACCTAAGAGCTTGTTAGAAATTTCAAATCTCAGGCCCCACTCACTTCCTACTGAATCAGAACCTACCTTTTCACAAGATCCCCAAGTGATACCTATGTGCATTAAAGTTTGAGAAACCCTGCATTAGAGGACTATAAGAATGGAACTGTAAAATACTACTCAATTCGCACAGAATTATGTCAGAACTATTTAAAAGGTATATGATACATACTAGCTTAAAATGTATAAAATGTAATTTGTGGTTTTCATTAAAGGGCAGAATTTAACCACCATGATTGTTATAAATTAGATACAAGGTTTCTGGGTAGTCAGCAATGCAAGGCTTATGAAAAATGACAGGACTTAACAAAGATTAGCTCCCTAATGACATATGTGGTCTGAAAAGTAACCAATATTGTTACAGCACAGTATCCAAAGGGTGCAATAATCTAAGTCCTAATTTCAGCACAGTTAGATATGAGGTTGCAATGAAACACTCAGGAACCAAATAGAATGTGATTTTCCTTTAGGAAGTGTTATATGGAGGAACTGGAAAAAAATGAGGGAAATTATCAGGATTAGAAAGAGAAATCACCCCCCTCCAGAGTAATTACTTTACTACTAAATGTAATGCTTTACATTCGCTCTCTCAATACACATGAAAAAATCTGCATAAGAGCCACATCCAGCTGAGAGAGAAGGAAGAAGTGTTAATGATAGTAAGGATATGCCCACAAGCCAGGATTTATCTCTGGGGTGTTAAGTTTAAGTTTCTCTCTCTCTTTTTTTTTTTTAACATAAAAGTTTTAGAGGTTATATTTGCACATTCAATTCCTACTCTCCATGTTTAAGTTTCATTCTGATCCAGCGATGTAGATGCCTTATGATCACAACTGGGCTATTGGATATTAAGGGAGATTAAGGCTGGAACCAGCTCCCAATTGGCCAAATCCAGCACAGAGAAGTGTTTCATTTATCATCACTGCGATCTACTTGTTTGTTGTTGTCTAATCTGAATATTTTTAAGGTAACCATGAAATAGTTGATTTTAAAAACTCAGCCTTCTTTCTTTTCATGTAGTTATATTTGTGTCCCTAGTCCCTTTGGGCATTCCAGTTTGAAACTCTTGGAATTATCAAGATGGTAGAAATTAGAAATTGTATACTTTAATTTCTTTCAATGCCTATTTACAAAACTGTACATTGTAGGTTGTTTTGTGGACATTAGTCCTTAAATACTGAGTTAAACTATTATTCTATACAGAATGAAAATCAAAAGGTTTGAAAATGTTTACACAGTGAAAAGAAGCCTTTGATGGATGCATGGCCAATGGGGCAAAGGTCCTACAGAGGTTTAATAAATATATGTGCCCTTTTAAAAATTATTATCATAGGTTCTCTTTAATGTTCTCTGAGAAGGAAGGAACAGGCTGCTCTCTACATGTTTCCTGCACTTATTTTGTTCATTCCCAGAAATGGAACATTTAACAGTGAAGCTTTTAACCTAAATGTTGATTTTCATAACATATTGTAAATATCTGTTATGGAGATTGTATTTGGTTTGCTTACGAAACCTGTTATACAAGTTTGAATGTCCTCTCTCAAACTGTAAATGAATGCACAAGCCATATGTTAATTAACACACTAACTTAGTGAATTAGTGAGGTCTCTATGAGACCATCTAGATTGGCTTTCTCCTGTAGTTCCGGAAAAAATATTAAAGCTGTTTCTGATACATCTGATCAAAACACAAGTAGCCTCATTGCTCCCCAGAATTTAGGGAAAATTAGAAGGCAGGCCATCTAGATAAGATTCCTTCAGAAAAGAAAATTTGCAAAGAAAAAAGGTAATCCAAGTAGTGCTGGCAACTGTTGTTACTTAGATTTCCTAAGTATCCCTCATCCTGTGAAGAAAGAATTATTTCCACAATCTTTTTTTTTTTTATCAACCAGGATTGGTACAGATGGTGCCTGATGCTGTAACCCTAGCAAAGATCCATCAGCATTCTGGACTGATAGGGCCGCTGAAAGAAAATACAATCAAAAAGTGGTTCAGTCAGCACAACCACTTAAGGGCGGATTATGAAAAGGTTTGTCCTACAGGAGAGAATTTTAAATAAAGTACTTAAATAAGAATATGCTTTGGTTCATTAGATATTCTGACTTATGAAAAAGTAAATTAAGTATACCCTGAGTTCAAGTTCACTCAGTCTTCAACCTAGTAACAATGACCCAGTTTAAATGGTATATTAACTTAATTAAAAAAAAAAAAACTATTTGTTTTTCCTTCTGGATGAAATTCTGGGCTATCAATAAAGACTTTCTTTGCTCAGCTGCATCTCTTTATAGCAATCTCACATGATATGATATTCCCTGAAACTACTTCCTTCAAGTTACCTCTGCCTTTGTGTACACAATCTCCAATTTCTATAAATCTCCCTCCCTCCTTTGCAATTCCTTCTGCTAAGCTCTACTTTTTATACCTTATTCTTTCATTGTTTGCAAAATGCATAATAGAGTTTTAATTTTTTATATCTCAGAACTTCATAAAATATGCTGTTTTCTTTGCAAACATTTTTTTCCCACTTTACTTCATCCTGGCATTTAGGCTGCAGTGTACAGTTGTGCAGGTTCTGCCCTAAACCAGGGCTCCCAGCAAAGAAGGTGAGCTGGTAAGAGCCATGCCTTGTTCCACTTGCCAAGGCCTGAACTGGTACATCTGGGTCCACCCAGAGGAAGGGGAGCCTTTATATTAATTCACACAAAGACACAATAAGAGCCAGCATTAGACTTGCTCAGAACTATCCTGAGCACTGAAATGCCCTCATTCTAATAAATACCTCAGTACCCTAACTAGCAGGGGCCATGTTAGAGAGAGACAAAAGTTCATCTATTCCAGATTTCTGTGACATTGGAGTAGAGAAAAATAGTCTTTGGGGAGCCAAATAAAGAAATAGAGGTTATCTTAAAACCTATTTTATAACCATTCCCCAAATTGTAACTTGAGTTTTGCACAAAGCCCTGGGGTTAGATTTTTTGAGGTGTTTCCACTTACCACGATGTAAACAAATTTTATTATCTTCACTTTATAAGGAAAGAAAATATAGACAGACAAATTAAGTGACTTAGACACTTAGGATATACCTAGAAATAAAGTGTCCTGGCATGTAATCTAGTGATGTAGACTCCCACTCCAGCAAGTCAGCCATATCATTCAAGGAGACCCATAACAATCACTCATGGCTACACCATGGTCACAATCTTGGTTGCATCATTGATGAAAATTATGCATATCCAGGAGACCATTTTAAAAACAAAGAGTAATTTTGGCAAGACATTTCTGCTCATTAAAGAAATACAAGCCACAGCTAACTTAGTGGTAATCTCCTTCCACCCACACAGGCATTCATTCATTGATATACAATGTACCAAAACACTTTTGGACATCAACCTATTTGCAAGGATAAACATAAAATGTTATAAATACCTCAACATAGCTTTTTCTGTAATAAGAAATTTAAAACTTAATATTTTAAATTTCTCTAGGGATAGGCAGTATTGTTCCTCTTCTTTTACCTTGAAAAAAATCATCCAACATCATATATTTGAGACATCAAAAAAATCCCACCAGAAATCCTCTGTAGTAAAGTATGAAAAATAGCTCCACCTGAATGAAAGAGATATTTTCCCAGTTTCAGTGAAAAAATTCATTAGGCTAAAGAACAGATTGCTTCACATTCTTCTGTAGCATATCAAGAACCAGTTATTTAATCAGACCTCTCCCTCAACTGAGATGTAGAAGTGGTTCTTCATTATGTCAGTTTGCTTTTCATCATACTCTACCACTAGCTCTGATACTAATGCATTTGCTCATTTTATATGTGTGTGTGTTATTGTTGTATTATTGTTTTTCAACTGATTAGGCCTTGAAGAACTTTTTCTATTCCTGTGCTGGCTGGTGTGTGGTAACATTCATCCTGGGAGTCTGTGACCGACACAACGACAATATCATGCTGACAAAGTCAGGCCACATGTTTCATATTGACTTTGGAAAATTCTTAGGTCATGCACAAACGTTTGGAGGGATAAAAAGGTCAGTGCACAAATGATGTTTATTACAATAATTAAGCAATGTCCTAGAGCGATATATAACATGTAATGACACAGAAACCCAACATCTGACTCGCTCCCCCATCTATCAAATCTCCAAAGATAAACATGATTGCATATCTAATCAACTGAAGGAAATATTTTTTTCAATAGATTGTTAATGGAACAAATTAGGTTTCCTCAAATTGTTAGTGGACTAGATTGGCCTTCTACCATGGGATACCAATCTTATTTCATTCTGAATTATCTGAAATATAACATTTTTGTTTTCTATAAACCTCAAACGAACAAGGCATGAGTTTATGGTCTCAATATATCTGGTATATTGTCCATAGCATTAACCATCCCTTTCTACATATCATAAAACTAGCACACTTCCTGCAATGAATTAGCCTTGAATCATTTCAAAAATATTCAGTGAGCAGCTATTATTTAAGGCTCTGATGATACAACAATAAACAAGGCAGACACAAACTCAGATATCTTTCTAGTAGAGATGACAGATATTAAACAAATTAACTCACAAAGAAATACTATGAGAAAATGAGGAGTTTAATTTCTTATTAAGAAACTGAAGCAGAGCAATGGGATAGAAAATGACTGGGGCAGGGATGCTATTTTAAAGAGATGAGAAAATTATTCCAGGAAGAGAGAACAGCAAACATAAAAGCCATGAGCATGGAAATTAGCATGGCACATCTGGTGACAGCAAGAAAGCCCGGGACCTGAAGGTGGGATAGAGAAGAGGAGGCAATTAGAGGTAAAGGCGAAGAGTTTGGTGCAGGCCAGAACAAGTAAGGCACTGAGGACATGGTATGGAGATTGGCTTTTATTTTAAGTTCAAGGGCAAACCATTGATGGATTTCAATGGATTTCAAAGCTTTCTTTTGCTGTCCAATGAAATGGTGAGACAAGTTAGGAGGCTACTGTAATAGTTAAGACAGAATCTTAAGAGAAAAAAAATTGGTGAAAATTGACAGATTTAGAATGTATTTTGGAGTCAGAACCACAAGACCTGCTAATAGACTGAGCTTTGTCAGTGATTAATGGGGAGAGGGCCCGGAGGGTTAAAAGAAGAAAATGTTCAAGAATGATTCCTGGATTTTCAGTCTTAGCAAATAATTATATCATTTATGAAATGGAAAAGACTGGTAGATGAATAGATTTTTGTTTGTTCGTTTGTTTTGTTTGGGGGATTTTTTGTTTTGTTTTGTTTTTTGAGCTAAGGGCAAGGAAACTAGAAGTATAAGACTACAAGTCCTTTCCCTTAAAAAAAAATACTTCATATTAAAGTAGAAATACATCAGATCATTCTAAAGGCTAATCAGTCACTTTTAGCTAAAAAAAATACTCCTCAGTAGAAGAAATAATGATGTCTCCTACAAAACAATGTGATGAGCTTTCACCAGATGGCCATAGTATAGTTTTAAAATGTCAACAAAGACTATGTAATATGGTTCAATTCTTACAAACTGGTATCTCCTATTTAGTAGATGCATACAAGTGGAATCATCTTTTATTATTATTTTCGATGCATGACTTTATGTAATGAATAACCTCTAGAAAATTCACCAATGTTCATTCATTCCTTGAATACCTACTGAAGTGGTCTGTACGTCAAGGACTGATAAATCTTGGTGATATAAAGATGAATAATATACATTTACCACCTCAAGGGGGCTTACCCTTTCTTTAGAATACTGGGAAGACAGACAATAAATAATTACTATAAAATGTGGTAAGAGCAGAGATAGAGAGATGTACAGACCATTAGAAAATCAAAGAGGTGAGATATCTAGTTTATGAAGGACAAATGTTAATCAACATGTATGAGCATATATATAATTTACTAATGTAACACTTTTCCCCTAAAATCCACTCTTTTCTTAAAATTTAAAGATTAGATTGCAATTTTGACATCCTTATTCATTTGCTGTATTGCCCACTGGGAATTTGGGTTAATGCTTATTCATTTATTCCACCAGCATCTGTGTTGACCATGGGGATAGTTCAAAAATGAACAAATATATTTCACCTCTACAGAAAAAAGTGTCAGTTGAGGAGACATAAAGAGTAAAGAACAAGTTACTAAATATTATGGCAAGCGCTGTAATAGATATATACATAGTAGGGTCTACAGAAAAGATGGAGCCCAGTTTGTTTGCTTGCTGATGTTACAACACCTACTGCTGCTTCTACAGTTTAACAATTTGAAATATTTTTTATACAACCTCTAAGGTACATAAACAGTGTGCCCAGCATAAAACTTCACTCACAGTAGCTTCTTAATACTGTTTGCTGAATTAGTTCACCAATAAACCATTCACAGGTAAGTCCTCAGTCATCCAATAATTAATAATTAGATGAATGAAAATGAAGTTGTCATTGTCTTCCCCTAAGATTATTGATTATTGACCATCAGCTAAGGAAGCCAACTGCAGCATTATGATTTATTTATATTGTTTGTAAGATTTTATCTTCACCAGTGGCAATGTCGCCTTGGATCTCTTTCTTAATACTAATACTTCCATCCTGAGTTTGTTCAATGGTTAAACTAAGCTATGCCTACTGATTATTACTCATTTTATCTTTTGAATTGCAGTCAGCATCTAATAATTTTCTTATGAGTCTCTTTCAGCTGTCTCTAGAGTTCATTTGAATGTTGTTTTATAAGATAACTGATATCTTCCATCCTAGGTCTATTAGTTGTTCTTATTGGTTGCTAGGTAGGCAAAAAGCCTTTTATAAATTGGACCTCTGCTTTCCCCGAGGATAAATTAACATTCTTATTTGTACTACATTTATTAGATTATAGACCTAGTCTTTAAGGAAAGCCTAGCTCCACCCAGCTTCCTCTATATGCATACTAGACATATTAATAACCGTCCTGCCCCCAATAATTTACAAAGCCAGGTATCTAAATCAAGCTTTAGGACTATCCTAATTTCCCATAGTCTAGCGAAGCCATTTAACACTCCAGTAATAACCAGGTATAACCCAGGGGCATACTCCTTAACATAAAATGCTGTACCCACAGGGAGTAGAGAATATATGTATTTCAGACACATGTGTTTCTCCTATTGTCTATTCCTTAAAAACATGGAAGAGGAAAGCATTTATATAATCTCTTATGGTTTGTAGTGTTACTAACATATGTTAACTAATTTCACTTCGTAATACAATTGCCTAAATCATTGCTCAACCTCACATCAGGAGTACAATTTCCAGCTATGGATGGGTTATGGGTTAGCAATAAAAAACAAAACAAAAAACATACACACTTAAAACCCCTTCTATAAGTTGAAGATTTACCCTGTAGACAAGGATACAGAACTTAATCATGGAAATTAGCAGACCAACAGAGCAGCAGCAAACACAGTGTGTCTGGGTGTAGATTTTCCCTTAATCCTTGGTTTCCTTAAGAGGAAATGGCAATGAAGTAGCATTCTCAAGTAGGATCTTGAGGGAAAACTTGATTTTTTGCTGGGCAGTTGCTCCTGTTATACAAATGCTTACATCAGCATTCCAGAACATCTCGCACTAAATGTCTGTGTGATTCCGTTTAGGAAATGTTTGCAAACATTGGGCTCTCATTTTTTAATTATATTGAGTCAGCCCAGTAACATTCTCATTTGGATTCCTTGCCCAGGTGTCCCTGAACCATTCCTCTGAATTTCATTTTCCAGAAATCTAGAAAGCCCATCTCCATGCTTAGACCAAATCTGAGGCTCCCATAGACTTTTTAATTTTGAAGAAAGAAAGAAATCACATTTCAGTTATGAATATGAAGGATTTCACAATCCTTCTTTATTGGTTTTAATTATGAGATTAGATTAAGAGGCTTTATACCAGCAGATTAAATTTCAGAACAGTTCAGCCCTAGCACTCCTTAATGATTCTGGGGAAAATTTAGTTAATCCTTACAATGGAAATACTGAGGAATTTCACCAACTTTCTGAAACAAATTTGTTTTTCTTTTTAAGTATTGCTTAATTGTATCCTCATTTCTTTATTTTCTCTCACAAAGATTCAAATTAAAGTCGTTAAATTATCCATCCACGATTTTTCACTCAAAGTTCTCCTGTAACAATGATTTCTATATAGTAATTTTTCATTAGCTAAAAGATGCTATTATAATAAACTAAATTTCAACTCAGTTTCTTGACGACTCTCTTACAGAGGAGAAAATAAGGAAGGTCTACATTGGTGATGTTCATTGCTCTCCTAACTCATTGTTTCAAACTTTTATCTTTTCAAACTATATTTCTACCATCGATGTGATCTTTCACTTTGGTAATACTAGACTTTAATGAAGTCTTTCTTGCAGCTTTCTTTCTAGATAATTTTAGAGGTCATATGAGCAGTGGTTAAGGTCAGGTACTCTGGAGATAAACTGTATGTTTTTTCTTAATCTCATACTAATATGTGCTAACAATGTGACCTTGAACAAATGGCTTCTCTGTGTCTCAGTTTAACCACCTATAAAACAGATTTATTTGGAAGATTAAATTAATTGACATGTAAAGTGCTTAGACGAAGTGTTTGTTGTAATAAATTGTAATGTAAGTATGCCAAATGAAGTGACAAGAAATGAGAATGCGTCTCTAGGTGACAATATTTCTTTTGTTTAAAATTATCAAATATCCTATTTTGGTGCTTTTTAAAGTATGTGTTTTAAACTCATAAGTTGAATTATTTTTAGTTCTTTAAGTTCTCTGACTTTGAGGCTTGTTGGCTGACAGACTGGATTGAACTATCTGTAAGGTTTATTTAGATTATAAGGTATTTCACCAAGTTATTCTTGACTTCTGATATAATTTTAGGCATAAGTAGAGGTGCGCTGGACTTGGTTCACACTGGCTTGCAAGAGCCTATTATATGTATTCCATCTCAACTCCATGTTCGATGACATTACTCTGGTAGCCTGACATCAGCCATAGTAGGAGTATATACACAGTGGAAATTGGCAAATGTCACAAATCAGAGATTCCCCCCGCTAAAAAGTGAGCTAATTATTAAATATTTACCACTATACAATAGGACATAAATCTATTTAAAACATGAAAAATCATTCCAGAACTCAACAAAATAAAATTCAAACTCTGTTCTTTTCCTATTAAAATATTTATACCAGGATGATCAAAATATTATATATCTGTCTTCTTACAACATGGTTTATGGCTTTTTCAAGCTTTATCCCAGTAGAGCTGCAATCACCTAATATAATTAATCTCAGAATTTTCATCTCAATATTAGTCATAAAAATTCCCTGTATCTGTGATCATTTTGACATTATCTTCAATAGTTAATTACCACTGACTCCAATATTATTAATGTTTAAATTTTAATTTGAATATTATAATATTTATATTCTAAATATTCTCAATTTAAAACCATCTTTGGAAAAAAACACTCCCTTAGCAGATTAAAAGATTAATTTTTCTCTTACTCCAATCACTCTGGTTTTGTGCTGTATTCATAGTAATCCAAATGATATATAAGTATTAATGATTTCCCACATGCTTTAATTACTTAGTGTTCTTTGAAATTAGATGAGCCTCATTGGTCTGTTATTCACATAATTGATTATTAAGAAACATTGCGGTTCCTATTACTCAAAGAAAGTCTTAGTATCATCGGAATTTTCTAGAAGAAAAACACACTTTTAATACCTCTTCAACTGTGAATGCCTTAAGGACATCTTTGTATCTTAAGCACCTAGCTAGTACCTGACACTTAGCAGAAGCTCAGTTTTGGTTAATGAAGGATCACTAAAAAAATGCCATAAACTTTTCTTTTCCTGACCTAAGAAAGTACAATTATTCTAAAGATAAAATTATTCAGAATTGTCATATTCTTTTTCTAAATGGAAATTTATCAAGGGATTTTTACCTAGTACTCATTCTACATGTGGGAGTCTGGGGGTAAGACACAAAATTTAAGACACATTACCTCATACCCATTAGGATGGCTACTATAAAAAAAAAAAAACAGAAAACAAGGGTCAGCAAGGATGTGGAGAAATTGGAACCGGGGCAATGTTAGTAGGAATATAAAATGGTATCACTGCTATGAAAAATAATATGGCCGCTCCTTACAAAAAGAAAAATAGAATTACCATATGAACCAGCAATTCCATTTCTGGGAATATACCCAAAAGAATTGAAAGCGTGATCTCAAAGAGATATTTGTGCACCCATGTTCATAGCAGCATTAGTCACAATAACTAAAATGTAGAAACAACCCAAGTGTCCATCAACAGGTGAATGGATAAGCAGAATGTGGAATGTATAGATAGTACATAGAATACTATTCGGCCTTAAAGGAAGAAAATTCTGACACATGCTACAACATGAATGAAACTTGAAGACATTATACTAAGCAAAATAAGCCAGTCACAAAAAGACAAATACTGTATGAGTCCACTTATATAAGGCACTTAGAGTTGTCAGAATCATATATACAGAAAGTTAAATGATGGTGGCCAGAAACTGGGGAGAAGGGAAAGAGGAGTTATTATTCAATAGAGTTTCAGTTCTATAAGATGAAAAGAATTATGGAGATTGGTGGCAGTGATGGTAGCACAACATTATGAATATTTTAATACCACTGAACTGCACACTTAAAAATAATTAAAATGGTAAATTTTACGTTGTGTGTATTCTATCACAATGAAATAATTGAAAAAAATTTTTGGTATACTATAGGTATCACAAAGGCTCTTGCCAGTCATAAAGTCAATCCTGGGCAAACTACACCTAGTATTTGAATAATTCTTTAGATTTTCAAAGCACTCTCACATAGACTATTTTAAGAAATAAAATTTGTTTTGTCATTCCCATCTTCTATTATTTCTCCTTCTACTTCACTTTATCATTGCACTATGTTTTATCAACTGGTTTCTTTTGAGTAACCTCCTTTATATCTTACCCCTGCCCCATTAGAAGTTAAACAAAAAGTTTCTCTAATTAAAAAAAAAAAAACCATGAATTTTCTTCAAAGAAGAACTTGTAGGTTTTCAGATGAAGAGTGAGGGATGACTGAGAAAGGAAGAAAAGTTTGTAAGAGAGAAGTAATAAAAGGAAGGAAATGAGAGAGGGAAGGAGAAATGGAGGAAGAGAACAATTTAAATAGTAGTATAAGGATTCTGCCTTCCCACACTCGATGAGCCTACGCCCCGTTATAAACAAAGCATGCTTAAAATGGAAGACACAAGCGCTGACTCTTCAGTTGGTCTCAGGTACATTATGCCTGTCAATATAAGCATGTCATAGCCCTAGTCTGAATATAGTTTTTAAAGAAAGACTACAAATGTCTCCTGAACGTGAGCTTAGTATAAGAATTCATCTGGTATTCAACTGAAGAAATCGTACACACTCCTGTGCTGGGGGAAACACTGAGAGATAAAATGTCCATTTCAAGTTTGATACATGAATTATGATCATGCATATGGTGGCTTTATGGGTGATTTAAATGTTTCAGAGGTAACTTGGGAGTATTCTTAATTTTCACCTTCAAACTGATTTTAGAACTTAAGCCTATTTAAAAGTATAATACCACAATCCAATTTAACCCAAACATTCTAGCATTGATGATCTTTTCTTCATATCTAGACTCACTGCTGTTTCAAGCAGACACTGAAATTCCTTCCATGCAAAGTGTAACTGTACACTTCCCTTGAACTCGAGTGGGTAAAACATGGGAATTTTTGAGGAGCTGACCAGTCTCTCTTCCTGTCCATATGTATCAGACTTGGGAAAAGAGAACTGATCATTTTGAAGAGGTAGCTGGTTTAATGACCCTTTTCAAATAAGAGAGACGGTGTACCTGAGCCTGAGAGAAACTCCAGATCAGTATCTAAAGTTATCAAGCGATTAAAAGATCAGCAACCTCCCAGAGTCTAACTTAGGACTCACAGTGCATTTACAAAAGAGGCTAGACTGGGGGAAAAACACGTTTTACACTTAAGAGATTATTCGTGAGGGTCTCTTTAGTTAAAAATTGCTGAGAGAGTAGAGATCTCACAGGGCATTAAATGTTCTTTCTGTAATGGTACATGAACGCTTATGTTCTCAGTATATTGCACTCATGAGGTTTCCTGTATTGGCTAATTATACAAGGTTCTATCCTATCCAATGGAGATTCCAAATTTGCCTTCTCAATTAACTCATGGATATTAGACAAGAGACTTGTGTTCATTCTATTGGACAGCAAACTGTGCTCTCTGAAATGTAGGTCACTTGTGATATCAGAAAAAGCGTAGGCTTAAACATTCCCCAATGTAATCTGCATTTATTTGTATGTTAATATCACCATTCACTATAATGGGAGTCTGCAACTTTAAAAAATCATAAACAATATATTTTAATGTCAGTATAATATTTCTCAGGGACAATAAATTTAAAATATATGAAATTAATAATAATTTGAATAATAAAAATAAAATGTGCCTCATTACTGAGTCCCATTTCAGTTTAGGGTACAAATAGATATTCAAACACTCAAGTATTTCAAACCTGGGTCTAAAGTTCATCCATTTATTTACTTTATCTGTTACTCAAGTAAATGCTAGATGAACTGTATGTATTATGCTCACAAAGCCCAGCAGACAGAGTCTATCTACTGTCACAAATCTTTGATAGAGATCTCTAATTTCCATCCTTCTCACCATATCCCCCACCTCCATCACCAATATTGAAACATGCAGCTCTTTTCAAATTACTGTGGATTATGACTGGGAGTGGCAGAAAGCAAGTGCTTCTTAGTGTGGTGCTGCATCATCCATATGTGGAATCAGATTCTAAAGGAAATAGTCAAAATTACCCTTTAAAGCCTCATAAATATTTGATATGCATTAGCTTAATTAACCATCACAGGAACTCTCTGAAGCAATTCCTGTTATTTTCTCTAATTTATGAATCAAGAGTTAAGACAGAGTGAAGTCTTAGTTGTTATAATTTGTCCAGAATCACAGGCAGTAGGTCTTAGGACCCTTTTGAAGGTGCCAGGTAGGGGACTGATATTCCCATTTCTCAATCATCCCAACACACTATTTTCTCTCCACTATTGGGACAGATGGCTATGTCTTTAGTTAGTATCAGATGACATAATTATTCTGAATTTATGGCCATGATATTTATTAAATTCATATCTTTCTTTAACAACTACAATCAAATATGTTGCAAGATGATTATACTGTAAGAGGCATTCAAAAACCATGACCAAGTGTTAAAGTAGCAGGGCCACTTTCCCACCCACGGGCACTATGCTCTTTCATGTGTGAAAAGGCAGTCACAATTGCTCACGCCCTTTTAATTTTTTTCTTACATTTAAAAAAAAAAAGCATCTAATAGGAATCTTTCAGCTAATAGAGGTTAAATGCTCATGGGGCGTGACTCTAGTTTTCAGAGCCCACTAGGATTGTTCTATTGAACTTAGTATAGCCAAAGATCCCTCTGAACTGTTGGGGTGAAGCCCAGTGGTATTATCTAGGCTGCATAATTCACATTTAAGGAAGTTGCTTCTGTATATTATAGTGTTCTCAAATAGCTTATGTGCTCAATACTTTAAAATTGAACATAATTCACTTCGAAGTATGTACATTTTTTTTAAGTAATAGTTCAATAAATAAAAGACTACTCATTTTAAGGGTAAAGCACCTCACCTATTTCAAAGTGCATCCATTACAACTGGCATGCTTAGTCCATTTCCTTAATAATGTATTTTAGAATAGGGCAGTCCCTACGATGAGGGTTAGTGATATTGATTTCAAGGGGAAGTATAACATGAGCAGGACTTTGAAGAAATGATTAGACTTAACTTAGTAGAAAAAAAGAGGAAAAGATAGCCTATAGTAGAGAGAATTTTAAGTAAAGGTGTGGAAAGAGAAGATAAGCATGTACCATAACCCACTCATCTGCTTTCTCTGTGCTACACCACAGCAGCCAAGCACTACAAGAAAGCACTGGCACTATAGTGCAAACATCATCCCCAGTTTCAATTGGGCCCAGCAATCCCACAATACTTCTGTGGCCATCTCATTACTTCACTCTCTATAATGATTTGTACTCTATCCTCAGAAGATAAATCTCAGATCTCTCCTACACATTATTTCCCTCTTCCCACTTCAGACTCATCTTACTTTATTGAAAAAATACAGTCAGAATAGAGCCCGTATTCCTACTTAATACAAAACTCACAACTTACGTCTGCATGTAAACTTCTTCTTTCTTGTTATAATAAATTTGTTTTCATTTCTAAAGCCGATCCCTCCATCCGTGCCTTGGAGCCATTTACCTCCTACCTCTAACGAACATTACACTATCAATCATTTTTCCTTGCATATTTTCCTCCCTTTTAAATAATCCTTTTAAATATGTTTGTCTCTGCAAAGTTTAAAAAACCTTGCCTCAAACCTCCAGTTTCCATGCCATTTTGCTCACTGTCACAAACTTTCCGAAGGAATCATCTAAACTCTTGACCTCCTTTTCCTTACCTCTCATTCTGTAACGACTTTAGTCTGGCTTTATTCTGCATTACTTCATAATGTTAAGTCTAACACTATCCATTCCTCATTTTAACCAATTTATCAGCAATTTTCAACAGTGTTGACTATTTCTTCCTCAAAATGACCTCTTCACATGCCTCCTGTGTTGTGACACTCTATTTTTTCTCCCTTTCTCAGTATCCATTGCAGGATGATTCCTTTCTACCAAGCCATTAAATGTGAGATGTCTTAAGACTCATTCCTTTTCTCTTCTCATTCTACAGTCTCCACCAAACTAATATCAGCTACATCCAAGGCTTCCATCAATATCTAAAGCCAGATGACATACACAAATTTTAGTTAAACATTTAACTTCAGAATAATTGTAGATTCACATGTAGTTGTAAAAAGTAATACAAAAAGATCCCTTGTATCCTTTATCAATTTCCCCCAATGGTAACATCTTATAAAATTATAGTGCAGTATCATAACCAGGATACTGATATTGATACAGTCCAGATACAGAAGAGATTCCTCATGTTGCCCTTTTCTAGGCACACTCACTTTTTTCTTACCCCGTCCCCTCCATCCTATCCCCTGGCAACCATTATTTTGTCCTCCATTTCTATAACTATGTTGTTTCAAGAATGTTATATAAATGGAATCTCACAGTATGTAACCTTTTGAGATTGTCTTTTTTTCACATAGCATAATTCTCTGGAGAGTCATCCAAGGTGTATGTGTCAGTAGTTTGTTCCCTTCACTGACAAATAATATTCCATGGTATGGATATACCACAGTTTATTTATTCACCCACTAAAGAACATCTGGATTAAATTCTAGCTATTACAAATAAAGCTGTTATGAATATTTATGTATAAGTCTCTGTGTGAATATAAGTTTTTATTTCTCTGCGACAAATGCCCAGAAGTGGAATTGCTGGGTTATATGGTAGCTGCATGATCTTGTTGTTTAAGTAACTGCAAAGTGGTTTTCCAGTGTGGCTGTACCATTTAACATTTCCACCATCAATCTATGACTGATCCAGTTTCTTCATACACTTGCCAGTATTTGTTATTGTCATTAACTTGTATTTTAGCCGCTCTGATAGGTGTGTAGTGATATCTCATTGTGGTTTTAATTTTCATATTTCTAAAGGCCAATGATGTTGAACATCTTTTCATGTGCTTATTTATCATCCGTATATCCTCTTCTATGAAATGTCTCTTCATGTCTTTTGCCTATTTTTTAATGTTATTGTTTGTTTGTTTGTTTTTTACTGTTAAATTTTAGTAGTTCTTATATAGTCTAGATACTAATCCTCTGCTGACTAGTGGTTTGCAAACATTGTCTTTTCATCTGCTTAAAAACGTTTTGCATAGCCCTAGATTTTCTTCTTTGTTTTCTCTAAAAGTTTATAGTTTTATATTTTATATTTTTCTATTAGGTATGAGGTTTAGGTCAAGGTTTATATTTTTGCATATGGATATCCACTTGTTTCAGTATCTTCTGATCAAAAGATTGTATCCTTTCTCTGGATTGCTTTTGCACCTTTGTCAAAAGTCAGTTGGGCGAATTTGTATGAGTCTATTTCTGGGCTATTTATCCTATTCTGTTAACCTATGTGTCTATCCCTCCACCTATCCCTTACTCAACTGTCTCTGACATCACCCAAACAGAGGATTGAGGTGCCTCATTATAGCCTGGTGAGAATGAAAGTTTAGGCTCCCAACTTTGATCTTCGCTGGTGTGATGAGTGAGTGGAGTCACAGTGTTTTCTGTAATGTTTGACTGGAATAGAGTAGTTATTGTCTAAATATTTTCTGTCTCGTGAAGCTGGTCCTTTCCTGGGCCTTTAGCTAGAGAGAGTAGGCTTTTTGGGGGAAGTTTTTGTCTGCACCCACTGGAATTTCCAGATTGTCAGTTTCTTGAGCTCTATGTCTAGAGTATGTGAGGCGAAAGAAAACCCAGAGAATTCACCACTGTGTTGCTTTTTGAGTCCTGAGGTTTCTAGTAGCTCTCTTCTCTATGCCTTTCAGGTCTTCCTTAGGTTCATTGTACACGTAGGGTTTTTAATATTCTGAGTGGGAAGAATAAGGAAAAATATGCCCACTCAATCTTCCCCAAAGTGGAAATTAAGGTTTACCTCCCTCCTGGATCTTTTCTCTATGATTCTGAAATAAGTATTGTAATACCTGCTTGGCATCTGCTCTTATCTCAAAGGTACCTCAAATACCTCAAATGTAACTTGTTCAAAGCTGAGCCCACTTGAATGTTGCACTATGGTCCTCCCAATACACAAGCCAAATATTTAATGCTTTTTTTTAGCACCTATTCTCCTTCCCATTTTGAGCTATCATGGAGTCCTTTAGATTTTTTCTTCAAAGTATTTCATAAATCTCCCTTTTTCTCTATAACTTCATATCACAATCCTAACCTAAGATACTCTCATATCTAATCAAAACCTTCTGAAAAGTCTCTTGTCTGATCTACCCACATGTACTCTCCCTGCTCCAAATTCTTCTCCATGTATAGATGGAGGGATCTTTACAAAACACTATTATTATTATTTAATAAATTTATTGCTTTTAGGGTGTTATTTTTTTTTAATTTTAAGCCTTGCACATATGTATTATAGATACTAAATAAATATCTGTTGATAAATAAGTATAGTACTCTAACATTTTGTGTGCATGCCTCCTTAGCTAGGTTCAAGTCATCTAAAGAACAGAGACATATCCTAAATCTCTATGTACCCTCAGTTCAGTGGCAATCTGTAAATGCTTAATAATGATGATTCTGATATTCTAGTAATTTTAAACAGAGATTATATACAGAATGGTTAAAAGGGAAGTTTATGTATAAGTAAAAACAAACAGCAAATTACTAATTGTCCTGCTCTTTCCCATATCAAGTGAACTTATTTGTCTCCTTAATAATTAGTGTTTGTTCATGATAAAATCTTAAATTTCCCAAATACATGTACATTTTTAAACTACTGCTCACTTTTCACCTATATTGAAAATTTATAGAATACTCTTAGCAATTTTACAGAATAATAATTTCAGGGAAAGACTAATCATAAGTTAATAAAAAGATTAACTTCAACAGCAAAATGACATAATCATAACAAATAAGTTTATTCATGTGGCCTTCCCACATAAATGTTAAATTGTCACAAGTTCTTCACTATGATATGTTTATTTACTATTTCATTCACTGTATATAACAGAATACCATCAAAATATTGTTTGAGGCATTAAGAATACATGAAAGAAAGATAAAATACTTCCTTTACCCTTGAAAATCACACATATCACTTGGGAGGAAAAATCGTAAGACTACGAGAGACTATAAAGAATAAAATATATTAACTGTAGGGCTATGTAAAAAGGTAAAACAAAGTAAGAGAGAAATCAGCAAGGGCAGGTTAACAGATACTTCTTATAAGAAAAAAATTTTGATCCAGATCTCTTAGTATTAGGGCATTAGGGCATTAGAGCATCATGGTGGATGGGGGAAAGAGACTTGGGTTGGGGAGAAGAAAGAGAGAAAGAGAGGGAGAGATGGATAGAAGTGGGAAACAATACAGGTAAAAGGTACAGAAGCAGAAACAGGTAGGCCTTAGTCAAGTAATGATAAAACCACTAATCTGGGAAAAAAAAAGTAGGATAATCACAACAAAAAGTGTTCTGGTGTATTTGTACAACTGTAAATAATTTTCAACATATGATTCAAAATTGAATAACAGTATAGATTTTAAGAGATTAAATAGTTTTCAATCTTCCCTCTTGCCACAACCAATTTATATCTAAGATTTATAAATATTGCTTATACTTCAGGCATAGGCTCCAGTACATAAATTCTGAAACCTAGGATTGGGTTCACATTTGAATGGACCGATAAACCTCATCCCAGCTATGACTCCTACAACCAGTAGGAATGGGATAGGCTTACTTTTATTTATAGAAAAATTTTAGTCTTATTTTATTATTTTTAAATTGATCATAAATGAGCCATGCAAATCACATAGAAAAGATGCAAGATATTATTTTGTTGAACTTACTAAAAAATTTAGACTATGATAATATTTAAACACAGCTAAAATTAGGTTCTTCAATATTATTATCAGTTTATATTTTCTCTGATTTGTCTTTCGGCTATGGTCTTTCTTCTTCTGATTTATAATGGTGGTTGCCATGGAAGAAGGAAACGTGTTAGCACACAAACTTGAGCATAACTACAAAAACTTTCCAAGAGAAATCGATTTGGCAAAACATATTTTTTCTATATGGAAGAGAAAAGCATCTATTACATTAGAAAAAGAAAATTTCAGGAAGTTATAAATTTAAGACTCTTTTTAAATTATTTCCAAAGTTCCATTCAATGTAGTATAGAGAGTAGGGAAAAAACTATTGGAAAACTTTTACATATAAAATTAAGATTTTTTTTTTCTGGTTATGGAAGTCTGACTACATGGGTGAGCAATATATGAAAGATGTTTCTGAATTCAAAAGTCCACTTAAGGGCTGATTCAACCAAAGAGGTTATTTGGAGGAGTCAGAAGTAAATTAAACTTTGAAGGAGAATGAGATTTTACTGATGGCATTTTTGAAGAGAGAGGGAAATTTAGCTATGATAAGGTTCAGCTCTGAGAAGCCTTCATTAGTTTGAGGACTAATAACAGTATCTAACATTGGTTGAGTGTTTACTATGAGCCAAGCTGTGTTCTAGGCACTTTTATATGCTTTAACCCTTTTAATTCCAGTAGTCAAGTACTCAGCCCCATTTTACAGAGGAGGATATTGAAGCATGAAGAAGATAAGTAATTTACCCAGGGTCACAGAACTAGTAGGTGATAGAACCTGATTTGAAACCTAGCTAGCACGGCCTGCAGGGCCTGCAGTTTGTGCTCTCTGCTTAGAGCCTCAAGTCATAGCAATTCACAAGAATGTAGCTCTTTCTCCATGTCAGGCATTTGTGCACATTTTCTCAGTTAATCTTCACAGCAGTTCTAAGAGCTAAGTATTATCTATTTCAGAGATGAGACACAGCAGGTCCAGAATTAGAATCCATGCTATATCTCATCTTTTCACATCTTTGCTCCCACCTTGACTAAAATAAAGGGGCTGTAAAGTAAACTCACAGCATATATGTTAGATGAGTCAATGAAAGCCAAATATAAAAGGATTGCAAGCAAAAAATTTTAAAATTTGGACTTGATTCTTAAGACACATTCATCAGTGTCTAGGAGCTCAATAAATTTTGTTGAATGAATAATCGAATGACTGAATATAAAGCTGAGGGCATTATTACAGCAGTTTCTCCTCCTAAAATTAGGTGCTAGCATTAATTATAAAATGAAATGAAATAAATGGAAATAAAATAAAATAATAAAATAAATAAAATAACTACAGCCAAAAAAGGTGGGTTATTTATTCTCTTTAAAATACATTGCCGCCAAATCTACTCAGCCACAAAACGGCTGTCCCACTGTCCAGATCAGCCACAAAATGCCTGAGATGTTGCTTTCTGACTTGAATATTCACACTTCTGAAAGTTCTGGTTAACTATGTCAGATTAGCAAGATTTTCCACTCTATCACATTTTTATTAAAATAGCTAAGCATAGCAACAGTAAAGAACATATTTTTCCTTTTCATTAAAAGAAAAAAATAATTAAGAGGCTTCCTCAATAGTCCATGACTTTTTTCAATTACTGCTTAGTTATATCTAGACTACTAGTCTAAAATTTAATAATGTTTTATTTCAATTCATACAAAAATATTTTTTAGATAATTTTTTTATCCAAAACGGTGTTCCCATCTCAAACGCTTCTAGAGGAACTTATAGGCCAAATTGGTATCAAAACTCTGTTGTGTCATTTTTCTTATTCAGTGAGTGAGACTTCATCACAGAGAGTTGTTTTCAATCTTTCCTCTGCTAGTCTCTATTAGAAGTGCTAATGCTTCATCTCCTGTCTCTTCGAGTCTCAAATAACATTTAAAAAAAACAACTGACAAAAATAAAAGAAACAATGATCATTTTTCTGATCCTCTGTTTTCTAGTTTTTTCAACCTTAGGACTAACAGGGGGCAATATTACTTACATACCAACATGGTCTGCTTATATTTCCTGCTTTCTGATAAGCATTTTTATTGGGGCGAGTGTGAAATGAAATATAGCTACATCATTTTCTCTAATAAGCATATGATAATGAATTGGTTACAGCTGTTTTCTTCACAGATTGCCTTCTGAAAGAACATGTCATTGCATATCTCAGCTTTTACCTGAAACTTTTTTCCTATAGGGTCAACATATTTTCAAAGAAAAAAAAAATACCATGAGGTCAAATACATGATCTTGTTCTATCATTTCAAAATTTAGCAGTAAATATATGTTCTGTAAAATCATCTTCATTATTAATTTGTCCTTACATTAGTTTTAGTGGATAATATTCTCATCAAATATAATTTGGAATTAAAAATTTGAGACAATATAGGTTAATAGAAAAAAACTGTTCCTTCTCTTTCTGTTGCAACCCAGATCATTATCCAAATTCTATAATTAGTAAGTCTCTCCAGCTGTCCCACATGAAGGAGATTCATTCATTAGAGTAGAGAGAAAAATAACAACAAAAATATTTCAAATAAAAATAAGTTGTAAATGCCTAATTTAGCCTTACAATTTCTTCTCCTGCTTATGGTTGCTATTGTTTTTGGTTTACAGGGACCGAGCTCCTTTTATTTTTACTTCAGAGATGGAATACTTTATTACAGAGGGTGGGAAAAACCCACAGCATTTCCAAGATTTTGTGGAGCTTTGCTGTCGAGCTTATAATATTGTCAGAAGGCACAGCCGACTACTGCTAAACCTGCTAGAAATGGTAAGGTCCCTTGGGGTAACAACAAAAATAATAAGCTTCATTTATGTCTCTCTTTCAGTAGTCTATTTTTGCTAATGGCTTGGAGTTCCCCAAAGAGCTATTCGAAACAGAAAGAAATGAACAAACTAAAAGTACCATTGTACAGTTTATAAACACATTTCTTAATAATTCATTGCATTAGTTCACAGTTATTGTTGCAAATATTTCTATTCACAACATTGATATATTCGGGGTTATCTATGTACATTTTGATTAAAGATCAAGGACAGTAATTTAGAATATTATATCAGTTGTAATGTGCTTTAGGAATTTTTCGAAAGTGCTTTTAAAAAAAAAGTATCACCTTTACACATTACAGCAACCCAATGATGTAGACCAGGCAAGGATTTTTCCTGGCTTCCCTCAAAATCTCTGCCTTTAATCACTTGTCTGTTTTCTAGATTAGAAACTGAAGGTCAAAAGTGTGAGGCTACTTGCTAGCAACTCAACCAGAGAGGACTACATTTACTAGTATACATTGGGTCTATCGAGTCATGGTGCTCTCTGTTGATCAACAGAGTAAAAGTCAATATTTCATTCCACTGTCCAATACAAAGAGATGACAATTAGATATGCAGGATGAGGGGGAGGGATCTGGTAGAAATACCTTCTGGGAGAAGAATGTGGTGATTCATTTGGGCACATGCATTCATACTAGTAATTGCAGGAAACTGTAGGAGAAAAAAACACCTTTAGTAGATCAGCATGGTGTTTGGAGTCAATATAATCATCAGAAATAATTGGTTTAGAGCCTACATTTAACGATAATTCTACTAGCTGCTATTAAATGTACAAACTTGATGGTTGCCATTCCTGCATTTGAATTTTTACTTGGCATTTTACGGGCAACATTCCACAGAGTACGTTACTTAACTCCAATAAGACTGTTTCCTCATGTATTAAATGAAGATAATAGCATCTACCTTATAGATGTAGGATTGATGAATACATTAACCTAATAGTGAATGCTTTGCATGAGCACTATGCTAAGATCTTTATGTGTATTAATTGATTTACATTTCATAATAACCCTATCAGATAATTAATATAAAGCACTTAGCATAGTATCTGTCTTATAGTAGGCTTCAATTAATTTGTTATATTAGATCCTTGTTAATCTATGAGTACTGTCTAATACAGTATCCCATAGTCACATACAGTTATCTAAATTTAAATAAATTGGTATTGAATAAAATTTTAAATTCAACTCCTCAGGCTCACTAGCCACATTTCAAGTGCTCAGTAGCACTTCAATAGCCACATGTTGCTAATGGTACCACATTGGAGAGCACAGATATAAAAAATTTCCATCATTGCAGAAAAGTTCTATTGGGCAGTGCTGAATAAATGTTGACCTTGTTGCAATAAAGATTTGATTTGGATTCTTGTTTTAACTTTAAAACAGAACATGTACCTTACTTCTCTTTTCTCTGACTCGAAAACTGGGGATTTCTAAAAATATTATAAACACATAGCCCTTCATTTACAAAGACATGTTGGTTTCTTCATGCGTAAACTGGATATATAAGGTTCTGCTTCAACTCCAGAATCTTCAAGTTGGCTTTCCAATAAAAGTCAGTTTTCATACTGGTAGATTTGCATTTTATCTCCCAATTCTATTAGGTCATATTGCAATTATGAGATGGCTTAGGATTCCTAACCTGTGTTCATACCACAAAGGAAACTATACAAAGATGTAGTCAGTGACCTTGACTCCATTTTCATAATAAATATTCAGATAGCATCAACTCTAATATCTTCTTGGGCCCTAAAAGGCTCTAATTCATGAATCCATAAGCTCTCGAATACTTACTATATGCCAAAAACTGTAGAGGATACACCAACATATGAGATTCAGTCAGACTTAAAATTTTTAATTTAATAAGGAAGATAAAATTCATGTACAAGAGTAAATGAGGTGTCCAGCATTTCTAAATGTCTATAATGTTATAAATAACTACATACAAGAGAAGTATTATACTAACAACTACTGGAACCCACCAGAGGCATTTCAAAAATAAACCCAAAGTTACAAAATAGTCAGGGAGATGTAAAGTACAGCATAGAGAATATAGTCAATAATATGGTAATAACTATGTATAGTATCAGGTGGGTACTAGATTAATCTGAGGGATCACTTTGGAAATTACATAAATGTCTAACCACTATTCTGTACACCTGAAACTAATATAAAATAATATTGAATGTCAACTCTAATTGAAAGATAAAAATTTAAAAGATATAAAAAAATAAACAATGCAGAAAAGCACAAAAATAGTTTTCTAGTATCTCTCAGATGACACTTAAATTATGCTGAATGACAAGTAAGCATGTTAAAGTAATGTGAAAGCACATCTTTTTTTAAAAAAATTAACTTTGGGAAGCTATTGGTGAATTTTTTTTTCTCTTGTTTAGTAAACTTTCTACACAAAAAGAAACTTCTAGCATAGATCATAATATATTAAATAATATTAAAACATAGAGTTAATGTAGTCTTATTTTATTTAAAAGAAGTAAATATATAGTATTTAATCAAGTATTTAAAAAATTCTCATTAAATAATATTAAAATCAGTTGTTGAAGGTTTCTGGTATATAATATATTCCAAAATATCTCCCTATGTTTTAATTATTCAAGTCTTGACTTTTAGGCTACAGGGGAAATTTTGGCAGTAAAGAACACTAATTCAGATTAAACATATAGTCTTTGATTTAGACTCTCATGGAAATTGAAACAGATCAGAAGCAATGTGGACCAATTAGACCAATGACTAAGTATATATGTAAAACAGCAGTGTGTTATTCTCTCTGTTTCTAGTCATTTACCTCTTGATTTTCCTCTTTTCAGGTTTCTTATGGGATTCTGTAGATAATTAAAGCAACAGTAATAGTTTCAGGACACTTACTCTAGTATGGCTTTTTATAAAATGAAAACCAAATTTAAATTTGTGAAAAATTATATTCTACCTATGTGGGTAATCTATATTTTCCACAATTTTTTCTCAAACTGACTCTTGCTGAGTTAACTCATTTAAAAGGAAATCAATCTGCATCATGATCCAGTTAGAACTTGAGAAATACTTGATATGAGTTATAAATTCTATTCCATGAATGGTCAGTACCCAGGGTTATGAGTCACAAGCATTTGGTGAGTCTACTATGGAGTTAATGGCTCATCCTTGGTAGAGAGCAGCATGTTTCCAGATATCCACTGTCCTTTTTATTTACTCCTGGGAGAAGCAGGGAAAAAATAATCCATGAAATTCTCATCTTGCTTAAAAGCAAAACATCTGTAGGAGACCCAAGAGTGTTACTGGCTGAATTCACTAACATAAAAGCCTGTATTTCATCAGCTTTTCTCTCATTAAAAAATCAATATCAGCTATTATGGAGGGCTTCCAAAGAACACAGGGACCATTCATCCAGTTTAAAATGTTTATCACACTTATTATATCAGATATTTCCCAGCAGAAATCTTTCTAACTTCTCCATGTGGTGGTGAAGAGTGTCTGCTTCCTGAAGCATAATTATCAAATAGATGTGGGTTTAGTAGAAGGAGAACAGAAGTAGGAAATTTTTAAATGTCTCTATGCTTTAAAAAGGAACTTATCTGTTAATTACTTATAGCTGTTCATTACCTGTACTAACCACCCTTTTACCTTTCCTATCATTGCAATTAAAGTTATTTCTGTGTAATCTAGGCTAAGAGGCACTTGAACTACATCTCTGGGGGTCAGAGAATAGAAATGGCTAAATGGACGCAGGTCTGAAGCCATCCTTACTCTGATGTGCAGATTGACAGCACTCAAAATCTCCTTTCTAAGGAATGGAGCACATCATCAGGACAAAGTTAGGACTTGCTACCTTTAATCAGCCATATGACAGGGAGAGAGCTAGAGTTCCAATTAGAAGCGATCTGCACTTGTCACTGGTGTGTAGTGTGTGTGTTGACAGAAGATGTAAGTATAGGTTCTATTACCCAAAGAAATGTTGACAGAGTCTTAAACCAGCAGATGTAAATAGAGGGTGTCCAGAGAAACTAGAAAGCAATTCAGATCTAGGGAAGAAGGCTGTTCTCAGCAGATGGACAATCACAGTGTGATAAAGGGGAAAACTGCCTCAATAAGTACACAGATATCTCTAGAACTCTAAGTACAGAACTGATAAGATAAAGCCTAATCTATTCTCCAGTTGTTTTGGGGAATTTATCGCCCCATGATTGACTTTAAGTTTAGTAGTCAGTGTTGATTTGTTACTTACAGGTTTTCAATACCTAACTGGGTCAGGTATTTTTCATTCATTCATTCATTATTTCACAAACATTCATTAAGTTCTAACTATTTACAAAGCACTATGCCAGGGAATATAGACAATTCAACACTAAATACAAACCCAGCTCCTATTCTCAAAGAACTTAAAATCTAATCTGACAAACATATACATGAACAAAACGTAATGAAATCTAGGCAGAAATAAGCATTGTGAAAAAGGTGAGGCCAAGATATGATTGCTGTACAAAGAAAACAGTAATTACATTTTATCAAGAGGATCTGTGGTGCTTCAAGAAGGAAGAAGCACTTGAGCTGAGCCTTCAAAAAGAATTTCAATAAACAAGGAGGGAGAGGAAAGGAATTCTGGCTGAGAGGAAAATATAAGTATGTATGGTGGTTTAAAGAGTATGAGCATGACATGTGTAGGAAATGGAGGCAATCAAGTGTCAGTCTGTGGTACAGATGGAGACCTGTGTAGATAACAAGGCTGAAGTAACAAATTGCAGATAAATTGTGAAAGGCGCTTATGACCAGAATAAGAATTTTGGACTTTAATGTATTAACACCTGAGAACCTAAAAGTTTCTTTGTTTTTAATGAAGGGAGTATCATCATGTAGCTTGAATTTTAGATAACTCAGAAGTTATATAATTAGAGAGATAGGGGTTGGAGAACTAGAAAAAGGCTATTCAAGTTATCTAAGCAAATGAAGGTGAGGAGCTGAACTGAGACAATAATTGCAATGGAAAAGGGAATGGCTACAAGAGACTGTTGAGGTAGTTTTTATAGAATTCAGTGATTGACATTCGGAATTAGGAAGAAGAAGGAATCAAGGAAGATATGATAGTCCTGGTAGTTGGACAGTGGTAGAAGTGAAAATGGAGATAAGAAACAGAAAAGAGGAGGAAGAGCTTACGTGAGAAAAGAATTTGCTCAAATTTAGATATCATGAATTTGAGATGCTAGATCATCCATGAGGAGAGACAGCTGACAACTTTCCAGGATTATCTGATGCATTTCCATGGTTTCAATTAATATCTATATGCTAATGACTCCCAAATCTATATTTACAGCTATATGCTTTATACTTCATCCAGCCCTCCGAATATATCCAATCACCCAGTTTTTTCAATTCTACCTCCTACATATATTTAAAATCCAATATCTTACCTCCATTCCTAACAGTCTCCTAAATCCAGCCTCTTATTTGGCCTCCCTCACTTTAATCTATTTATCAAACATAACCACAATGATCTTTCTAAAATACAATTCAGTTACTTTATTGCCAATTTAAAACACTAAAAATGCTATCTCGTGCCTTTAGGATAAAGTACAAAATATTTTATATTCCTTAAACATCCTATTGTACTTGCCTTTTCAGCCCCATCTCTTGTTGCTCACCCACGGAATAGATACCCTGTGTTCCAGAAAGCTAATCTGGATTTCTTTCTGTGAACAAATGGATGATATCTTGCTCTCCTCTGTACATCTATAAATGCTGATCCTTCAGCCTGGGTAGGTCCAGTAGGAAAGGAGAACAGTTTCAAATCCATTTTTTTCTCAATTTAACTTCATCAAGTCAATCACAACTTCACCCACCCAGCATAAGCATAGTCTCAGTTTACCCTTTACTTTTAGGATTAGCAGCATTGTTCTCAAGTTCCCTGTAATGTAAGAGTACCTCTATTCCAGAGCAGGAAATAATTTATCACCTTAGTCATAGAGGTGACATCACTGATGATATCACTCCTCTTATTTATTATTTTTTTGCAAAGTTCAAATTTATTTCAAAAGATCTGTTTTTTCTCAAAGACTTTTGCCTAATAACTAAAGAGAATATTGTCCCTTCCATCTACACTATAACATAAAGTACTTTTCTAAAGATTGGCGGAAAAATACTTGAGCCTTTGTACAATTATATTTTTAATTATTTCATCGCTTTAATAATCTTTAATAAATGCAATCACCACTTAACTAGAGAAACTTGTGTTCTGATAATATGAGTCATACTCATGAAAGAACATAAAATGAGAATCAGCGGGATGAGGTTTATATTCTATGTGCTTACATACCATTTGACATGGACACTTTTATTACCGTTTTGGAGGATTAAAGTTTTCTTTTTTAAAATAAGTATTGTGATATAATTTTTGCGTAATAATTTATAATGTATAAAGCTCTTTTTATTCACTAGCTTTTTGAGTCTCCCAGGACATGTTGGGTATTTTTATATCTACTTTAAAAATTAGAAAATGAAGGTTCAAAGGAGTTAAGAGTCTTTTTCAAGGTCATTCAGATTTTAAATGGTGGGTTCAGAAATTCTGACATTAGAGTTCTTATTATTTCTACTGTCCCATGCTGAATATGCCTTTTCTATAAGAAAACAAGATGGAGATAGTAATACTACCATACTTACTTGAATGGTTTATGGTAAAGTTAAATTATTAATCTACAAACACTTTGACAAATTTTTTTGGTTTTCATTTTTACTATTACTGCTGCTTCTACTAAATATGAGAGGTTAAAAAACATGAATTTATATTCATTTGTGTTTACAAACTGAAAGGCATCGCTATATAAATTTAAGCATCTATCTATTTGTAAAATTAACCAAGTAAGCTTAACCAAACATAACCAAGTAAGATTTTACTTACATGTGTTCTGACGCTTTCTGTTTTTGTTTTGTTTGTGTGTTTGTTTGTTTTGCTAAGATGATACATGCAGGATTGCCTGAACTAAATGGAATCCAAGACCTGAAATATGTGCATAACAATCTTCGTCCACAAGACACAGACCTGGAAGCAACTAGTTACTTTACCAAGTAAGGTTAGCTGTGGATGAATGAGTGTGTACTTAGGCGTGTATACAGACACATGTTTCACATTTGAGATGACTTCGGGGTTAACAGTCATTGGTATGAAGCTGTAATTTCTAGAATCACCTTGTGTCTTCTTTCCCAAGAGGTAGAAAGGACGCAATGTGAATCTCTAGCACAAGGCCTCAGTCAGTAATTCTGTAGCACGCTGTTGTTTGCTGACCAGCCTGTTCATCTAACACATTGTTCAATAGGTCGCTGAAAAGAGCAAGGGCTGACATAAATAAATCGGTTGTTCTACTTGAACTATGTCCAGAAAAACAATTTGGAAAAAGAGATTTATGATGAGATATGGACTCACTACTTTCATCTCTATGACAATACAGTGATGTGTCATTCCTTGGACAGAGCAATTAGAGTGCTACAATTTACAGATAGTTCCTCCTACCATTAAAAAGAAAGAAAAACTATATACAGGATGTAAAAAGCTCTTTCAGGTCCTGGCCAAAAGAAAAATGTAAATATGCTTTATTTGTTGGCCAAAGTCTCATCCCTCCACATCTCCCAATTTCACCTGATATACCCAATTCTGTAAAGAGCATAATCTTAGATATGGATGATCTTGCCTGGGTTGACTCATCTCCCTTTCCCATTCAAGAGGATATGAACTAATACGGGAAATAGATCTGGAGCCAGTAACTTCCTGGGAGTGAGCTAGTATATCACCTCCTGCATATCTGTCAGGCTAATTTTTTCACTTTCAGATGTTATGTAGTATATTCTGTTAATTAAACTTCTTTCTACAACTTTATGGTAAAAAACTTGTTCTCCATTGCAGACTTAAAAGGCATCTAGTCATCTAAATCAGACTAATCTGATTATCTTTATGAAGGTTTATACACTCCACCTCTTTTTTATTCCCCAATGAATCCTTTTCTGGGTAGATCGCTTTTTCAATAT
>NW_006436288.1:4857159-4907203 GCF_000325575.1 Pteropus alecto
CCAAAGAATGATAAATTACCAAAATAGAGGGGAGTCTGATCTAACTCAGTTCTACCCATCCCTTGAGACTCTGGACAACTAGTACCCCATCCATGAAAACATCTCAGATTATTTTAGTACTAACTAATTTTTTCTTTCTATAATTCTACAGGATATCTATTTTCTTATGCTATACTTAATTTATTACTCAATTACAGATTGTCTAGTATATCACCTTAATTAATATACTTCTTGGTTAATTTCTCCCAAGTAAAACGGGACATATTCCTATTTCTCCATTTCCAAAAATATCTGAATATGAAACAAGCTCTATTCCCCTTAAAATATATTTAGAATTTTAATTTAACAGAAAATATAATTTAAACACCAAACATTCACTATATAAAAGGCATATAATAATGACTAACATTTAATACAGTACTTCTTATGCATCAGGCCCTGTTCTAAGTCCTTGCAATACAGTAACTTATTTAATCACTATAACATGCCTGTGAGGTAATATCATTCTTATCTACATTTTTAAATTAGGAAATGGAGACCCCAGAGAGGTTAAGTGATTTACCAAAAGATACAGCCCACAAGGAAGAGAGCCAAGATTTGAATCCTGGGTGTCATGCTTCAGAGTGTGGGGTCTTAACCTCTACCCTGTGTGCTGAAAACCACCTCTTACACGCAGGCTGCAGGAGATGTGCTGCTTCATAATTCAGACCATAGTTTTCTCATGGTTCAT
This sequence comes from Pteropus alecto, assembly GCF_000325575.1. Classification (NCBI taxonomy): domain Eukaryota; kingdom Metazoa; phylum Chordata; class Mammalia; order Chiroptera; family Pteropodidae; genus Pteropus; species Pteropus alecto. The sequence continues at coordinate 4,857,890 of NW_006436288.1, forward strand.
CAGAGCCCACATTGGCTGCAGTTCAACCAACACAGATTCTACACCTTTTTGCAGGCAGTAATCCTGATTTCCTGAATATCCCAAGCCTTGGTGAAGGACAGAAGGCCTTTCTCAGAACTATTATCTTTGTGCCACCACCAGGTGTCCCCAGGGTGTTCGATTCAAGATTTGCTATAATTCTGATCTAGGAAACCCCCATGGGATAATTTGACTAATGACTCCAAGGCAGTCACCTTCCATCCTTTTTCTGTTTTGGTCCACTGCTAGATAGATGCTTTGAAACTCTCTCTATATGTCCCCTTTTTCCTCAGAGAAATCTCTCATGAGACTCACTCTCCCTTTAACTTCCAAAAGCTTTCTCAGTTAGTATATTTTATCTTAAAATCTCAATTACATACCTTTATTTTTAGATATGATTTAATTTCTTTTTGGTGTGTCTTTCCAACGGATCTCTAAGTTCTTCAGTCAGTGTGTACATATCAAGTGTTGAGAATCTTTTCTATTACACATGCCATCCAGTACTATGAAGAACCTGCTATTGAGGTTCAAGAAAGCTCAATTGATTGTGACCATGATTCTTTACCATTTAAAAAAAGTTACTTAAGATCTCACCATTATTTAGATATTTTAAATTTTTAAAATTTCTTTAGTTGATACTCACACGTGTATAGAGTGAATTTATCAAAGTAGCTTGGTTAATTTTTAAAAAATGGAGCTTTACATAATTCAAAAAACGTTAAAAATTATGTGCACTTGTTTACTTTTCTGTGTAATATTACCTTAAGCTGTGTTCACTGACCTCACATGAATTTCTAAACTTAAGGAGAAACTTGAATTGTAGACAGTGTACATAATTTACAGAAAGGAACCAAGTTCTGCAATGGATCTAGCATTGGTCTTGGTGCTTCAATGAGGGTCATTAACTCCATGTACTTATGAGAGCTTCTGTCTGTTTAAACTCCTCGTTCTCTTTGTTCTGATAACCTAAAAGTGTTTTATGCCACTGTTTATTCTGACATCACTAAAACACAATTAAAAATAAGACAAGAAAATCCACCCTTCCCCACCCACCACCAAGCACACAGATCTGAGTCATGAATGAGGACTAAGCCATCTGAGACACAGCATGGGTAGCTACCTGAAGTGCCTTAGTCTGAATGCTACAATATTAGCATTAAGAGGCTGCCTTTCTTGACGCTGCTTGAGGCTTGAAAGAAAGAAATTGTTTTTCCCTCCTCTCCAAGGGAGTACTCTACATATGAACAAAACAGGATCCTACCCAACTCCTGGGTATTCACATTCTGGGTTAAGAACTGATTATAAGAGTTTCAAAGGATGCTGTACTCTGTGTGGCATTAAAAATTGTATCACAATTAATGACACTTAGAGAAAAATGAAAATAAAATTGTTTGCCGGCCACAAAGGTTTTTCACATCATTGCCAACTCCCCTCTCTGCTTCCCTTACTTTTTTATACTCCCTTTTCAGCTGAGTGCTGTTGAATAGAATCAAGAAAGGATCATGACTCAGTCCCTGCAAACCAATACTCTCATATAATATCTCTGCTGGGCCCACTGCTAGGCAACAAAGGCAACCATCCATTAAAATGCTGTCCAAACGGGTTATTTCAAAATTTTCAATCACTCTCAAACCTCAGATTAACTGTCTTTTGAAATAGATGACCTATTTCACAGTCCAGACTGAGATCATTAAACATAAACTTCCCTGCCTACCTCTACTCTCACATATAGATTGTGCTTTTGACTTCACGCATTCCCTCCCCCAAAAATGTGAGAGGAATTTTTCCAAGTATTCCCAGTATTTCATCTGGACCGCCATGCAGGAGTTTTGCTTTAGTAAATATAAAACCTCTTGTTCTTCAAACGAAATTGAAGGTAGCTTGAAGCTAAACAAAACTCTAAACCTCAAAAAGCAAACAGTTTGCATTCATGAGGTGTTTTGGTCTCAAGAATCAGATATTCCATCTGATATCCTTGGGGAAAAGGATATACATGGATGGAAACTGTAACTTAACAAACCCTAGCAACCAATAGAGTCTGGCTAGTTTCTAATGGAAACAGAAACCTTCTGCTCTGCTTATCTCTGCCTATCATGTTCTACTACTCTTTGTCCGTTGACCAGTATTCTCTAGTATGAATTCCATTTATAACTCATTGACTTAACTAGTTGCCTTTGTCCCTATTGGACATGGTCCTTCATAAAAAGCCACCATGGATTCTGTTGCCCATTCTTACTCCTATCATGATCTACCCCTTCACAAAGAACAACCTAGAGCTTCTTCTCTAACCTGTGAGCTTTAGAAAAACAGTCTTGGTTATGAAGGGCCATTGGGCAGAGCAGACACAATGACTGTCCTAACAAGTAGAACTGTGAAGCCAGTAGAAACGTTGATGATACGTTGATGACACATAGAAAGAATGTTCCAGGACTCCACATCACAGACACAGGAGTCAGAGCCCCTGAACCACCTAGCGTGTGCAGACACAATGCCAGAAAGTCCCAATGTTCCTCTTATTCTTCCTTCTTATTTCTCATGGTTACAGGTGAGATAAGACTCTTTATGCTCAAATGTCTCAAAACACAGTTCAATGGCTTTCTATCCAGTTTCTTTTCATAACTGAGAAAGAGAGTATGGGACATGGATCCGGACCCCTAAGTTTCATTATCATTAAATTTTCGTGATGCTTTTTTAGTACTTTGCAAAATTGTCATGTCATAGATTGCTGTAATTCCACAAAAAAAGGGTCAAAGTTTTTTCCCCTTAACTTAACCATAAATACCTACAGAAAAAAAAAAGGTCACAAGAAAAAAATACAAAAACAGAACCTAGAGGAATTAACAATTATGATGTCCAACTTTCCCTAAACTAGGAAAGCAAACTTAAAGGGAAATATAAACTGGTTTCATTTTTCATTGTGAAAGTCTCCCATTTCAAAAATTTAATTATGAAAACTAACCTGAACTAAATTTACTTTATAAAGTACTTTTATTAACTGCAGGTATAACAGCTTTTACAATGCTGTACTTCCTAAATTTGATGGCCCAGCCACACATGCTATGATATTTGGTTTGATAGCTTTGTTGCTGTTCTAAATTTCTGCAATAGGAGAGTCTCTGTTTTTAAATTATGTTACACTGAGAATTCACTCAATTTGCCTAATATCAAGTCAGGATACACCTTAGCTATTAGCTTAAAAAGAAAATATTCTGAACTCTTCGAGAGACTATCAGTCTAAAGGTTAAAGGCATTTGAAAAGTTTAATGTACCCACCAAGAGTACCAGAAATCACTAGTTTAAAAAGATAAATAGTCCAGATGGCGCTGTTTCACAGCAACTGTTATCTCTACAACAGCTATGTGCAGCAGTCAATCCTCACTGGTAATCCTGACCCTGTGCATTGCATAAAATTGCTATATTCCAGGGATTTAGTGAGCAACTAGACTAAAATAATTTACTATTTTTAAATCTGGTTTTTGTATTTTAAAGATTTTTATTACCTTAATTATAGCACCATTTATCACTATTGATTTTTCTATGTTATTGCATGGTAAGATTTATTTTCTTGCTGTGCATAAAATTTCATGTTAAAATCATCAATAAAATAAGCTGGCTTTGGGAAGGGAGGGTGGGAACCTGGAATATCATGTCACTGGTACATTAGTTGTACATAATAAGGCCAACCCATCAACCTTTCCTTAGTTTCTTTATTTCATTTGCTCTAATTTGGCAATTTTTGTAACGAGAATTTTTGTAAGAATTTCTTATTCATAGTTAAGGCCATGGAGCCTGGAATTCCTGTTTGTATGCAGAGTTACATGCCTGTGATGACATTTACATAAGACTTGCTGACCTTGTAGATGAATTCTGAAGACTGAAAACTTCAACTGAGTAATCAGCAAAGTTTGGGGTTTTTTAAAACCATGTTCTAAACTATGAAGCAGGAGAAAAGAAAAAAAAAATGAAAGAAAAATTCTAAAGTTGCCTCTTACTCTAATCTTTATCTAATATCTCTCTTGTAGGATTTCAAGAGAGTTTATCACATTTTGGTTTTCACAGAACCATAAACTACATTTGTTTTCCCTTGTATTCTTCTATGTGTAGTTTGCTACCTTTAGGACCCTTACATATCCATTTCTTTGCTTAACAGGTAGCAATCTTTCTGAAATAATATTTGCATATTATTCTATTTCCAATGACTTTTCATATGTTACCTCATTTGAGCCTATCAACAATCCTGAGAGATGGCTTAGTTTAGTCATCAATATGTTTTATAGATGAAATGATTGAGTCTCCTAAAGGCTAAATGACTTTCTTGAGATCACAGGCAGAACTAATAAGTGAGTTCAGAATAGAACAAAATTGATTTCTGGTATAATGGGTTCTCTTCCCTGAATCCTAAGCAAACTCAGAAGGGAAAAAAACCTGCATATGAAATTCCTAATGCTCTGATAATCTCAGATAAATAGAGATGCTTTTTAACTTTAGCGTCTTCAGATTACTTGATAGAACATGGTAATAGCTATGTTTATAGCTGTGCTTCTCAAATTAGGGTTCTATGCCATCAAAACCACAAAGATTAACATAAAATATCCTTTTTTAGTATCTATTGTATTTCTTTTAAACTTTTTATTTTAACCTTTTGTTAAAATATGAAACTTAAATTTTTGTGTTCATATATGTATTCATATACTCTACATACATGTGCACCCAAAATCATCTATTGCTCTCGTTTCCATGACAGAAAATCTTGAATTTTTTAAAATAAAACTTCATTGAACTGTTTTTTTAAAAAAATAGTAAACCCAGAATGCGTCATCAATGATTATCCATTGAGTTCATTTTGGAGTAGTAATGTTTTGGTTAAAAAAATATGGGTTTGAGTACTTATTGGTCCTGTATAATGTTGGGAAGAAAGAAATTCCTCTACCCTCAAGGTTCTTTCAGTTGTTCTAATAATCAAATAAACATAAAATAGATTAGTGAGAGAAAATAACCAAATGTAATTACATACATATGTATGGGAAGCCCACATATTTGGAGAGTCAGAGACCCCACATGAAAGGTTCAGAGAAAGGGAAATTGAGGTATATATTGCATTCTGAGCTAAGGATGAAGTAATGTACCTTGGGACTTCAGATGGTAATTGCAGGGAGAGCACAGGTTCAGTAATTATTAGTTTTCCCTACCTTATAGATAGATAAAAAGTCATTTTTGGTTTTAAGTCTTATCGTGGGCCAGGCTCCTAATTTAAATTATTCTAGTTTAGGTGGGGAGCAGAAGTTTCTCTTGAGCCCATAGAGGCTCAGTTGCCTTTAGCTCACAATAATCCACATACTACTGAGGTACATCTTGGGGTGGCTCATTCTGAACCCCTACAACAAATTTTTGACAAAATAAGAATTATCTTCATAGCATGCTTTAAAGGCTTAAATATGAAGAAGTACTAGTCACATATTTCAAAGATTATAAACTCAACATTAAACTATTATTTTTCATCATAGAAAAAAGAAATTATGACAAAGTTATATTAATTCATTGTTCTCTCTGAATGCTTAAGAATAACTAACAGAGGTGGATACTCAATAACACCAATACAAATTTAAAAAGTAATGTTTTTATTACACATGACAAAATCACTGCAATGAAAATGAAGTTTGAGAGTTAGATGAAGAAATTTGTTCTTGGGGAATGAGTAACTTCTATTAATGTATGATAAAATTATAGTGTCAGTGTTAAAATAAGAACATTCTTATGCAAATTCCTTCACAGAAAAGGTCTCCTGAGCAATATTTTCCTGATACTATTAAAGAGACTGACCAGTAAAACAAGTATTTCGTCAAACTGCACAATGATACAAACAACTTTGGCCATTGAAATACGCTCTTGTTAAAATTTCCATCAAATGTTGCCTGAGAACCTTCGTTCAACAGGCATCCTATAGCAATTTAGGCATCTCTCCTTAATGGTTATTCTGACGTGGCTCAAGAAGCAATGAAAAACTTTTGCCTTTTGTAGTCACATATTAATATAAATGTGAGTTTTAAAATATTATAGTATTTTATCTGAGAAAAACGAAATCTGCTTAGATGCTGAACCTGACATGGAAAATCAGATCTCCAGGATTCAACTCAATTTTCTGAGACCAAGCAACTCAATTACCCATTTACATAAACATAGCTAAGGAAATCTGTTAGTAGCAATTGTTTCTGATGATAAGCAATTTAAAATATTTATACCATGTAAAAAATGTATATGTTATGAAGTCGAATAGAATTTGTATACATTTTTAACCTAGGACCTAAGGCTTAAGAAATTTTATGCATACTGTAGGCCCCTTTCGACCTGGCCACAAGAATTACCATAAATTTTCTTCTGCCCAAGCATTATTTCTATGTAAAAATTAAAGGATCATTGTCTAAGTGTCTTTGTTCCACCTGGGAATTCCACACTAAATCTATCAGCTTATTTCTTTTTTAAAACAAAGTTGAAAGACTATTTATCATAAATAGTCCACAATGAGAGCAAAGACTTTGGAGTCAGATAAATTTTCGGTTACTACTTTCTGGATGATGTCACCCTTAGTATGCATTCTAACTTTCTTGGTCTTTCTTATTTATTGATAAAATAATTTTACTGCTTTCCTCTAAGGATGAAAAGATTAACATAAGGCATTTAGTGCAGTGCTTGCCAAAGGATATATATATACTCCCTCACGGCAGGAATCCGATTTCTCTTCTTTACCTCTATGTCCCAGGATATAGAATTGTGCCTAGCAAGAAGTTAGAAGTAATTATCAAGGCTGCCCAGATGTTTCTCTTATGAAATTTAAGAACTGGACCTTCCAGCTACTGCTTTGGACCTGTAATATAAGAATGCTCCAAAGCATAATACTGCTGATGCTGCAGAATAAACCAAAGAGCTGCCACTTGGATAAATCAGAGCCTCACAGAGACCTAAAATCTACTGCTCTGGGAGCACCAGTCCTAAGTTTAGTCATATTAAAGCACTATTTGTTTTGTCCTGTTAATCTGCCACCTGAGAGATGGGAGATGTATTTAGGTGAAAGTCTGCCTTGAAACTATAGGCTTATCATAAAAGTTTATTCTTCATCTCCATTATTCTTACATTTTAACTGTTGGGCAATTTATAAGAATAAGGCATGAACATAGTTGAAACTTTTGTGAGGTTCACAGTCCTATCTTCATGAGAAGTGAATACATGCTGTCACCCTAGAGCTTTCAACCCTAACACATAAAATATGTTCAGTAAATATGTGCTGAATGAATGAATGAATGAATGGGTATCCATAAGTCATGATTAGTGGTATCCTCCTATTATTATCTTCATGTCTTTAATGACTGATGAGGAAAGAAATTAATGTTTTACGCTGTACTATAAATTCAAAGAACATCTTTAGAAATAATGTACACTGTGGAAAAGAATAGTGATCAGAGTAATACTTTAACTTTCTTAGCAAATTTTGGCCTAGATTGATGTATAATAATGGAAAAATTTGGAATGTATTCAAAAAAGTCTAATACCAGAACAAGATTAATGGGTTTGAAGTTTTATAAAATTGAGGGGGAAATTATTAAACATTATTGAACTACATTGTTAACCTTGAAGACATGGCACATTAGTTGTAAGGAAGGCATTGCAACTTTGATAGAAGCCAACCCAGAAAAGTAGTGCCTGATTACATTCAGCATCCATTTCTCTTGGAAAATTTTAGAAAGCTCAGAATAGAAAGAAATTTAGATAATCATACTTTTAAAAGTAAAAAGTTGCAAGCATTCTTATCAATGTCAGGCAAAAAATAATGCTTGCTGTATTAATAATCAAGCTCTATATTTAAGCTTTGCTATGTTTTTATTTTCCAAATGAATAAGACAACAAATAAAACAATCCCAGAGAATGAAAAAAATTTTGGAATAACAAGTGTTTAGTAAAATAAATGGTTACAAGATAAACATTTGAGACTCAGTAGTGAAAAAATTAAAGGGGAAACATTTTATGATTACTTAAATAGATATTAAAAATGCAGTTAATAAAATTTAGAATCTCTCATTTTTAAAACCTCTCTACAAATAGAAAAGATATCTTTAACCTATAGCTAAAAGCCTACAGAAAATATACTTAATGGTAAAATATTGAAAGTGTTTCCTTTGTGATCAAGAACAAACCTTGCTATCACCACCTACATTTAACACTGAACTGGACATTTTAGCTGTCAAAGGGTGACAAAAACTCCATCATTATTTGCAGATTACATAACATGACTGTTTGTATAAATTTCAAAAGATTATACAAATATATTGTGAGAATTACTTAGTTAAAATAAAATTTAGGAAAAGATAGCATTTATAATTTGCCATATAAAAATATGCTCAACTGAGGAATAAATCCAACAAAATAATATGTAAAACTTCCACAGAAAAAAATTCTAAAATCAAAGAGATATAAAACAAGACCTAAGTGGAGAAATACACCATGTTCATCGATTGCATGTCTCAATACTGTAGCGATGTTAATTCTCCCCAAATTGATTTATGGTTTCAATGCAATATGATTCAAAATCCTTACATATTTATTTTATGTAGGGATGAACTCGATAAGCTGATTCTAAAATATGTTTGGGAGGTCAAAGGCCCTAGAATCATGAAAAAACACCTGAAGAACAAGATAAAAGAACTTCTAGATTTCAAAACTTATTATAAAGTTATAGCTATTGAAGGAACTGTAGTATTGACATGAAGACATCGCAAGCATGAATCTACAGTAGCTGAGCAAGGCTGTTGAAGAAAGGACATTGTGGACATCATTCATTCATAGAGTCACCAAGTGCCAGAGCTGACTCAGTGAGCACTTAGCACACAGTACTGACACAGAGGTAGACAGATAAGAAGGATGAAGGGAAACTTTCACATTTTACTTAATATAATTCTGTGTTGCTTAAATTATATATTATAAAAAGTCAAGTTTTTTAATGTCCCTAAATTTCTTCCATAAAACCAAAAGAATGAATAGGTAGCAAAACTCCAAAACTATAAAATGTACAACAAAACTAGGAAACAAGGTAGTCTGAAGAACCCTAAAATATAAGCAGGTAGGAGCAAACCATTTAGTTACAAGACCTGTGTATCAACATCTTATGGGAAGAAACTTAAGGAAGCAACAAGTCATCTGACTGACCTGAAAACAAGACTCCAAAGAGGTAACAGGTACTCAGTGAAAAGCTGAGCAGGGCAATTTGAGAACAGCAGCTGAAACCGGGAGGAATTTTTACACTCTCATATACTGGGAAGGGTTAAGAATCTGTGGCAAATCTGAAAAGCTTTAAAAGGTCTATGAACTCTCAAAGGTAACTGGAGCCCCCTTCCAGGAAACAGTCTCACATTGAAGAGAAACCACAAGAAGTATAATCCAAACTAAGAGTGAAGGAAAATAAAAATCCAGGAAAAAAAATGGGAGTGAAGAGAGAAGCAAAGGAAATAGATCTCAGGAAGTATGAAATAATGATTTTTATCATCTTGTGATAGCAATAGAAAAGGGAGCTTTGGACAGTTGAAAATCCTCTGCTCCTTTCTGAAAGTTCAGGAATGCTAATTATATATTAAAATGAGCAAACAAAATGGATCATGTTTGAATGTTACACAAAATCATAATTAAAAAAAGAGAAATAAGATGAAAAATAAAATCCTTACAATGATAGCATACCAGAAAGACACTCCCAACAAAGAGATAAACTATATCCTTATATTTCAAATTAAGCTAAAAGAAATTAAGAAAATGATGAAGATATGAGAACTATGGAGCTCAAAATTTTAAAAAACTCAGGAATAAGGTGATTGAGCCCAAGAAAAAATTATAAATAATAGAAAATAATAATTTTAAAAACAGTAAACTAGAAAGAACATAGAGGTAAACACAACAGTACAACACGATGCTTCAAGAGAAAAAGATGAAAAAGGAAGACTTTTAAAATAAAAGAAATAAAGTAAGGCAATGAAGATCCAGCATATATATAAAGAGAGCCCCTGAAAAAAGAAAGCCAAAATAATATCTTAAAGTAGTATCAAAACTAAATTGTATATTTAGTGTTTTAATAAATACTAACATTGCAATTTAAGAAGTTCCTTGAAAAATCAAGACCTGAAATTACATATTGAAAGCACATTGCATATTCAAAAAAAATACCAAGAATAACCAACTTGAAACATATTTTAGAAAAACTATTGGACTTGAAGAAAAAGAAACTTTCTCTAAGAATTTTATAAGGGAAAGAAGTTCAGTAGGTCATTAGAGTTTTGGACAGTAATCCTTTATGCTAGAAGAAAATAGAATAATATTTTTATGGCACTCAAAAAAGAAAAAGTGAGCCAAGAACATTGTATCTAGCCAAATGGACTTCTAAAGTATAAAAGCTGCAGACAAATTACTGTCAATATCCAGAACTCAGAAACTTACTTCCTTTAGTACTTCCTGAGGAATTTACGAGAATTAGCTTCAGATAATCAAAATGACTGGAGAGCTGTGGACACTGGGACTGTTAGAGAGTTTAAGATTTAATGATTGTTAGAACAGAGACTACACTGCATATATAGAATAGATACTATACAATGTAGATACAATAGCTCTTTAAAAATGAAAGTAGAATAGAAAGCACAAATGAAAAGTAGAATAAGCATACTTTTTGCTTTATAATATTAACTGGGATAAAAGGACAACACCGCAAATTATACTGGAGAAGAAGGTACAATGAGGATAAAGGGTATTATATATAAGATATTTGTTATACCATTAGAATACAATTGCAAACCTTCTTAAGTACAATTTTTAAAAAACTTTAAAATCAGAGAAATACCATGACAAACCAAAAAAAGACCATAGAGTGAAAAGCATTTCATATAAAATACTTGTATATTAGATATAGTATTATAGTATAAAACATTTGAAAAACAGTTAAAAGAGGAACACAAATACATACAAGAATAAAAATTAAAAATAAAACAATAAAAGTTAAACCATAATTTTTTTAAATGTTTAAATATAAGGAGAAGGAAGGAACAACATACAGTGTATAGGAATAGATGCTGGGCTTCTTGAAATACATATTTGTTGTAGAGTTAACTTCAAGCATTTTGAAACTATTTTAAATAATTATAAACAAAAATTAAACTTCAAAAATATCATCCCTAAAAATAGAAAACAAATCTAAAAGAAGTCAAAATAGAATACTGCAATAACAGTCTTATATTTCACCATGAAAGTTTATTTTATATTTGCTAACGACTCAAAATGTAAACTTGAAGTTCATAAAAATAACATTTAGTAGCACGGCTCCAAATAAACATCCATGGTTCTTGACTTCTTCCTCCTCATCTAACAAACACGAGGAGATAAATCATAGATGAGTCAATTCGCGGAAATGTAACTCATTATCTTTTCTTTTTCATTTCTCTAGGAAAATAAAGGAAAGTCTGGAGTGTTTCCCTGTTAAACTGAATAACTTGATCCACACACTTGCACAAATGACAGCCATAAGTCCTGCCAAATCTACTTCGCAAAACTTTTCCCAGGAATCCTGTATGCTGAGTGCAAGCAAGTCAATTCAAAGAGCGACAATTTTAGGGTTCAGCAAGAAAACTAGTAATGTAAGTCTCAAGTCGGTCATCTTGATTTAAATAGTATTTGACTTCATCTCAGACTCCCCTTCACTATGCTACAACTCCTTTCTGATACCATAATTTTTGTTTTTACTATGTAAATGAAAAATCAGTTACAGTTTGAGCATAAGTACCACTAAAGAGGACATTCTGAGGAGAAATCATAACAACCAAAGCTATCAGAAGAGAACCATCAAAGAGAACATTCCCTTCCTGTGGAAGAATATAAATCAAGAGCTAATTAAGGTGTCTACAAGAAAAGAATAGCAGAAATTAGGCAGTGTTCCCACCACATAAGGTTATGATACCTTTATGTAATATGTTTATAGGTAATTTTGCCATTACAAATTACATCTCTTAGCTTTCCTGATGATTTTTTTTTTTTTTTGCAGATTCTTGCTTTGTTTAGTTTAAATAAAATCAGATTTCAGAATATATCACAGGTTGATATTGCTGTCTTTTGATTTTTGCCTATTTATTTTCTGCAGCTATATCTAATCCAGGTGATGCACAGTAACGGCGAAACAAGCTTGACAGAAAAATCATTTGATCAGTTTTCAAAACTTCACAGCCAACTTCAGAAGCAGTTTGCATCACTGACTCTTCCAGAGTAAGGCACTGTCCTCCACAGTGTTTGCCTTCAGTACTTGTCCTTGAACATAAGGAAAAATTATGGTTATGGGATTTTCTATTTGTGGGCAACACAGCAGTCTGACTCCAATGCCATTGAACCGATCCCCGCAGAGAATCTGTATTGCTCTCAGAGTAAAGAACTTTTTGTCTCATAAAACAGAACAAGGTTTACAATTTTCTGTTTGCTTCTGGCCACTGATTTTGTAGACAGAAAAATTCAGAACAGATTTCATTTTTTCATCAGTTATCAAGAAAATTGTTGTGTTTGCCTGTTTTAAAATTTAATCTTTTTAGTTTTTTCCATAAAAGTAAAATTGAAATTGAAAATGCAGAACTAAATTGCATAGATCTACTCTTTCAACAAACAATTGCAATAAAAACTCTAATATATTTATTTGCTGTACCTCCCAAAATTAAATTCCTTAACATCACTTAGTATATTAGTAAAATTTAAAAATCAGCTCACTTTTGTTGTCATTAATTACTAACTTTAATTTGGATTTTCTAAATATAATTTGTTGTTATTCTCATTTTGAAGAAATCTTTTCTTTTAATTTTTTTTAGCAACAATTATTTTGTTTATTTTTAGTTTATTGGGGGTAACATTGGTTAATACAATCATATAATATTCAGGTGTACATTATAATTTGACATCTATATATTCTATTGTGTGATTACCACCCAGAGTTTAGTTTCCTTCAACTACCATATATTTGATCCCCTTTACCCACTTCACCCTCCTCCAACCCCCCCTATATTTGACCCCCTTTACTCTGTCTACCTCTTCCATCCTCCCCCATCCCCTACACTCTGGTAACTACTAGTCCAGAAAATCTCTTCTTTCATTTATGTTATAATGGAAAAAATATTAAATGCAAGCAAACTAAAAAATAATAAAAATAACTTCTGGTAAAGCCTAAAATTTATCACTTAGAACTAGCCAAATTTAGTTCTAGGTCATAGATTTCGGTATATAACAAAAGCGTATCTTCACTTTAAAAGGGTGAATTTCCAGAAATTAAGATATTGGCACCAATATGTGCATATTGATAAACCAAATGTCATTTTGTCTGCACTGAGATTTTTGTTAAGTAAATGGTCCTTTAACGATGTGAAAGTCTATACATGACCTGACATACTTTGTACATACAGATTTTTACTAGGCTTTCAGGGTTTAATCAATTTCCAAAATATAAAGCTAAGTATATATATCAGTCGATAGAGGGATATTGTGCAATATTGAAAACTGACTAGTTCACATTCATGAAAAACTATACTTGCAGATGTCACAGAAATTTTGAAATACAGATTCTTTAAGCATCAGGAAGTCGACAAATTTAGAGAAAGAACATGTTCAGGAAATTGGAAGGAACAGAGTGTCACTATAGAAACTCTTAAAGGTAATATCAGTTTTAAGCATTATCAAGAAAAAATATATGATAGAATACTGAGAAAGAATAAATGTTAGCAAAAAAAATTCAGATTGGCTGCATATATTGAATTAATCATCGGTGGCTGCCATCATACCCCACTAATAAATGATTTAGAAGTATGTTAATCCTTGTTAAATAGCTGTCCTTTTTTGTTTCAAGAACATCTCTGTTGTACACTTTTATCTCTCCAATACATATTGATAACTTGCAAAACCTTAAAAGTGTTAATAAACTCTGTAATATGCCTCTTCTCAATTTTCAGTTTAGATAAGATTGTTCTTTGCTCAACATCTACTGCCTGGTAGTGGTGCCTAAATTGATTTTAAAACTATTTAAGCAATGTGCGGGGAGAGGAACATTTAGTCCTATGTGCCCCAAACGATATTTGTATGCTAACAGTTCCAAAGAAGCTAAGGCTTACAGCAATGCATGTAAAGGAAGAATGAGGGCAAGATTTCCTCTGACTCCTGAATTTACTAAGAGAAACCCTATGAAAGTTAACTAAACCTGATCTGGAAAGTATAATCAGAAAGTTAGAATAATGAAGAATAAAATTCAAATCACAACATATAAAAGTGATCTTCACATCTGACTATTTGTAGCTCTGGATACCTTCCAAGAGTACAGAGGCATGAAAATCTTCCTCAGAATTAATGGTCTTCTGTTTTATATAAAATATCAACATTTTATTTTAGCAAAGGAAAATTCATCCACAGATACACAAATTAGTATTTAAAACCAGCCCAATCCATCTATGTATCAAATGCATGTCTATGTTTTGATTCCTTGTGTATTGTCCTAATTTTCATGACAACTAAATCTGGATAAAAATGTTTAATACTTTAAGCCTTAGAACTGCAAGAGACTTTTAAAATAAAAGAATTATTTTAATACACAAACATATTACTTGGGACTTCCCTGAGATTTCCAACAGGAAGCAGTGGATGGCATGGCTCACAGCTGTCACATACTTTTGTGTGTTTGTTGACAGCGCTTCACTATGCCCCATGCTCCTTTCCTAGAGAAAAGGTCTATATCCAAGAAGCAGAAGTATGAAGGAGTCAGAGCAAGACTGCAGTCAGAGGAAGTGCCAGGCAGTTCCTAAAATGATATATTTAAACAGCAAAATGCATTGCCAAATGCTAACCATTAACGGGTCACCCACCTAATAATTGGTCTTAATAATGTCTAACCCATCAAGATATATCATCAGATAGTACAGAGGAATTTCTCCAGGTCGGACTCCTGGAGAAAGTGATACTTTGTTCGAAAAGACTCAGACCAGAGGGAAGTATACGTCACTTTATAGACTGTTTAATTCAGTTAGCGTAGAAATGTCTCCAGTGAACCCAGAAGAAACGATAAAATCTGACCTTTTTGAAAACATGAATTATTAACTTCAGAAAGTATTTATTATCACTCACATGTATTTAAGGAACAAAATGTGTGGTCTGCCATAAATACAGTAAAAAGGAACATATATATTAATTTAGTATGTTAGATTAAATTAGTATTAATTAGTGATAGTTAAAATAACACAAGTGACCACAGCCATGTTAATACAATTCTCATGATTAATCATGTGTTCTGTTTTGTTTTCTAAATGTTTTCATTGGTCCTGCCTTCTAATGCAACTATAACTTCATAAACAATCTGAGATGCAGAGGCCAATTTTCAAATTAATGAATGCACACTTTTTTCTTTTTAAACAGGTTTCCTCATTGGTGGCACTTACCTTTTACAAATTCAGATCACAAAAGATTCAGAGATCTAAATCATTACATGGAACAGATATTGAATGGATCATACGAAGTTGCAAATGTATGTTATGCTTTTATATTTTTGCATAAAATGTAACTTATTACTGGAAATATTTTATTATATTTTATGATAACATTCTTTTTTGTTCTACAGTCAATTAACAAATATGCATGTCCAATATTTGTAAAATCTCTGAACAGGAAACTAGACCAGCAAAAAAGGTATAGCACTTTAGTCTCAACTAATTTATGAAAAATGGACTATCAATGCTGCTAGGTGCCCTGGTGTTTTAGAGAACTAAGAATTACTTCTGACTGTGAAGGTAAGAAGATTTCAGGGAGAAGAGAACATCTGAGCTGGGTCTTTAATACCAGGTAGGATTTAAAAGAGTTGTCCTAAAAAAGTGTTTTGAGTAGAATCAAACAATATAGTTAAGGTAATGACTGGGAAATAAAAGCGGGTGGGGGGATCATATTAGATTCTGTTGTTGCTGTGAAAAATTGCCACCAATTTGGTAGTTTAAAACAATAAAATCTATTTTATTTCCATTCTGAAGGTCAGAAATCCAAAAATAGGTTTTATGGGACTAAACTCAAGGTGTTAGTGAACTGGTTCTTTCTGCAGACACCAGAGAAAAGATCCATTCCCTTGGCTTTTCAGCTGCTAGAGGCTTCCTGCATTTCCTGGCTTGTAACCTACCCAGAAATGGCACAGGCTGATCTCTGCTTCTGTCATCACATCTCTAACTCTGACCCTCCTTGTGATTACATTAGGCCCACCTAGATAATCTAGGATAATCTCACCATTTCAAAATTCTTAATTTAACTTTATCTGCAAAGCCTCTTTTGCCATGTAAGGTAACATATCCACAGGTTCTGGGGAACAGGGTGTTGACATCTTTGGAGAGCCATTATGCTATCATAGGGAGATAGGGAAAAGTTCAAGGATACAATTCAGTTAGATCTCAGCATTCTTGTGAGGAAGCTGTGAGAGGAAGGTTAAAGCCAACGAGAAGGTCAGGGCCAGGTTGTTGAGCATTAAAGCTAAGCCTTAGAGAGTATTGAACTAAAAACAATAAGAAGAATAACAATGTCCCTCACCATTTTGGGAGGTTCTGGCCCTTTTTATTAGACTGGGACTATGTTCCTTTTTATGTTGTAGCCTTTTAAACTATAAAATGTAACATGTATCCAGAAAAAATATGCAAAAGAAAATTGGACAGTTCAAGGATTATTGATGATGGAAATACCCATGTGACAATGCATAGTTTCAAATGTGTGAAAATTCTTCGCTACCCTCCCTTCAATAAGAGAGCTTATGTCCCCCATCTTGAACCCAAGAGGACCTTTGTGATTTTCTCATTAAATAGAATTTGATGGAAGTGACGCTTCATGGCTTCCAAGTTAGGTTAGAAAAGGCCATGCGGTTTCTTTCAAGTTTTCTTGTGATATTCACTATAGGAGCCTACCAAGTGGGAGAACAACACAGAGATCAAATAGAGAGATGTCCAAGAAACAGAGCCGTTCTGGTGCCCAGCTGAGCTTCCAGCCTGCAGCCAGCATCAGCCTCATGGGCTTGTGAGTGAATGACTCCAGCCCCAACCACCAAATGACTGCCACTAGTTAGAGACCCCAAGTAAAAACACCATAGGTGAGCTCAGTCAAACCCCAGAACTGAGAGACAATAATAAAATGACTATTGTTTAAACTAACAAGACAGCGATAGACCTCTAAACTGCCTGTATTTTCATTGTTGTATAGTATTCTATTATATGAATGTATCACAATTCATTCGTAGATTCCTCTCTACATAGATATGTGGAATGTTTCCAAGTCGGGATTATTACAAATAATGCTTGTATGGACATTGTTTTACATGTATGTCTCCTAATGCACACATGTTGGTTATATACCTAGAAGTAGAATTTCTAGATTCTAGGATATGCTTAATGTTCAATATTTATAGGTAATGACCAATTTAATCTCCCACTTGCAATGAGTAAGTGGTCCAATTTTCCACAACCTTGTCTACACTTGGTATTGTCTGTGTTTTTAATTTAGGCCTTTCTGGTGACTGTGCATCTCATTTTGTTTTTAATTTGTATTTTCCTAACTATTAATGAGCTCGAACACCTTTTCATATGTTGTTTGGTCAGTTGGATATCTCTTTGGTGAAGTGCCAGTTCATGTATCTTGCCTTTTTTCTGTTAATTACTTGATTTCTTTTATTCATTTATAGTATTTCTTCATATATTCTGGATAGAAGTCCTTCATTAGTTAAATATGCTGTAATAATTTTCTTCTACTCTGTGTCTTGTCCCTTCATTCTCTTTATTATGTCTTCTGGTGAACAGAAACTCTTAATTTTAATGTAGTCGTAAAATGTATTGGTATTTTCCTATATGATCAGAAGAACATACTCTACCTCTATGTCATAAGCACAGGTTCCTATATTATTTTCTAGAAGTCTGTTGTCTTTTTCTTTCACATTTAAACCTACAACCTATCTGAAATAGACTTTAGTGCATGGTGTGAGATAAAAATCATCTGATATTTTTCCAATGTAGATTTTGAATTGTTCCAACACTATTTAAAGATTTCCCTTTCTTCGCAGTCCTGCAGTGCCACCTTTGTAAGAATTTAAGTATTTATCTAAGTATGTGTCTACCTCAGGGCCGTATATTCTACACCAATGATCTCTTTGTCTACCCTGTGCCAACAGTCTTAATTACTATAGCTTTATAATAAATCTTGATATCTAGCAGAGTAAGTCCTGCTATTTCATCCTATGCTTAAATAGTATTTTGGCTCTTCTTGAACTTTTGCATTTCCGTGTAAATTTTTAAATTATCTTATTAACTCCATGCAAAAACCTACTGGGATTTTAGTTGAAACTGCATCCTAATATCTTTGAATACATTATCATGTACCTATTTAAATCTTTTTTTAAAATCTCAATAATAGATTGATAGAGGTCTTAAAAATATTTTGTTATACTAGATATCTCACATTACCTTTTTAAAATTGCTTTTCTACTTATTCATCAATATTTAGATACAACTGATTTTGTATCTAATATTATATATTGACATTATACCCAACAACCTTACTAACTTTACATTTAATTCTAATAATTTATCTGTATTGTTTTTCGAATTTTCCACTTACAATCATATTGTCTACAAATAACAAGTTTTATTTTTTCTTTCCATAATTATATATTATATTTCTTTTGCTATTTTTTACTCTCCAGGACCTCCAATATATATTGAATTGAAGAGGCAATGATGGACATGCTTGTGTTATTCTGCCACCTAATATTTAGAAGTATCTAGTATTTCTTCATTAAGTATGTAGGCTTTTGTAGGTATCTTTATTATTTTAAGAAAGTTTCTTTCTATTCCCAGTAGTTATTACAATAAAAATAAAGTTCAGTTTATCAAATGTTTTTTTCTGAATCTATTGGGCTGATCGACTATCAACCAGAATCAATAGTTTTTCTCCTTTATTCTGTTAATGTGGTGAATTACATTGATAGATTTTCTCATTTTAAAGAAAATTATTAGGATAAACATCACATGGTCGTGACATATTATTCTTCTTATGAATTGCTGGATTTGATTTAACATATTTTTCAGCATTTGTTTTCAGCTTTGTTTATAATAGGGACTGGCCTGAAGTTTTTCTGTTATAATGTCCTTACCAGGTTGCAGAATCAAGAACATACTGGCCTCATAATGCTATTAGTTATTAAAAAAACCTTGCTTTTTTTCCCCTGCTCTTTAGAAGAGTTTAAAGTGGTTTTATTTGTTTAATTTGTAAAGCTATGTAGGTCTAGAGATTTAATTTATTTAAGAGTTATAGAGAAATTCACATTTTCTATTTTTTCTTGGGTCTATTAAATTATAGTTCTCTAGGAATTTTTGCTAATTTATTGGCATAGAGTTATTTACAGTATTCTCTCACAATCTTTTTAACATTTGTAGGCTCTCAGATATATATTCTTCCATTTTCCACATATGTGATTTTGTCATCAGTCTTATCATGGGATTATGAATTTTACTAATCTTTGCAAAGAATGAGATGGAATATTTATTGACCCTCTCTATTGTATTACTTTTCTTTTTCATTTTTTAATGTTTATTATTTCCTTTCTTCTGCTTCTTTTGGTTATATTTTGCCCTTCTATTTATAACATCTTCAGATAGTTAGTTAACTTGCTTATTTTCAACCTACGGATTCGGCCTCCAATATAGTAGATACTCAAGTATCTTATTATATTACTGATTTTTAGCAAATATGGACTCAAGAACATTGTGCTACAATATTATTTCCAGGTTAACAGACTCTCAGCTGGAGATGCTAATTTTGTGTCAAAGGACAAGTGCCTGAGCACTTAAGGAGATATACTTAACTCGATTCCGAGTGAGACAGAGAAGGCATCCCAGATAGTATGGCATTCAAGTTGTTATTAAAGAGCAAATAGGAGTTAGTAAATAGAAACTGGGGGACAGGATGCAAGGACAAAGCATCCACTACGGTTACATGCTTTCCTTCAGTAGCTTAAACAACTCAGTAACTATATGCATTCAATTTTTACTCAAATGTAGCACAGTTACGAACTCATCAATACTAAGTAAATATTGTTAAATGAATAATAACAGAATCATTAGCATATATTAACCTATAGGATTTATGCTGTTTTTAAAACCTAAGAGATTGAAAGGTTGCAACGGAAAAGTATTTAGCCATGATCTCTTATTTATTATTATATCTTACCAGTTTTATCTTTTAAAAAAATTAACTCATGCTTCCAAAACATAATTTATTTATATATACATTTTATCCATGAACTACTAAGCAAATAAGTAATAAAGGTTTTAAAAGTCATAGGGAAAAAAAACAAAAAATTGGAAGAAATTTAAATTATGTCATAAAATAAATATTAATTTAATTTTGATATTTTTCCTCACTCTAGTGTATAGTCCCACATGAACCCCATGCCAGAGACCTCTGGCTTGATAGAAAATGATCTTAAGAGTCCTGCTAGCTGCCAGCTCAGAGACAGGCTCTACTGGTTACCTAGTCCCAAGCCCAGGAGCACTGCCCGGCCATATTCATAAAGGATGATCAAGTCAACTTAATTTATTTCATTGAGTTTAAGCTTTCTTTGCATATTCAAGAATATAAAATATTGACACGTTGATATTCTTTACTAATTCTGACATTCTCTGAAGGTCATGTCCATTCACTTATACTATATTCAAGGGCCACGTGAGTATGGCAGTTGTCCATGAAGGAGAAAGTTGAGGGAATGGTGGATAGGATTATCATCTTTGCATGCCAAGGGTTGCCTTACTGATTATACTAAAGCTCTCTTAAACATACTTTTTCAGGTAAATTGACAAACTATCTAGTAACCATTAAAGCATCAAGCTTTGGCCTATTTAGGTAGAGGCAAGTAAGTGCAAAGTGGAGAGGCTTCTGATTGCTGGTCCTAGTGTGACTAGGATGAATATTGAGATATGTCTTTATATGGTAGCAGGTCATCAATAGGGAACTCCTAAACATATCTATCCACAAGATGGATTCAAGTGTTAGCAGATTACTGTTATGAGAGGGGAAAGCAAAGGAGTCAGGTATATACAGGTAGAGAAGACTTGCAAAGGTGTAATTTAGTACAGCAAGGTTTAATGAATATCATTGCCCATCATAGTCACTGCTGCATAGAGACAGATGAACAAAACCACCAGACATGTTGCTCACAGTTTTCATCATATTCACATTTCCTAATGTGCTAAATTAAAGTACTACTGTAAAGGTCCCAAGAAAAGATGTTTTTGTTTTGTGTCATTTTAATATCTATTGGTCAGTAATTAGAGAAAAGAAGGCTGAAGAAATGTCAGACACTATATTATTTTTATCTTGGTCTAAGATTTGAGTGGGAAAAAAATAGAGAGAGGAGGATAAACAAGAAACATTTATATCATTCAACATGAGATACTATTGTAAAATTACAGATGCTAGAAATGTTCTCAATGAGAATATGTCAGCCATCTTCTAATACTGAACTTCCAAGGAGGAAATCCTATTTTGTCCCAGAGTATTTTTACACAAAATATAGCTGGTATTATAAGTGTACTTCCTTGTACAGTAACATCTTACTAATTAATTTAATTGAATTGTACAGAATGAGTATTTAGAGAACAACAATGAGATGTAAAACCTATATCTCATTTCTCAGTTGTCCTTTCTATAGTACAAAATAAAGCAGTGCTATATTAGCAAAAGTCAAATCAACAATGATTAAATGTTTGCACAGGCATATTAGCTGTTTCAGAATAACTTTGAAGATTTTAAAAAGTATGTTCTGAGGTCCCATCCTTAGAGATGGTGGTTCTACAGATAGAAGGTGATATCCAGGTATCTGTGTTCCTTTTTAAGAACCCAAGTGATTCAGATGCCTGACCAAGTTTAGGAAATTCTACTCTAGAAAGTAGAAAGCTGAATCAGACGCAGATGCTCCCCTGAAGAGATAAATTCTTTGCCAATATTCTACGTTAATATGTGCCGGTGGCCTCATAAAAACTTTAATAACTTACTACATTTGGGTTTTTCTTTTCCTTATTCCTAAGGAATGTAATGGATTTTGATACAATACTCGTTACACAGATTATATGGAGACAGACATAAATGTACACCATAATTGTACACTATCCCAATATCTCTTCTAATTGATTGCAAGCATCAGTTTAGAAACCCTAGTCTCGTATTTACCTAGCTTCTGTTTGTTTCGTTTTACTCTCTTCTCTCAAACTGATAGAACTTTCTTTTTTTTCTTTCAATGTTTGCAGTTTCATTCTACAAGGAAATTATAGTATGATAACAAGAAATCCTTTTGCTTCTTTAAATTCTGCTCTGTTATGATGGAATTCTGCTATGAATTGAATAAGATCTGTATAAAGAGCAATATGAACATGTAATAACAGCTATAGTAAATGATTGCAGTACCTAAACAAATTGTACCCCCATTTGAGTTTAGCTGAGATATACAAACAACAGGTGTTTTTCAAAATTTTAAAGCCATATTAACTGTGATTTTTCAGCCCTTCTCGGTATTGTTGCTCATTTCTACAAGTCTCTTAAAAGAAAAAATGATTTCGCTTAAGGTTTAAGCAAAGATTTTTTTTTAAGCAAAAATCAAATGTCAAAATAAATCCAAATGGGTAAATCCTATCTTAATAGTGAACATATGTTTCTTGTTCCCTGCTTGCTAAACCCAGATGTTAATTACTACATTTGTCACTACATTGCTCTTTTCTTATTTGGAGCTGATTGAAATTATGTTGCAGGCAGGATAAATGTCATATGTGTATCATCAGTAAAACCAAGATTATTTTTCAGAGTCTGGTAAAATGTTGATGACATTTTAGAAGGGGAATTATAAAAGATTCTTCAGAAGTTCACTATTCTTCACAGTGTCATTCTTCCATGTAACTCCAATACGAATATAATGGGTTGAGCTACATTATAGACTGGACATTCTGACAAGCTACTTCATGAAAAGGCAATAAAATACAATTACCGTTCAACTTTGATTTAAAACTCTTATGGGAATTCATTTTTAAATTCACATTTTTACAGCACTTCATGGTGTTTGATAGATTAAGCTTACTGTTTTAACTCACTAAAATTAAATCTTGCAGCCAATTCTAGATGTTGGCTGGCCCGTTAATAAATGGGAATTTTTAATGTATTATTTTAAAGAAAGAAAAAATTGATCTCAGTGTTACATCACTTCTGATCGTTATAAGCACTTTAACTCTCTGTGGCCTTTGAGAACATAACATGCTCAAATGATGTAGGAAAAACACTTAGGTTTTCAACAAATTTAATTGATCGACTCTTTCAAAAAAAATCAATGATTTTAAATTACAAATGACTTCATAATATAAATGGTAAACAAAACATTAATAAGAGTTCTGAACTTACCAAAATAAGCTGATACAGATTTTAATTTAAAATTGCTCAATAGGTTTTTTAATTTGCTCTTTATTGAATGCATTTTTAATTTAAAAATACATTATTAGATATTAAAAATCTCATATTAGTTAGGCAAATATCTAACCTGACAAAGAAAATATATATATATGTATGTATATATAACCTCATGCAGCATTTAATATAGCCTAATGCATTTACCTGGACTATTGATATCAATGACCAATAACTTTAATGTCTCCACGACAAATCCCAACCATTTATTAATTTATTCACCAACTATATAATGTTCTACATAAAAAGAATGGTTCAAATATTTAACAACCATTAGGGCAAAAGCACTAACCAATCAGGATCTACCTTTATGGCCATACAAACTTGCATTGATTGAATATTTGCTGTGTTAGAGAAAACTGTAGGAGGACCATTATGGAGCAGGGGCAATCAGTAGTTTGGATCTAAATGCACTAAGTGTGCATTGTCTATGAGACTTCTAAGTAGAGATGTCAAAAGAAAAGTTGAATGTCTTGAGTTGAGGGGACAAAAGGGGATGAAAATATAAATACCTGTAGTTGTCAGCAAATAATTGTTTTTCAAAGCCATGAGACTAGATGAGATTACTTAGAGTGAAAATGTAAATATAAAAAAAAGAAGTCTGAGGACTAAATCCTACAGCACATCAATTGTAAAGTTTGAGAAGACAGAAGAAAATCAACAAAGGACACAGAAGGAGCACGCTGTTGGAAACCAGAGAATATAATGCCTGGAATCCAAGAGAAGAAATGATTTCAAAGAAGAAGAAATGATCAGCTGTTTCAAATGTTACTAATGGCTCAAAATTTAAGAAGCGACTACTGAATTTAGCAAAATGGGTATCATTGGTTAATTTACCAAGAACAGTTTGATGGGAGTGTTAGGGGGAAAAATCAATTAGGATGAGTTCAAAAAAGAATATGGGGAGAGATATTTAGGATAGAAAGTAGAAAACAATCCTTATAGAAGCTTTGCTCTAAGGGTGAACAGGAAAAAAATAGTGTGCAGGGAAATGTAGGTCAAGAATTTTGTTTATTGAAGTAGATTATATCATATTTGTATGCTGGTGGGAAGATCCATTGAAGAAACAAAACTTGATGATGCAAGGAGAAATGAGAACTTCACCAGAGACCAGAGTGATGACCTTGAGTAATGAAGAGAGCATGAGATCTAGTGCTAAAATCAGTCTCAAATTATAACACAGACAGTCCACCCGTATAACAGAAGAAAGTGTAGAAGTGAGGTAAGATGACAGCTGTGTTGGTAAAAGCTTATAAAAATTATTTCATTTGTGTTTTTGCCCCATCAACAAGACCAACCTTGAGCATACTGAAAGAAAGGGAAACTGTGTTGGCATTTTGAGTAAGGATAAGGTATTAAATAGTCTTGTGGGTGAGTAGAAGAATAAATAGACTAGCGATAAGTGTAAAATTGCCAGAAAATCCCGAACACCAACTTGAGGGTAGTGGGCATGAGATAACAGCAAGACCAATAAGCATGGTTGAGTTTTTATCTCCAGCAGTATTCAGCAGGCCTTTTATAGCTGCAGAGTTGGCAGAGAGTAACCAGAGTTGGGTATTTTGCCAAGTGAATAATAAAATAAAAGGAGAGAGGGCCAAAGGAGTTGAAAGGAATATGCAAAGGAGTTATTATTTCAACCATGGGATCCGAATTGGCCAAAGAAGGACTTGAGAATATGAAAGGGGTTGGGGCCAGCGAAAAAGTCTTCAAGTAAACAGATGGTTTGAGTTTTATAACTAGAAGGCATGAGCTGGAATGGGGAGAGATGGTAGTTTTAGACTGGGAGGTTAGAAATCAATATAATGGAAAGGCTTCAGTCACGGGTCAAGACAAAATCAAGGGAACAGGAGTGAGTGGCTGAGTAGAATGAAGAACAGGAGCATTGGACAAGAAAAGAGTTTGAAAATAAAGAATCTACCATAAGGAAGGATGGTTTGTATGAATATTACAATAACAGTAAGTTATGATGAGTATTAGTAGAGAAAATGACAGTGTTCCGAAGTATAAAATGTTCAAGAAATGAATGCCAATGACCTAGAAATCAATAGACAAGTGCAACAACCAGGTCAGGACATATGATATTCAAAGCGAGACTTTTATAAAGGGAGAAAGAGCGAAGGTTAAAAGAGCAAAGAGATGCAAGGATATCTACACCACCACCAGGACAAGGATTATAAAGGGAATGAGAAAGACAGCAAAACTACTATTTTAGAGACTTAAAAAGAAAGCAGAATGGACGGCTCAGAAAATACAATATGTTGAGCATATGAGGAATTTTGCTGATGATATTCTCCAAGAATGGCTGCTGTTCATTCTTTCTTCCACAACGCTGCCCTGTCATCTTTCCCCCCCCCCAAAAAAAAAAAAAATCCGATCATGATGTTTTCTGCTTAAAATTCATCAATCACAGTAGCTTTAAACTTATGCAGTAGACTAGCAATCCCTTGGACGGGGTCTCTGGTCCATGGCCTGTTAGGAACCGTGCCACACAGAGGACGTGGGTGGCAGGTGAGCAAGTGAGCGAACTTCATCTGCATTTGCATCAGCTCCCCAAACTAGCATCACCGCCTCAGCTCCGCCTCAGATCATCGGGCATTAAATTCTCATAAGAGCACTGGTCCCTGGTGCCAACAAGGTTGGGGACCATTGCTCTAGAACTCCTATGAAGCCCTCTCTAGCCACATCTCCTATCTGTCCCTCATATTCCCTCATGCCTTGCATGCCATGGGCAATGATAAAACAAGTGGGCCCGGGCTTACTGACCACACCCTATCAGTCTTTTTTTTTGTAGTAATTTCAATTAGTCAACCACTTGTGCTAACTGGTGTTCAGTTTTCTCATTTTTAGAGTAAAGTAGTTACATTCATTTTTTTTTTCCTCTGGGAAACTATGACAATTTGAAGAATTAAGCAGAAAAGCAACATTCTTCATAATGTAAGAATCTCCTACATATTTCAGGACATGATAAGTGACCTTGCCCACTAATTGCCAACTTTACCGTTCAGTCATTGAGACAACCAAAAGTACACCCACACATTTTCTAAACACCTCATACTGTAAGGTAGCTAGATAAAATGTAGGCTGCCCAGTTATATTTGAATTTGAGATAAAAAAATAATTTTCTATATGTTTTAAATATTGCATGGACATCCTCTGTTATTTGCTATAACTGGCACCCTTACATATGGGGATCCCTGCTGAGTAGAATTATAGTTAATGTAAAGATGGCACCCTAAAGTTGCTCAGTGTACAATCTATACAACTAAATGTAGCCACATTTCTTGGAGGTCAGTACAAATCCAGTTGAGAACATTGGTCCAGGTTATTAATGAGAACAACTGTAACACTAATATTTCTACAACTCTCCAAACCATCCAGTGGTGCAGTGTGCTAAAAGCTGCAGGAGTCAGGCACAGAAGTAAAGCCCAATCTAAGAAAAAATTTTAATTGATTTTTTTGAGACCCAGCGATATTACTTTTTTTACCCTCTTCATTTTTTTATTGATTTTTCTCTCCACTGACACTGGATCATGTAGAAACAGATTAAGAATGAAAACAGTATTGCTACATTAAGGATTTAGTATTTAGTATGTCACCCACACCTGGAATTACAAATGAGGATTTCAAAGATATGACAGTATAAACACAAGGGAATAATTAGCTAGTGGTGACATTTCAGACACTAATTGAGAAGATATTCTTCCTACTTCTGAAGTTTAATAACCATTGGGCAATGAGGTTCGAAAATGTTGCCAGAGAAGAATAATTGACTATTTGTCAAAAGGGCAAAGAAGGTCAAATTTCCTTCACCAAATTCTTCAGGAACTGAAGCTTAACTTTAAACTTTCAATAAAAAAAATAAAGGAACAAACATGATTTGGTCAGCTCCCTGAACATAGACACATTTCTTGAGGATAGATTCTTATTAAACAAGGTCACGAGAAATCAATACGTAGAGATCAAAATTGGTAATTAACTAATTTACAATGATGCATAAAGCTGCTACATATTTGCATTAGAAAAAATATATTCTATATCTGACAACAGATCTGTTTATTTCTGTTAACAAGTATTTATTGAGCAGAGTGAATAAATGATAATCTCTGCTCTTGATATCTTGAAGACTGGGCTAACAAGAGTAGAAAAGAGAGCATATGATAAACCTTAGGCAAATGGGTGAATAGGGGTGGAAACGATGGAGAAAAGAGTATGTAGAAAGATGAGGAAGTAGCATGACACATTTGAGGAAATAAATATAATTCATCATAATTCAGCATAAAGTACTAGAAGAGAAATAGTGATAAGTGAAGATTGGGGAATGAGCAAGATCCCAATTACAAGAGGTCTTACAAGCTTTGTTAAGCAGTTGACCAACTGCTTTTTTCTTAAAAGCAATGAGGAGCTGCTGCCAAGTTTTAAGTAGTTAATAAATTTTTATTCTGAAAGATTAGTTTGACAGTGTGTAGAGAACAAATTAGAGTAAAGAGTAGCAGGATAAGGGTTGAGAACTCCTGCTATAACTTAGATGAGACTTGATAATGCTAGAACTAGGAAGATGGCAGAAATGGATAGGTGACATATTTATGAGGTGAAATCCATAGGACTTAACAATTAATTTGATGTGTGAGATGAGGCAGAATGGAGAGTCCAAAACGATACACATTATTTTGAGCCTGGACACAGGAGAAGTAGCAATTTGAGGGAAAAGAAAATGTATTTAGTGGTGCACTTTTTGGTTTTAATTGTCTTTAGAACAGTCAAGGGAGCCAAATGGTTACTGAACTTCAGTAGTTTATTGCATTTTGATACAGAAGGCTGAAGCTCAGGAGATGTATCTAGGATAAAGCTTTAAATTTGTGCGTCATTACAGAAGCCACCAAAAGACAACATCACCCTGAAAGAATGTGCTAGAGTAGTGAGAGAGATGGGCCTAGAAGTGAGGGTCACTAGAACTTAAATCATAAGCAAAAAGAAAGGATCATTAAAAGAAGTCTAAGAGATGGCAAAATAAATGGGAGAAAAACTGGGAGAATGTAATATCATAAGCAGATGAGAGTATTTCACTAAAAATGGAGTGTTTATATAAGCCAAGAAAATCTCCATCAGATTTGGAAAAAAAGAGAAAGTTTGTTAGAAATGATGGTAAAGCATTTTCAGAGGACAATCAGTGGCAAAACCTGAGTGTGACAGATCATAAAGTGTGTAATAGTTGAAGAAATAGAACCAATATGAGTGCTGACAACTCTACTCATAAATTCATTTGCTGAGGAGAAAAGTAACACAAGATTCAAAAGCAACATTATTGTCGATATTATTTATGTGTTAGTATATTTTATTTGGTTTGATTCATCTGTTTGTTCGTTGCTAGAGTGGAGTTGACCATACTTTATACTGATGAGGAAGAAAGGAAGAAGGTGAACATTAACTAAAGTATGATTGAGTTATTCTTGAGAAGGAATTGAATCCAGGTCATAGATGACAGGATCAGTATTGGATAGTATCTTAATTTGCTAAGGCTGCCATAACAAAATACCAGAAACTGGGTGCCTTAAACAACGGAAATATATTGTCTCGCAGTTCTGGAAACTGGAAGTTTAAAATCAAAGTGTCTCCAATGTTGGTTCCTTCTGATGGCTGTGAGGAAGAATCTGTCCCAGGCCTCTCTCCTGGGCTTATAGATGGCTGTCTTCTCCCTAGATCTCTTCATATCATCTTCCCTCTATGAGTAGCTGTGTTCAAATTTCCCCTTGTTAGAGGGACATTGGTCATATTGGATTAGGAGCATACCCTCCATCAATATGACCTCATCCTAACAGCTAATTGTATCTGCAATTACTCTACTTCCAAATAAGATCGTATTGAGGTACTGTGGGTTGGGACTCGACGTATGAATTTGGGGCGAATACAATCTTATAACAAATGGGAAGAGAAACACTTCTTTCATTATACTAGAAGGAAAAAGAAAAGATGGCTTTGTGAGTCTTTAGAGTTTGTGGCAGGACACACAGGAGTTTCCATCGACCTTTTGTTTTCTCTAAAGTGGCAACAAAATCATCAGCAGAAAGGGAGTCAGATTTGGAAATCTGTATGTTTCCTGGGGGAGGTTTGAAAGAGCCTTTGCACAGAATGAGAGAAAGGTGGCCAGGGAGAAATGCCAGGCAGCTTTGACATAAGCCTATGGTAGCCAGTAGAAATAATCATTTAGTGGTGTCCTTTAGATACTAATGTAGGACCTCATGGAGAGGACTGCTTTGGTTATATAATGGCTTAAAACAAAATATGTGCTAGTGTCACTAAGGAAAAGCTATTCTCAGGTTCACCAGTTAGCCCATTCATTTGGAACCCCGATTAAATGTCAATTTGTGATCATTCCAATTTAATAGAGAAGCACACTCACTTCTCTGTACTAAAAATATATATAACTAAAACTTCTATTATCAACATTTTATATAATCTATTTCCTCCATTAGATTATGTTCTGAAGAGGGAAATCATCTTATGAATCTTTCTATTTTTTATATCCCCTAACATTGGTGTGATCAGTACTCAGTGAGCATTCCTAGAATTGTATCTGGAAGAGTAATAGTTACTCACTAAGTAAACATCTATGTCCTACTGAGATTAATTTTTCTCCAAAAGCCCTGTCCAAGGGTACACATTATCTAGAAAAGTAAAGTGTGAGATTCATGCATAATTGTAAAATTCAAGAATGTAAACATTATGGTAATCTTCAAGAGCAGAGCACACATGAGCTCCTTGAAGAAATGTAATCAGACATCCCAACTCATAAAAGATTGGTTTAACTTAGGGTAAAATTATAACATTCACTAAATAAACTTACTAATATGTTTTTCTCTCTATGGAATCTATAATAGGTATGTATATAACAAATAATTGTATATTTTGGGTCAATGTTTTCATATACCAGTGTAGAGGAGCAATAAATAAATATAAGATGTTAAGAAATATTTTGTCTTGTTTTTCAGAGTGATTATATACTTAGTTTTTTCCTCTCTGAGCCTGTGCAACAAACAGCTGAAGAGTCATCACCTTTCGACCTAGGCAAGTAATTGCATCATTATTACTATAAACAAATATTGAGTTTCAATATAATTGTGCAAAAATTATCACAACTATTTTTTTTCAATTTTCAAATTAAAATCACTTTTTTAAGAGTGGGGCTTTAACGGTCTTTTCTAACCATTTCCAAAGCTTTTTAACCTCTTAGAATATGTTCTTCAAGTTAAATTAAACTCAGATATGTTTGTCCGATTATAATAACTATGTGCTAATACACTATTAACTCATTTTAATTAATCGTATATTGAGATGGAGTTCCTGTTTTCTCATGTAGGTAAGTCCTGCAGCTTACTCGGCATCTTAGAAAGCAACAAAAAATATTAGGCAACAATAATGATCATGAATTATCTAGTGCTAATTACTCCACCTCTCTCATGAAGCCTTCTTTTATTAACAGGATCTCAAACTAACCCAGCACAATTATCCACCCTATTCTCTGACAAATGTGTGCAAATTCTAATTAACTTTTCTTGTTTATTTTATATTGTCAGAGACTCTTTTTGAATGTCCTATCAATTTTAAGTATTCGTAATATAATTCTATTGCCAGTGGCCATCCAATACTGATACTCATATAAGATTTGCAAACCTATATTTTGCTAGACCTCACCCCTCCTTCCTTAGCAACTCTCTATCTTCATTTTATACAATCCACCTTCTGGTTCTCTACCGTTAAGGTTAGGCCTGTCTGCTTATCGCCTCTTGCTTGTATCTGACATCCTAGTTACTCATCCCTGAGGTGTATAGTTCTATACAATCAGATCAGGTTGCATAGTGTAATTTTGTATTAAATTGGATATTTATATTTGTGTCTGCCTTCCTTCTCTTAGACTGACAGTAACTTTAAATCAAGGTTCCCACTTCCTCACTATACATTGCTCTGCATTCACAAATCCTAAATTAATATAGGAGGATTCTGCCTCTCTCATTCCTCCTACATTTTACTCATTTAACATCACTAGGATACTTTGCTTATATAACCAAACCATGAACAATAGTTAGTAAATAAAGCAATTTCTTACATTTTATAGCACATATCTAAAAAAGAATGATGTCCATAATAAAAAATATATCTTGTTTTTATTATCATAATTCACAAATATCTAACAATTATCTTTTTAAAAATACTATTGCCTGGGGAGAATTTTTACAATTAATATTTATATATTTGAATTAACCAAATTAAAAAAATAAAACATAAAAGTGTAGATTTCTAAAGATGTAAGACTTAAGAAAAAGGTACTAGGCTGATCTCTATTCTATCATTAATGTACTTAAAAAAATTATTTCTCTGTTTCAAAAAATAAACCGTGAATCATTATCAAATTTTTAATTTGCTTATAGCATTTCCCTGTAAGGTGTTTTAAAACATATATGCACACGAAAAATTGGAATTATTATTGTAAAAACTAAAATAGTTGTTTGAGAATTCTTTATTTTCTAGTTTGATTTTTTTCTTACTACATTATACAATACTCATAGTTTGCTTTGGCAATTATGACAGACGAAATATTTGATTCTCGATATTTTTAAATATAGGCTGTGTATGAAATACAGCCTATTATATTAAAACACATCTAATCAGAATATGCAAATCATCACAATGACAAAGATTAGCAGAAAGTTGTTTCTTCTTATATTTTTAAAATTATTTCCTTTCATATTTCTGAATTCTTAATACCTTTGTCATGGGACCAGTTGGTTCTAAACTGGAAGCACAGTATTTACTTTAAGCACTATTTTTGTCACTTAGTTGAAACTTTGCTCTTATGTTGTTACATCATTAGAGGATAAAATTATTCAAGTGTATTAAAATACTGGTTTACATAGGATGACTTTAAGCAAAAATCCCAGACTTCACCATTTTACTACCCTTACTAATACATTGAGAGAATGGACTCTGAAGACTTATGTCTAGGCACATGACTTATAAAGATCATATTGATAATAATTGGTAATCCTGGATCTGGGAGATAGTAACATTCCTTTGCCTTTACACACTACATAACATGAGTTGGTTGGACAATAAAAGAATTTATCTTTTTCAAATGCCTATTCCAATCATGTCTCTCCTCTCCTTAACACTTTTCTTGGCTTCCCATTGCCCTTAGGCAGGGCCAGTTACATGGGCCTGTGGCCTGTGCAGTCTCACAGGGCACGGTGCTTAGAATGGTCTTGCACTTGGTTTAATACTCTGCTGTCACTGTCTTGAAATTCTTAATAATTTTTTTTAAATGGACCCTGTTTTTATTTTATATTTTTATTTCACTGAGCCTCACAAATTATGTAGCTGGTCCTAATCTTAGGATAAAGACTAAAATCTTCATGATGGCATCCCAGCAGAATCTGGCACCTACCAATTTCCGTTCTCAATCTAATATCAGGCCCTTCCCCAACTTGATTAATGTCCTTTTTCAATTCCTCAACTTTGACAAGTTCCCCAGTACCTCACAGATGCAATTTTCTCTGCCTGGACCATTTGACACCTATTCCACCTTCTTCATCCTTTTTTTTTTTTTTTTTGCATCTTTCAGATCTTACCTCTTTGCTTTACACTCCTATAATGTTTTTCTTCAGAACGCTTATTGCAATGGTGATTATAGCTTGTGTGCTTCTTCACAGACTAGAAATCCATGAAGGCATAATCCAGTTTGTATTCTTTACCATTGTATCCCCAGGGCTTAGTAGAGTGTCTGGCCTACTTTAGATGCTCCATAAATAATTACTAAATAAATGATTGATAGAAGGAACAACAGTGGAAGACACATGGATATTTTCTACCTAGATAACTTGTTTTTATAAAAAGGGCAAGAGAGAAGAAACCTAAATCCAAAATCATGTTACTCCTTCCACACTCACTATTTCATATGGAAACGTCCTGGTATGAGGAATTCAATGCCTCCCAACCACTAAAATTCTCCTGAAATATCACATGGAAAAAAAAATCTACAAATTATCACATTAAATATTATAGACACTAAACTAACCAGAAAGTTGCTGGATTTAATCATATATATCTTTTAACCCTCTAATGATATGATCCTCTATATACTCCTTCGAAATTAGTATAGCCCCATGCCAAATAATACCTCCACATACACACACAAAATTATCCATCCTCCACCAGAATACAACTCTGACATACAGAAGACAGATTTTTGTCAAGGTATAGAAACAATAACATAGGTAATGAAATAGAACATAATCAAAGACAACAGTAATCAGGGTTAAGAGAATGAATTAATGAGCATGTTTAGATGCCATAGATAATTACAAATGATTGCAAGCAGAGCTTTCAATCACTACTTCACATCACTACCTCCAATTTGAATGTTAATTTAAAAGTGAACTTGAAGCCAGGCAGTCTCCATGGCAGGGTCTCTCTGGTTAATGTCTTAGCTACTTGCTCAGGCAGAGCCAAGATCAATTATCTATAAGTTGAAGTATGTTACCCAGGCTTTCAATTTAAATTTTAATCATATGGAAGGACAAGAAGTGGAAAGCTAGAACTACTGAGAAGTAACTACTTGTATTAAGTTATTTTTGAAACTTTCAATTGAAAGCTTTAAAATATTATGCATTTTGCTATATCGTATCACATAATCTCATGTTTTTAATTAAAAAGTTATTTTAGATTTTTGCTTGTGGCTGATGTGGGAAGGAAAAGAAAAAAAGATGAAAGAGGACTTTACTTCATCTCTGGGTGTCAAAGGATATCACTGAAATCTAACAAAACAAGCAATAAAAAATCTTAGCATATGTAATATGAATGTTAGAGAAATAATAAGAAAGATAACAACATTGAATATATTTGAGTTGTAGATGAATGTAGAGCTAGAAAGATTTTGCACACTAATTTTACCTTTACTTTATTAGGAAACAAATATTGTCAAAAGAAATAAAAGTCTAAGAATATTGAATAAAAGTAACCACTAGAACAAAAATAAGACCTTTCCTAAGTATCACAAGTACATAAAAATAAAAACAAATTACTTAGTAAAAAACTTTCTTTAAAAACCATAGAAACAAAAATGTTATGTTTCTTTAATAACATAAAACCATTAGAACAAAGAGAAAGCATCTCTATTATGTCAATAAGTATAAATGAGCTTAGCTCATCTATCAAGAAAAAAAATTTCCAGTTGGAATAAAAGTTTAAATCATAACTCTATACTTTATGTAAAAACACACCTAAAACAAAATGATTTTAAGAGATTGAAAATTAAAATTAGGCATATTTATATTAGGTAAATGCAAGTACATGGAAACCAGAGATTATAATCTTAATAAACAACAGGTGGAATTTAGTCGAAGGAGCATTGAATTAACAGGAAAGGAACTTTAAACTATGATGAGTATAATTCTCAATAAAGATATGAGCAGTATTGACTACATATCAAATATATGACAGCAACATATATAAAGCAGAAGTTATGAAACATACAAGAAGCAATACACAAAAATCCCCTACATTAGTAGTAGGATATTCTAATTCACTTCTCTTGATTTCTGAAAGACTGAGTGGAAAAACAAAGTAGATACATAGAAAAACTAAATAGAAAAGTTAATAAGGAAAATTGATTCATTTACCTCAGACTCTTTTTTCCTGAAAAAGAGAATGGAGAATGTCTCTTCAGTTTACATGCTCATAGAACATTCATGAAAACAGATTATGTATTAGGCTGCAAAGCAAATTTCAATAAATTTTTATTCTTATTTTTTCAATAAATTTTTAAAAATATAAATACTATAGACATATTCTCCACTCGTGAGACAATAAAGTGGGAAATTATTGGAAAAATTTAGAAAACTAGAAGATACTTAAGTTTGGAGATTTTAAAAAATAATCTTTCTCGAACTACTCTAGGGTCAAAAGGACTTACAAACCAAAATTGCAAAATTTCTAAAGAATTGCAATAATGAAATACACACGTTAGAAAGCATGGGAGAAAGATAAAGCAATGCTCAGAGTAAAATTGGAATATTGGAATAAAAGCCACAAAACAAACCAAAAGAATACAAACAGAAAAAATAGATAAAGATAAAAGTAGAGATAAATGAATTAGAACACAGAAAACAGTAGAATAAATAAATCTGGAA
This sequence comes from Pteropus alecto, assembly GCF_000325575.1. NCBI lineage: Eukaryota > Metazoa > Chordata > Mammalia > Chiroptera > Pteropodidae > Pteropus > Pteropus alecto. The sequence continues at coordinate 4,893,637 of NW_006436288.1, forward strand.
GTTAAAAGTAAACAAAAATAGAAGCCTCTAGCTAATCTAATCAAAAGAATGGGGGCAAATGCAAATAAACAAAATATAAAAGGAGAAACAAGAAGTAACCATAGAAAGCAATGAAATTAAAGAAATACAAGAGACTACTTTTTTCAACTTTGCGAAAAAAGAATTTGTTCATCTATCTGAAATAGTTTTCTAGGAAAACAATTTACTCACCTCAGAAAAGATCAATTTTGATAGAATAAATAGAAAAAGCTTTGAAAATCTACCTTTAAAACAGTACCATGTTCAGATGACTTCCAGTGGGATTCTATCAAACCTTTAAAAATCAGATAATTTCCACTGTTATTTAAACACTTCCAGAACAGAGAAAAGGAAAATTTTTCATATTACTTTTATCAAGCACATAAAGTATTTATTCCAATAGCTTCAAGGATTACAAGGATTGTAAAATCAATCAATTAATCAATCAATCACAGGCTATTCTCACTTCTGAATATCAATGGAATATTCTAAAAAAAACAGTAGCCAAAATAATCTATCAGCACACTAAAGAAATATAACTCACTATTACCAGAAATGCAAGAATGGTTCAACATTGTTTAATACACATAGTACATAATTCACATTATCCTGTTAATAGATTTAAGGAGAAAATCACATAGTCATCTCTATAGACCCTTAAAAGGCATTTTAAAAATTTCGATAAACTTTCTTGGTAAAACATTCAAATAAAAATAAATGGGCAATGACTTAACATAAGAAAAATGTATCTATCTTGGCTAATCAAAGCTTACATCAGTCATGATGGAAACAGCAGAAAAGTATTTCCACTAAAGTATAAAATAAGGCACTATGCCTGTGATCTTCACTGAAAGCACTGGCCAACATGGGACTCACTCCTTCACCTTCTTCTTGTCTTTGCTAATATTTACCTTCTCAATGAGAAGTACCACAATCATCCCATCTAAAATTGCACTCACCCCGTATTCTGGTAGCCCCTAACACCTTTATCTTGTTCGAGGAGTTTTTTTTAATCATTTATCATATTCAGCATATTGTAAATTTTACTTATTTGTTATATTCATCATTTTTTTGTATCTCCCCCTGCTGCTATACAAATGCCAAGAGGAACTTTCTTTAATCTGTTCCAAGGGCCTAGAACAGTCTTGTCTATAATAGGCCAATAAATATTTGTGAAATGACTAAATGGAGTTATAAAAAGAAATTAGAAGAACAAATTTTGGAAAAGAAAAGACGAAATTAACACTGCCAGTAATATGATCACATACCTAGACAAATAAGAATGAGCTAAATATCTGTCACAAAACATGAGAATTCAATAAAGGCATCAGTTACCCAATTAATGTATACATATCTATCACCTATCTATCTATCTAACAACTAGCTAGAATATGTAATAGAAGAATGACTCCATTTATAATAACAGGTAAAAAAAAAAACCTAGGAATAAATTTAACAGAAAATGTATAAGACCAAATGAAGAAAATTTTAAAATACCATGAGGAATTTGAAAGATGCCTTCAACAAATGGTAAGACATAGCACGCTCTTGCATAGGAAGAGTCAACATCATAAAGGTGTCCAATTTCATTTCGAAATATAATTTTTAAAAATATTAACAGATTTATGTTAACTAGATAAGCTAACTGTGCAGTTCATAAACAAAGGAAAACCAGGAAAACAGCAAAAGTAAAAAAAAAAAAGAGGTGAGACTAAGACCAGATATAAAAACGCATTACAAAGCCTCAGTAATTAAAACAGTGTGGTGTCAGTGCATAAATAGATGAATAAATAGAACATAACAAACTGTCCATAAATAGAGTCAAATACATTCAGGAATTGAATATATGGCCAAACCAGTAGGGGAAAATTCAATATATATTTTTGGGATAGCATACTTCACACATATGCCAGGATAAATGCCAAATAGATGAAAGATTTTAAATGTAAATAATGAAACCATATTTGTGACAAAGAAAACATGGGAAAAAATCCTTTTAATTGTGAATGAGCTATTATAGTTATGACTGCAAATCCAGAAGCCATAAAAATTCTGCATGATATAAAACACCTTAGCAAAATCTTAAAAAATGCAAATATAAATGACAAAATGGGTGAAATATTTGCAATTTATCACAGACAAAGGTAATTATCTAACATATAATATTCTCCTAGGAATTGGTCAGAAAAACACCAACAACCAAATAAAAAATTGTAAAAAGAACATAAAAAGATAATTTACAAAAAAAGAAATAGAAGTGGCTCTTAACCAAATGAAAGGATCCTCAACCTCACTCATAAGAAAAATGCAAATTAAAATTGTACTGATACCATTTTTAATTTATCAGATTGGCAAAAATTCAAAAATTTAATTAACAAGCTTGGTTACAAATCAGCAGGCACCCTCATACACTGCTGGTGGTAATGCAAATTGGTACAACCTCCATGGAAGGCAATTTGCAACATTTGTCAAAATTACAAATGCTAATATCCTTTGTCCAGCAATTCTGCTGTTGGAAATTCATCTTATGATATTTGTGCACAGGTAAAAAATGACACACATACAAGGTTATTCATTTCAGCACTGTTTGTATCAGCTGGAAAACATTGGGAACAATGCAAACTGTTAATCAGTGGGGAACTGGTTAAATAAATTATAATATTTCCATATAATAGTATAATATGAAACTATATTCATAAAAATGATTTGTATTGTTGATAGGAAAACATCTCCAAGATCTCTGTTTAGAATAGTAAATATGCTATTCCTTTTGCAGAAAAAAAAAGGAAAAATAAAAATACTTATTGATATTTGCTTTCATGAGGACACAGGAAGAATATATGGGAAACTAATGAAATAATGGTGGGGGGAACTGGGTGGATAGGTATTAGGAATGGGAGACTTTTTACTATATACTTTTAAAACAAATTTTCATTTTTGAATCATGAACATAATATCAGAAAAAAAGTTAATTTTGCAATTTTTTTTTTAATATTAATGGACACAATGCATAATAAGCACTATATTAGCTGCCGTAGTGCCATGCATCCAAGCATTTCAAAACAATTATAGTTAGGATCAGTAATACTTTAACAGTTCTTGGGTTACTATCAGTGGTTAGATTAAGCACGATTGGATCTTCCAGACAAACCTGAGCAGAAAATTAAAATATTCTAGCATCTTCTTGTCCATATGAAGCTGTTCTCAAAATTCTCCCTCTCTGGATTTTTCATTTAAACTCTTTCTTTAGGTTATTGCTGTCTGCCCCTTTACAGCTTGAGTTTGAGAACATAGGATTTAAAGATCATTTATAATGGCCAGAGGGGAGGGGGTTGAGGGTTGGGAGAAAAGGGTGAAGGGTTAAAGAAGTACAAATTAGTTGATAGATGGTCACTGGAGTAGGAAGCATGGCACAGGGAATGCAGTCAACAGTAGTATAATGGCGAGGTGTAAAGCCAGAGGAGAGAAAGAACAATCAGAGGAATCGGTTCATAAACTATATAAATGTCTAACCAATGTACTGTATACTTGAAACTAATAATAAAATTTAAAGAAAAAAGATCATGTAACCCTGCACTGTTCATTGTCTGTATGATATTGAACCAAATGCCTCAGTTTCCTCATATGTAAAATCAAGGTAACACAAACTTCATAGATTTGCTGTGAGGATTTAGTGAGTTCATATACATAAAACATTTGGCATATAGTAAGAGTTTTAAAAATACTAAGTACCTCTACTATTACTACATGACTACTAAGACTTACTAGTGACCTGAATTTTCACTGGGTTCTGAGCTCCAGCATGTTTTGATGGATGCTCTGGTTACTAATTTTGCATGACAGATTTAGGGTAGAATATAATAATAAATTTATGCTAATTTCCTAGCTTTGAATCAAAACTCCTCTGCTTAAACACATTGAGATTCTATCTAATAATATTTTTACTTTTTAATTCAAATATAATTTTGATTATGTATCAAAAAGTCATCAGGATTTTAGTATGTTCATACCAAAAGTTCAACTACATATTTTTATTATGAAATTTAATAAAATTAAATTTCAATACTACATTCAGAATTATTTCATAGTATCTCTAACTCACAATGTCTCTCAATCATTTTAATCAAGATATTTTAAAGAAGAAATTTTTATTATATTTATGCAATTACCATTTCAGTTGTAAGAAACTCTCAATGCCAATTTTAATTACTTCAATGTCAATAATTCATATCAACAATAAAATTAATATTACTCGCTTATAATGTGTAAACTATTTTAATAAATATCTAAAAGGCTTTGGGAAAAGAAATATACCAATCAGGTTCAATTTTCAAATGTTAGAGAGGATTAAAAAGCAAAGATTTCTAATCAGAAAACTCATTGTGAACCACAGTGAGCCCACAAGAAAACATTGCCAAATTCCTTGTTATTAATGAATTTCTTCTCTCTTAATTCCTTCAGAGAATATACAACCAGAAATTATCAAGGAAAATATTGGAAAAACTGTAAATTATATTTAATCCTAGGGCTACAAACCAGAAAATTTTAATTAAAAAATACAGACCTCATATTAATAATGGAATGATATAACTTGAAAGAAAAATTGAGGTTGCTTTCATTATTAAATAAATGTTCAGTGTGACATTATGGAGCAAGTACTAATTTATATCTATCTCTTGGAGAGAGATATATATATATGTACATATATATATAGTAGATGTATATATACACACACACATATATATATATCTCCAAGGTATATATATAACTACTGTATGTATATATATATATATATATATATATATATATATACACACACACATATATATATATCCAAGAGATATAAGTATATATGCAAGATCTGAGGGAGATTGTAATCCACTAAGCAGACTGAGACATGTAAGATAATTACTACATAAATATTAAGTGATAAGACTGTGCTAGGGGAGTTCAGAGGAAGACAACCACAGAAACTATTTTGCATTTTAATTCAGCCTTAGAGAAAAGTAAAAGTTTAATAGCCAAATATGGTGGAAGAGGTCATTTCAAATAAAAGGGTATATAATACGAGCAATGACTGGCAGGAAATAGCAGAGCATCTTTATAGAACTGAACAGACTACAATACGAAATTAAAAAGGTGGGGAACAAAATGGATTACATAAGCAGCAACAAGGCTGAGAAATACAAGGCTGAGAAAGCCAGATTTTTTTTTTTCATAAGCAATGGAGAGCTATGAACAGTACTTTGATCAAAAGAGCAATTTTATAAAATTTGCTGTAAGAAGATTTTACTTGTAATTGTGTACAAGTAGATTTGGGTCCTGAGGAGGTGAAGAGAATGTTCTAGAAGTTCAGTTCAAGCAAAAGGTCTGCCTGCATCTGCCATGTCTTCCAAATCTATGTTTGGGTTCATTTTTCTTTGCAGAATCCAAGGAATGATAAATCATGCCAAAGACAGTTGTCTTGCCATCACCAAAATGGGTTCTGAATCCAAATATAAAGATGACATCTGGTGCGGTCTTCTACATTTTGGCTAGTTTTTCCTGAATTTCTGTCTTAGGTATTGTTGCCTTTCCAGGGTGAAGGACGTTGATGACTGTCTATTGGTCATGAACTCCATAGTCCATATAGTTACTGTTTTGTGCATGATGACAGCTGACCCTTAAGCAGTCAAGAAGGAAAAAAGACCCACGATCATTCTTTATTTAAAAAAAAAAATGTATAAAGTTCTCAACTATCTAATTCCATTTATCTATATTGACTTTTTGGACCTTTTTAAAGGTTATATTGATTATATATATATATCCATAATACTCCATAATATGATCATATATATATACACACACACATATATATATATCCAAGAGATATAAGTATATATGCAAGATCTGAGGGAGATTGTAATCCACTAAGCAGACTGAGACATGTAAGATAATTACTACATAAATATTAAGTGATAAGACTGTGCTAGGGGAGTTCAGAGGAAGACAACCACAGAAACTATTTTGCATTTTAATTCAGCCTTAGAGAAAAGTAAAAGTTTAATAGCCAAATATGGTGGAAGAGGTCATTTCAAATAAAAGGGTATATAATACGAGCAATGACTGGCAGGAAATAGCAGAGCATCTTTATAGAACTGAACAGACTACAATACGAAATTTAAAAGGTGGGGAACAAAATGGATTACATAAGCAGCAACAAGGCTGAGAAATACAAGGCTGAGAAAGCCAGATTTTTTTTTTTCATAAGCAATGGAGAGCTATGAACAGTACTTTGATCAAAAGAGCAATTTTATAAAATTTGCTGTAAGAAGATTATACTTGTAATTGTGTACAAGTAGATTTGGGTCCTGAGGAGGTGAAGAGAATGTTCTAGAAGTTCAGTTCAAGCAAAAGGTCTGCCTGCATCTGAACTAGGTGCTATGGAATCAGAAAGGAAGAGATGAGTGCAAACATATGGAGAAAGACGATTAGTAATTGTAAACATTCATCAAGGATTTTACATTGTGAAAACTTTTGAATTTTATCATTTAATCATCTCAAGTATCCCAAAGTAGGTAACTATTATCTCCATTTTATAGAATTTAATTAATTTAGTCATGATGTCTCAGTCTTAAGTACAGTGCTGGGACCTGACCCCCCGATTCACTGACTTTCCACCTCTATGCTCTCTAATAATTTAAGCTCATTGTACTGAACATTAAGAAGAAAACTAGAGCCAAAAATGACACTGAGCTTAAGTAATTAAGAAAATAATGGTATTGATCAAAACAAAACATGGAATGTGAAGAGAAAGCATTGGTTCATGAAGAATAGAAACAAATCCCATCTTTCACCAACCCAGTTTCCTGAAGAGTATCATACTTTCAGCATTATCTGAAGAATGTTTCTTTTGCACATTATCTATTTGTCCTGTTTTAGTCTTTAAAAATGTAATTTATCCTGTGATGACTCACTTTCATTTAACTCACTGAAATTTTACTGTTTTATCAGGTGAGAAGTTCCTTGACAACAGACCTAAGGTACAGTTGGTCATATCATATGAAGATGTGAAGCTGACCATACTAGTGAAACACATGAAAAACATTGTAAGTTTGTCATATCTAATGAGAAACATGTAAACCAACATTTAAAAATCACTTATCTCCATTAGGCAATTAATGTCAACATGAGTGACAGAAATGAGGCCAGCCACCAAGTGTAAGTGAGGAACAATGAACCAAGTACAATATTCTACCTGAGTATAATTGTGATCTTTGGGGTACAGACTATAAAATATTTCACAGGGAAAGTCCTAAACAAAAATCAGACTTCACACAAAATGAAGTGTCAGGGAAATCTAGCGAAAAAGCTTTCGAGAAAGGAGAACTAGCTAGAATATTAAGAGCAGAAGGAAAAAAAGCTCTGTCCCAAGAATTTACGCCTAGCTCATCGTGCTGGGCTTGCTGGCAGACTCATCTCTTTGAGTAGTGCCAGAACCTTCGCTGTGAGGCCAGCACCTGTTGGGATTTCCCCCAGATTCCCAGTGTACCTTGAGTTTATACCACCACAACAGTTATATTCTGATGTAATTGTTCGCAGAAATTTATTTTTCATCAAAAGCTAATAAAGTGTTAGAGGACAGGAACCCCATCTTTGCATCCCCAGAACATAAACAATGACTGTAGTTAGCCTCTAAAGAAAACTAAAAGGTGCTCTCTCTCTATTCCACCCCATTCCTCCCTAAGGATGGGTCAAGTCAGAGGCAAGGGCAGCAATTGAGCCATGTCATTAAGAGAGAGCTTTCTGTGCCACAGGTAAGTTATTAATGATCTGAGTCTGGGTGCAATAAGTAGAAAAAGGGTAACTCTAAGCCTCGCCAGCTTCTCTAGTTTTCTAGTCTAGTCACATAGTGAAACTCCAGAGGAGACTCATAGATGTGGGGAAAGTCAGTAGCACTCTTTTGGCTTTCTTCTTTATGCATATAAATCTCTCCAGATGCACTTGGAAGGATTTAAAGGAGCGAACTCTTCTCAACGTGGCATGCATCTGGAACATACTAGAACTTAATAAATATTTGTTCAGAGAACAAATAGTTGGCATAATTTGCAGGGATACATCCATTACAAACTTAGTATTAGCCAGATATCCAAGGATGCTTGTTTGTAAATCTGTGGTGTTTGCAATCAGCAATTTTTGAATAGTTGGGTAAATATTATTAAATGTGTTTTTGTAGAACTTTTACTCATTTAAATAATTATTTTCAATTTCTTTTGGTAAGATAACTGTATTAAATGAAAATAGCAGTTCTTAGGCTGGGAAATGAAGATTCAATTAGATATTATTTATGGCTATATCTATGTTCATGGACTTTAAGTATTTGTACAAATGTATATGATAAAATATTTTAAATGCTGTTATTCAGGTTTACAGAACTTATATATGTATATGATATTTGATAGTTAACTGAAAATAGTCCTCTTGGAAACTAAATTTTTATTCCAGTAATGTTCTCATTGCTCCAAACATTTTAGGACACGCCTGTTGACACTACTTTTAGATCTGGCATATAAACTGCACAGTAAACCTGGCGATGTCACTCAACAGTCATGCCTAATATTTGATCAAAAGCAATATTAACCAACTTGGCCACCCATTTTATTCACCAGATCAATCCCCAAATTACTTTTGACAGTTTTCAAAAATGCATTCAACACTCAGATGAAGATGCACTGCCAATAAGGATATTCCAAACAAACGTGATGCAGGCATGAAGGGAGAGGAGTGAGGAAGAGCAAGATTTTAAAATTCATATCAAGTTATAAGCAAATGGCAAAATGATCAGATGAATCTCACAAAAAGTAAAAAACCACTTAGGCCACTGGAGTCTATACATTGCCACGGCCCTCCAAAAGAAATGAATAATGAAGCAATATTTTCTGTAGTCTGAATTCTCGGTCAGCCTGCTGGTTCATTTCTTCTCCCTAGTCTCTTAATATTGTCGTGATATTCATTCCTAGACCACTTCTCTTTTCTATCTTCAGCCTTGGAGCTTTAAATACCACTTACATGTCTTTCTCTTCTGTATTTATAACTCTAGCTTGGAACTCTCCCTAAAATCTAGACTTATATGTACAACTTATTACTCAACAACTCTAGTAGAAATTCAACAGGCATCACAAACTTAACATACCACCAAACCAAAGTTCTGATTATTGGCCCCCTAAACCTGCTTCTTTTGCAATCTTTCTCATCTCAGTTAATATCACTTTCATCCTACTAGTTGCTCAGGTTAAGATCCCTAGAGTCATTTTGACTGTCATAAGCTACATTCAGTTTTTCAGCAAATTCTGTCAGCACTGCCTCCAAAATAAATTCAGAATCCCACCATTTTTTATATCCAGGGCTATCACAATTGGTTCAAGCCACCGTCACCTCTCAACCCAATTAGTGATGTCGCTTCTTAATGTATCTTCCCTGGGTTTGCCCTTATTTCTTTATAATCTCTTCCTAACGTAGCAGCTAGAATATTCCTTTAAGAATAAATCAGATCCTGTCATTTCTCTCTTGTCATCCTTTTGGAGAAGAAGTCTCATATCACTTACAATGAAAGCCAAAGTACTTAATAATAATGACCTCTGAGGCACTGCCAATCTGGACCCCTTGTCCTCTCCAACCTCACCTCCTACTACAGACTCTTTCAATCACTCACTTTATCCTCAGTGACTTCCTTGCTGTTCTTCGAATATGAAAAGCATGTTTTTGCCCCAGGACAATTGTACCTCCTACTTAGTTTATCTGGAATGCTATTCCCCAGGCTCATGACTCAAATTCTCCATGGCTCAACCTCACATGCCCTGACAAGGTTTTACTGTCATCTTTTCAGTGAGGTCCTCACTGACTCACATAGGTAAAACTGCAAAACCACCCCATTTGTTGTCACTTGTATCACTGCTGTAACCCCAAGGGCAAAAACAGGGCTAAGTACATAGTAAGTGCTCAATGAATACTTTATTACATGGAAGAATGTCAAATTACTTCTGATGTGAACAATCTTTCTCACCTTCCAAAAATCATCATGACTAAGTTCTTATACCTTGCATTTTCACAGCTTCTTTTACATTACTATTTTATTTCTTTTGCTTAAAGACAGAGGTAACATCATGTTAAAAGGACAGAAAAAATCTATTTATAAATTTTCAACACATTTTCCTTGCTCATTTCAAGTTTTAACTAATTGTTTTTTATTTTTTGAGCCTTTAGTATTTTCACATGCCAAGGTAATCAAACTAAAGAGTTTTGTTTGATTTTATTTTAATATTAAAATGAATTATTATGCCTACAGTTTTATTTAATATTAAGTTTGATGAATAGAATTGTTTATCTCATATTAAATCTTTGAAGCTTTGCTCAAAGAATTACTTCCCTCCTGTGAGATCACAAGCTAAAACAAAACTGCTAAAAGGTTTTCTTTTTAAAGGAGCAAAATATAATTATTCTAGTGAACAGAGACTAACAAAATAATGCAGTTATTTAGAGCCTTGGTCAAGATATTTTTAATAACATTTCAGTTTATTTAACAACAACAAAAAAATCATTTAGATTTGGAATATTTTTAAAAATCTCTTTAGTATTGTAGCCCACTTAAAATGTTGTCTTCCTTTGATTTGTGCAATGTCTACATTACAATGTCTCTCCTGGTTTCATGGATTTCTCCCAATCTGTGTCATTTCTAGACTGTTTTCTTCTACCTACTCCAGAATATGAGCATTCCAGAAGGTTCTAAAAGTAATTAATAAGGATACTTGCCTTTTTTCTGATATTGAATATTTTCACACTATTAGAGTCCTTTATACTATAATAGAAGAATAAGTTATTTCAAATGAGAAACAAGTAATGTCAGGGAATGCAGGAAACACCTGAAATTGGCTGCTGTTCAATCTTTCATAAGACCCAAAATGGGAGAAAATAGTTACTATATGAAATCAACAGGAGAGAGAAAGAAGTCAAGTCAAACACAACAACAAGAACCTCAGGCTAAATACACACACATTTAAAATTTTTATTACATTTTACTTTTTATTTTAAAATTTTCTTACAATTTTAATATTTATGCGTAGCCTAGGGGGCCTAGCTTTAAAATATAGATTCCTGTATATAACTCCCAGTGATTTCGATTCTGTAAGTGTGGTTTGAGATGTCTTCATCTGTGTTTTACATGCAGCTCTGGTCTCATGAATTCCTCTACTCTTTCATTTCTAGACTTGTTTTCCTCTCTCCTGCTCCCAAATGTGAGCATTTCAGAAAGCTCTCTGATACATGGACCATACTTTAAGAAACATTTCCCAAGTGGCTATTTACCCCACAAATGGCACTCTCCATGCAATTTGAGTTCTGTACTTGGCACCAACTGAATTGTGGTGCCTGTTGGAATAGAACAGAGACAAGATCTAGATTTGACGAAGAGAACAAAAGAGGTTGTGAAAATAAAGCACAAATGAAGGCAACATATATATTTTGACATATAAAAATAACCATGTTCTATGTTTCCTTTTAAAATTGACTTAGTTAAATTCTCTGACTATCCCAATTCCTTCCAATTTTTTATAATCTAAATTCGTTCCATCCTAGATGTGCTTCAATCTAAATAAATGTTAATTTCTTGATAAAGGCCAATTTTCTAAACAATTATCCTATCAACTGTATTTGGCATATAGTCTATGAATTTTTTAAAAAATTATTCTTCCAGAGGTGACCATTATGACACTGATCTCTCATTTCAAAGAATAAGATGCAAATCATTGGGTAATGAAGAGTACTCAGCCCAGAGATAAATATTTCATTGCTTTATTGTTGCTGTTTTTACCAGGGAAATATTGACCCTCAAAGATTATTAATTATTTCTTAATGAAACAAACCATAAATTGTTCTATAAACTTATGATAATTGATATGATCCTGATAACTGATCTTTCCAAGAGCCAACATCTTTAATTAGTCCTTCTTTCTTGAACTTTTCTGTTCTCAGGATCTCCATGAAATTTCACCATCTATACATTCCCTAAACTTCTTTGACAGCACTCTTTCTAAGGCTTCCTTAGCTCTTACAAATTTAAACTTGACAATGTAGTGACTTAGTAGATGTTGGCTTACCCTTAGCCCTTAAACGTGAAGATTTTCCAGTATTCAGGGCTTTAACTCTTCAAACTAATTTCCTATAAATATCATTCAGCCTTGAGGCTTCAAAGATTATATGAATCCCTCCTAAATTTATATCTCTATTTTCATAATTCTTTGAACTCAATTTACATATTTCCAACTGTCTGATGGATAATTTGCTATCTCTTTAAATTGAACAATTCTAAATTACAGTCCTCTATTTTCCACTACAGCCAGTTCTCATTCTGAACTACTTATTTCAAAAAAATCATTGCACCACCCTCAAGTAACCCTGATCAAAACTTTTTTATGGTTTTTTTTTATATTTCAACACATTCCATTACTTTTATTTTCCTGTTATTTTTATTATTGCCAAAATCCTATTCTATATTCTCTGTTCATTCATCTATGGATTATTTTGATTGGCTGCTATGATATTCCTTTCCTTATTTTCTACTACCTCTATTTCATCTTGCATAGAACATCCTAAAACTCCATTTTCATCATGAGTAATAAATTTTAATGGAGTCTCTATAAATTTCAAACTCCTTAGCCTGATATTTAAGGTACTATACAATTTAGCTATAACCCACCTTTTATATCCTCTTCCCCAACACAAAATTTGTATTATATTCTAGAAAGTGTGCTCATTGTTAACTAAATACACATCTTTCTAGCTAACTGTCATATTCTTCTTATCTTCTATTTACCTTCCACATCCAACTCAACCCTCAGGCTCAACTTAAACTTCTTATCCTATCTGAAGCTCTGGGGTCACTCTTGCTCCTGATGATCCTTCCCTCCTTTGGCCTCTATTAATATACTTACTGTATATACCATTCATTTGGTATTCACTGCCTACTTTTATCATCTTGGTTCATCCTATAGTTTCAATTTTTGTTGAGTTAAGTGTTCTATGAATGTTAGTTAGGTTGTGTTGGTTGATTATGTTGTTCAAATCTTTTACAACCTTGTTGACTTTCTGTATTCTAGTTCTATGGATTATTAAGAGAGGAATGTTAAACTTTCCAACTGTAATTGTGAATTTGTGTAATACTGCAGGAACATTGAAGATTATTATGTCCTCTTGATTAACTGACCTTTTTATCATTATAAAATGAACTTCTCTATTCACGGTAGTATTTTTTACTCTTAAATATACTTTGTCAGATATTTATATAATTAATCCAGTTTTTCTTTGATTGTTAGCATGGTATACCTCTTTCATTCTTTTACTTTTAACTTTTTTCCTATTTACATCTAAAGTAAGTTTCTTGCATATATGATACAGATAGATAGATGATATATAGACAGAAGATATATGATAGATTAGCTAGCTATAGATGATAGAGAGAGAGAGAGAGAGAGAGAGAGAGATATGATAGGTAGGTAGGTAGGTAGATAGATAGATA
>NW_006436288.1:4907280-4913825 GCF_000325575.1 Pteropus alecto
TATTTTTTTTTTTTTTTTTTTTTTGGCAATTCCTTAATAATCATTAACAAAATATCATCTGTGTCTCTTATTTGTAGAATTTTTTCAGCACCAGGGATAGAGGCTAAAGGTTAGGAGATTTGAAATAATTTAAAGCAGTTCAGTGCAATTATAAAATTTTTTAAAAAGTTTAATTACCAACTAAATCATAAACAACTTTCAGAATTTGGAAATGAGGAAAAACAAATGAGGTTTGAAGCCTTACTTCTTACATGTTATTAAGACTGAGAAATGGAAAAACTTGCCAAACTTCACAAGATACCCAGTAACAAAGTATGGAGCTCTAATTAGGAATGCTGAATTTTAGCAGCAATTCAGTTGATATATATTAAGTCAGAAAAGAAATTCTATCTATGAGACTGTGACTTCTCTCTAGTTGTTAACTACCTCAAGATGTTCTACAGATGTCAGGATGACCATGAAAATGAGTTTGTCATTTCTCTGAAGGTAGAAACAATTTTGATCACTTTTCCATGTTCTCCAACAGACCAAAGTGGTAGGCACATGGCTCTTTGATTTTTAAATTGATTTTTTGAAAAATTATTGGAAATCACCTATTAATGATAAGAGTTCTAGTCAAGGTTTAAAAGGGTATGAAATGAAGCAGAAAACCATCCTAATTTAATTCATGAAGACCTGAAATCATCCCATTCTATATTAACCAACACACATAGAAAGACTAGAAAGCTCATTCCATCATTTCTTTTACTGAAGCACACAACAAACCATATTACAAGCACTTTTATTGTTTATCTGTACTTTTATCGTACAATGTCATTTTACATAAAGACCCTCTTCATGATGGCTAACCTGAATTTTGAAATTGCAATTTGGAAGGCACATAGATGAGGAAAATGTTTTTTTATTGTGTTGTTTTGTTTCTGGCATAGACATCAGGTTTTTATAGTCCTATCATATTTTAATCATCATTTGATTTCTACCAAAGCCTATATTATCCTATGATTGGAAACATTTAAGTTATAAAAAAAACTTGATGGAAAACTCTCATAAATTATTCATCAAAAAGATAATAACCTATTAAATACAGTTAAGTTTTGAATTAATCTACAGAAGCTTCCAAAGTGTTTGATATTTTTAAACCAGGTATATTTATCGTATTCCTGATAAAACTTGATCTAGAAGGGCTCTCAATTTGAATCTAACAGTTTCTTTTGCATTCTTTGTAGATTCAGTATAAGGTAGTAGTTAACAGCATAGAGATCTTATAGAAAAAACTCTTCACTAAAATAAAGACAATAATACTGGTTCAAGGATTAAGGAGAGTGTTTTAAATTAAGTATATACTTATTATGTGGTAGCTATTATATTACCATGTATGAAAAATATCTTTCTCATACATTTATACAAAAATACTGAAGAGTTGTTGGCCTACTCTACAATGTAAGATGGTTTTATTTACTTTCTAAACAGTTTATGTTGGGCTTTGCTTTTATACCAACATGCTACTATTTACTTTTATTGTTCTGTGTTTTATAAATTAACCATGTTTTCAAAAATACTTTTACTCACTGACCATAAGAACAACAAAAGTAGCACTGAAAATCATTTGAAATGCTGTGTACAATTGGGGGCAAGAAATGAAGGAAAGAAACTGGTATACGTAATTATTCACACACCTAAAACAATACATTTGGAAGTCAACACTGTGAACAAAGATTTAATAATACATATATACATTTTACGTTTTATATACTAAAATAATAATGAAGTCAAGAGTCCCCTATATTTCACTCTTTAGTTGTGTGAATACTAAGAATATCCTAAAGCCTTCATTTCAAGCTTTTTAGAGAGACTTCTTTTAAAACCTGAAAAAAAAAAAACAAAGAAATGAATAATGAAGCAATATTTTCTGTAGTCTGAATTCTCGGTCAGCCTGCTGGTTCATTTCTTCTCCCTAGTCTCTTAATATTGTCGTGATATTCATTCCTAGACCACTTCTTTTTTCTATCTTCAGCCTTGGAGCTTTAAATACCACTTACATGTCTTTCTCTTCTGTATTTATAACTCTAGCTTGGAACTCTCCCTAAAATCTAGACTTATATGTACAACTTATTACTCAACAACTCTAGTAGAAATTCAACAGGCATCACAAACTTAACATACCACCAAACCAAAGTTCTGATTATTGGCCCCCTAAACCTGCTTCTTTTGCAATCTTTCTCATCTCAGTTAATATCACTTTCATCCTACTAGTTGCTCAGGTTAAGATCCCTAGAGTCATTTTGACTGTCATAAGCTACATTCAGTTTTTCAGCAAATTCTGTCAGCACTGCCTCCAAAATAAATTCAGAATCCCACCATTTTTTATATCCAGGGCTACCACAATTGGTTCAAGCCACCGTCACCTCTCAACCCAATTAGTGATGTCGCTTCTTAATGTATCTTCCCTGGGTTTGCCCTTATTTCTTTATAATCTCTTCCTAACGTAGCAGCTAGAATATTCCTTTAAGAATAAATCAGATCCTGTCATTTCTCTCTTGTCATCCTTTTGGAGAAGAAGTCTCATATCACTTACAATGAAAGCCAAAGTACTTAATAATAATGACCTCTGAGGCACTGCCAATCTGGACCCCTTGTCCTCTCCAACCTCACCTCCTACTACAGACTCTTTCAATCACTCACTTTATCCTCAGTGACTTCCTTGCTGTTCTTCGAATATGAAAAGCATGTTTTTGCCCCAGGACAATTGTACCTCCTACTTAGTTTATCTGGAATGCTATTCCCCAGGCTCATGACTCAAATTCTCCATGGCTCAACCTCACATGCCCTGACAAGGTTTTACTGTCATCTTTTCAGTGAGGTCCTCACTGACTCACATAGGTAAAACTGCAAAACCACCCCATTTGTTGTCACTTGTATCACTGCTGTAACCCCAAGGGCAAAAACAGGGCTAAGTACATAGTAAGTGCTCAATGAATACTTTATTACATGGAAGAATGTCAAATTACTTCTGATGTGAACAATCTTTCTCACCTTCCAAAAATCATCATGACTAAGTTCTTATACCTTGCATTTTCACAGCTTCTTTTACATTACTATTTTATTTCTTTTGCTTAAAGACAGAGGTAACATCATGTTAAAAGGACAGAAAAAATCTATTTATAAATTTTCAACACATTTTCCTTGCTCATTTCAAGTTTTAACTAATTGTTTTTTATTTTTTGAGCCTTTAGTATTTTCACATGCCAAGGTAATCAAACTAAAGAGTTTTGTTTGATTTTATTTTAATATTAAAATGAATTATTATGCCTACAGTTTTATTTAATATTAAGTTTGATGAATAGAATTGTTTATCTCATATTAAATCTTTGAAGCTTTGCTCAAAGAATTACTTCCCTCCTGTGAGATCACAAGCTAAAACAAAACTGCTAAAAGGTTTTCTTTTTAAAGGAGCAAAATATAATTATTCTAGTGAACAGAGACTAACAAAATAATGCAGTTATTTAGAGCCTTGGTCAAGATATTTTTAATAACATTTCAGTTTATTTAACAACAACAAAAAAATCATTTAGATTTGGAATATTTTTAAAAATCTCTTTAGTATTGTAGCCCACTTAAAATGTTGTCTTCCTTTGATTTGTGCAATGTCTACATTACAATGTCTCTCCTGGTTTCATGGATTTCTCCCAATCTGTGTCATTTCTAGACTGTTTTCTTCTACCTACTCCAGAATATGAGCATTCCAGAAGGTTCTAAAAGTAATTAATAAGGATACTTGCCTTTTTTCTGATATTGAATATTTTCACACTATTAGAGTCCTTTATACTATAATAGAAGAATAAGTTATTTCAAATGAGAAACAAGTAATGTCAGGGAATGCAGGAAACACCTGAAATTGGCTGCTGTTCAATCTTTCATAAGACCCAAAATGGGAGAAAATAGTTACTATATGAAATCAACAGGAGAGAGAAAGAAGTCAAGTCAAACACAACAACAAGAACCTCAGGCTAAATACACACACATTTAAAATTTTTATTACATTTTACTTTTTATTTTAAAATTTTCTTACAATTTTAATATTTATGCGTAGCCTAGGGGGCCTAGCTTTAAAATATAGATTCCTGTATATAACTCCCAGTGATTTCGATTCTGTAAGTGTGGTTTGAGATGTCTTCATCTGTGTTTTACATGCAGCTCTGGTCTCATGAATTCCTCTACTCTTTCATTTCTAGACTTGTTTTCCTCTCTCCTGCTCCCAAATGTGAGCATTTCAGAAAGCTCTCTGATACATGGACCATACTTTAAGAAACATTTCCCAAGTGGCTATTTACCCCACAAATGGCACTCTCCATGCAATTTGAGTTCTGTACTTGGCACCAACTGAATTGTGGTGCCTGTTGGAATAGAACAGAGACAAGATCTAGATTTGACGAAGAGAACAAAAGAGGTTGTGAAAATAAAGCACAAATGAAGGCAACATATATATTTTGACATATAAAAATAACCATGTTCTATGTTTCCTTTTAAAATTGACTTAGTTAAATTCTCTGACTATCCCAATTCCTTCCAATTTTTTATAATCTAAATTCGTTCCATCCTAGATGTGCTTCAATCTAAATAAATGTTAATTTCTTGATAAAGGCCAATTTTCTAAACAATTATCCTATCAACTGTATTTGGCATATAGTCTATGAATTTTTTAAAAAATTATTCTTCCAGAGGTGACCATTATGACACTGATCTCTCATTTCAAAGAATAAGATGCAAATCATTGGGTAATGAAGAGTACTCAGCCCAGAGATAAATATTTCATTGCTTTATTGTTGCTGTTTTTACCAGGGAAATATTGACCCTCAAAGATTATTAATTATTTCTTAATGAAACAAACCATAAATTGTTCTATAAACTTATGATAATTGATATGATCCTGATAACTGATCTTTCCAAGAGCCAACATCTTTAATTAGTCCTTCTTTCTTGAACTTTTCTGTTCTCAGGATCTCCATGAAATTTCACCATCTATACATTCCCTAAACTTCTTTGACAGCACTCTTTCTAAGGCTTCCTTAGCTCTTACAAATTTAAACTTGACAATGTAGTGACTTAGTAGATGTTGGCTTACCCTTAGCCCTTAAACGTGAAGATTTTCCAGTATTCAGGGCTTTAACTCTTCAAACTAATTTCCTATAAATATCATTCAGCCTTGAGGCTTCAAAGATTATATGAATCCCTCCTAAATTTATATCTCTATTTTCATAATTCTTTGAACTCAATTTACATATTTCCAACTGTCTGATGGATAATTTGCTATCTCTTTAAATTGAACAATTCTAAATTACAGTCCTCTATTTTCCACTACAGCCAGTTCTCATTCTGAACTACTTATTTCAAAAAAATCATTGCACCACCCTCAAGTAACCCTGATCAAAACTTTTTTATGGTTTTTTTTTATATTTCAACACATTCCATTACTTTTATTTTCCTGTTATTTTTATTATTGCCAAAATCCTATTCTATATTCTCTGTTCATTCATCTATGGATTATTTTGATTGGCTGCTATGATATTCCTTTCCTTATTTTCTACTACCTCTATTTCATCTTGCATAGAACATCCTAAAACTCCATTTTCATCATGAGTAATAAATTTTAATGGAGTCTCTATAAATTTCAAACTCCTTAGCCTGATATTTAAGGTACTATACAATTTAGCTATAACCCACCTTTTATATCCTCTTCCCCAACACAAAATTTGTATTATATTCTAGAAAGTGTGCTCATTGTTAACTAAATACACATCTTTCTAGCTAACTGTCATATTCTTCTTATCTTCTATTTACCTTCCACATCCAACTCAACCCTCAGGCTCAACTTAAACTTCTTATCCTATCTGAAGCTCTGGGGTCACTCTTGCTCCTGATGATCCTTCCCTCCTTTGGCCTCTATTAATATACTTACTGTATATACCATTCATTTGGTATTCACTGCCTACTTTTATCATCTTGGTTCATCCTATAGTTTCAATTTTTGTTGAGTTAAGTGTTCTATGAATGTTAGTTAGGTTGTGTTGGTTGATTATGTTGTTCAAATCTTTTACAACCTTGTTGACTTTCTGTATTCTAGTTCTATGGATTATTAAGAGAGGAATGTTAAACTTTCCAACTGTAATTGTGAATTTGTGTAATACTGCAGGAACATTGAAGATTATTATGTCCTCTTGATTAACTGACCTTTTTATCATTATAAAATGAACTTCTCTATTCACGGTAGTATTTTTTACTCTTAAATATACTTTGTCAGATATTTATATAATTAATCCAGTTTTTCTTTGATTGTTAGCATGGTATACCTCTTTCATTCTTTTACTTTTAACTTTTTTCCTATTTACATCTAAAGTAAGTTTCTTGCATATATGATACAGATAGATAGATGATATATAGACAGAAGATATATGATAGATTAGCTAGCTATAGATGATAGAGAGAGAGAGAGAGAGAGAGAGAGAGATATGATAGGTAGGTAGGTAGGTAGATAGATAGATATATGA
>NW_006436288.1:4915573-4921134 GCF_000325575.1 Pteropus alecto
AAGTTGAATCTAACAGTTTCTTTTGCATTCTTTGTAGATTCAGTATAAGGTAGTAGTTAACAGCATAGAGATCTTATAGAAAAAACTCTTCACTAAAATAAAGACAATAATACTGGTTCAAGGATTAAGGAGAGTGTTTTAAATTAAGTATATACTTATTATGTGGTAGCTATTATATTACCATGTATGAAAAATATCTTTCTCATACATTTATACAAAAATACTGAAGAGTTGTTGGCCTACTCTACAATGTAAGATGGTTTTATTTACTTTCTAAACAGTTTATGTTGGGCTTTGCTTTTATACCAACATGCTACTATTTACTTTTATTGTTCTGTGTTTTATAAATTAACCATGTTTTCAAAAATACTTTTACTCACTGACCATAAGAACAACAAAAGTAGCACTGAAAATCATTTGAAATGCTGTGTACAATTGGGGGCAAGAAATGAAGGAAAGAAACTGGTATACGTAATTATTCACACACCTAAAACAATACATTTGGAAGTCAACACTGTGAACAAAGATTTAATAATACATATATACATTTTACGTTTTATATACTAAAATAATAATGAAGTCAAGAGTCCCCTATATTTCACTCTTTAGTTGTGTGAATACTAAGAATATCCTAAAGCCTTCATTTCAAGCTTTTTAGAGAGACTTCTTTTAAAACCTGAAAAAAAAAAAACTGATTCTTACATATGTATGAGACATGTTTATTTCCTCTGTAGGGAAGAGTTGGTGCTACTGTGGATCCAGCTCCCTGCCTTCACCCGAAGGTCCCTATTAGGCACTTCTCCAGTCAAATTCAATGAATCTATTTCTGTTTCTTCCAAGTACTCTACAAAAAGGGGGCATGGAGTGGGGAAAACTTGCATGAAGTTGGGATAAGTTATGGTACTTTAGCACAGAGATGTGACTTTAGTTCAAACTCCACAATTTAGTAGGCTCCCAAGGAGTTATCAGGTTATCTATGGTTTCTAGAAGGAGATAGTAATATCTTGTTGGGCTTATTGTCAAGATTTTTAAGGAGTTAAGTAGAAGTCCAGAGTGGTGGGGAAGACTATCACAGAAGAGTAAACAAGGCCTCAGGAAAGGAGGACAGCAATTAGAAATCAAATTCCCAGGTAAAAATGAAGATGGTGACAGAGTTTTATTCTGATAATGAGTACAAAAATTATGTTAGAAATCCAGTCTAAATCCAGTTGGCGGGGAGAAGACGTAAAGGAGAATAAGCATCTAACTGTTTAATATGATCTGAGAGATGAGATAAAGTCAAAGTTTTAGAAGTGGAGCATTGAGATATAAGAAGCAGTTCTTAACACAAATACTCCTAATCAGCCACAAAACCCAATGACATGCATAAAAAGTTTAGCTCTAACAGACAAATGCCTTCAAATAGCTACATGTTCAGGGTAAACACCTAGGACAGACCTTGAAAATGGAACTCAAGATACATCCACTTTACCCGGCAGTGGGCTTTTTACTTCTTGGTATAATAAGAAAAGTTGCAACAGATAAGAGAAACTGTCTAAATGAAATCTTAGTTTTTATATTGCATTATAAATAACGATTCAACAAATAGCTATAGAGTACTTTCAAAGAGCCAGACACTGAATACATACCTCATTCGTTCAATCACTTGATAACCAGTTAGTGTCCATTATATACCAAGTACTATGTTAGGGACAGGATTTCCATGAAATAAAAGAATACCATAGAAAGAAAAGATGGCCATGAAAGGAAAAAAAAATAAGGTAAAGGAAAGCCCAATTTCAAGTAAGAATTTTTAAATTTTAATTAGAGATTTAGAACCATTGAAAGCTTAGGAATAAGGAACTGAGGGTGGGGTTAGGGTAGTAAGTCAGTGAGTAACCAATGGAGCAAAGCTCAGAGGAAATGTGGAGGTAGGGAGGTGTGGAACAGGACATGGATCTCCCTTTTGGTGAATTTCTAATCTCATAAGAAAGATAACACACATGAAAAACTATTTTTTAAACAGAGAAAATTATATTTAACATAAAAATCTAGAAAATATAGAATCCAGAGTTAGTATGAGCAACAAAAATAAAGTTTACAGGACTTCACATTATCTTCTAAGCACAGTAAAAACATTAACCAGAGTACTGGAAGAAAGCGGTAGTGCTGCTTGACTTCAATTCATCATGAATAAGAAAGTCCCCTTGAGTGACACCGGAAACTGCTCATTGTTTAGATCAAGGGTCAAACTAAGAACTCTGTCTCTCCAAGGCTTCTGACTCTTCATGTCCAAGTGTTAAGTCTTTGTGAAAGTCTAAAAACAACCGAGTAAAAAATCCTGGGATAAGACATTTAGACAAATAGGGGTCATTTAATCATTTTAAAGTGAAATTTAATTCACATAAACATAAGGGCAAAGGGTGAAATGAGACGTATTGAAGAGGAGACAGCTAGTGATTTCTTTAATAAATTAGCTGAGACCTTAAAAGCAGGATATGGTGCAGTAAGAAGAGAAAAAATAAATAAAAAATAATGTTTGTAAGACAGCTGCTTTAGAAAAACATTCTCTTAAAGACTTGTGTAATCAATGCCTGCATCTAAAGCTGCTAAGGACAGACTTAATTCCACTGCTCAGATCTAATGCACCCCTGACTTAAATTGAAACCTATGCTGTTCTATCATACCAAAAACTCCAGGATATTCAAGGACTTTGTCAAGGACACTAACTTGGAAATAGAAGCTCGAGTTTTGAGTTGCTAAATGCTTGGTGAAGTTTGGTATGCAAAAGATTTTTCCACTTCTGTAATTAAGAGTTTATTCTTCAGAGAGTGGGGAATCCTTGGATGTTTTGAGAAGGAAAGTGACACGATCAAAGTAGCTTTATAGGAAGGTTAAATACTACAGTTAAGTGTAGAATAAATGAAGAGCAGAGATGGAAAGACTGGGACATGAAAAGTTATAAGAGAATAAAGATCTGTGGTGGCAGATGGGCTGGGGCAAAAAGACAGGATATTGATCTTGGTACACACTTGAATTTGAAAATCAAAGACAAGGGAGGCACCAGGGAAAATAAATAGCATCATTAAATAAAATTTTAGCAAGTTGGAAAAATCTTGTTGTGATGAGGAAAGACAGAAGAGATGAGAGACAGAAGATAGATTTTGATTTTAACATCTTGGAACTCTACCTACTAGATGCCAGTAGCAGAAAAACACCTACATGAAAGAATTAAAAGAATTATCTGGCCCTAAATGTCAGTAGTGCCAAGGCTGAAAAATCTCTGCTCATAAATATCATAGTAAATTAGGGATATCTTCATGCCCAATCAATACATATAGCAAATTCATGTTTAATTTAAAGAAAATAAAAATAGTATCAAATATTTATTTAATATTTCAGGCACTGTCCTCACATTATGTATTTTTCTAACCTTTTTAATACAATAAAATAGGTATCTCCTTTATCTTTATTTAACAGGTTAGGAAACTGATCCATTGAAAAGTTAAGATACCTGCCAAAAGCCACATATCTAGCAAATTGAAGGGGCCAGATTGCAAATAATAAGTCCACTTCCCTAACCATGATTCTAACCATTACTTTTATTTTCCTGTTATTTTTATTATTGCCAAAATCCTATTCTATATTCTCTGTTCATTCATCTATGGATTATTTTGATTGGCTGCTATGATATTCCTTTCCTTATTTTCTACTACCTCTATTTCATCTTGCATAGAACATCCTAAAACTCCATTTTCATCATGAGTAATAAATTTTAATGGAGTCTCTATAAATTTCAAACTCCTTAGCCTGATATTTAAGGTACTATACAATTTAGCTATAACCCACCTTTTATATCCTCTTCCCCAACACAAAATTTGTATTATATTCTAGAAAGTGTGCTCATTGTTAACTAAATACACATCTTTCTAGCTAACTGTCATATTCTTCTTATCTTCTATTTACCTTCCACATCCAACTCAACCCTCAGGCTCAACTTAAACTTCTTATCCTATCTGAAGCTCTGGGGTCACTCTTGCTCCTGATGATCCTTCCCTCCTTTGGCCTCTATTAATATACTTACTGTATATACCATTCATTTGGTATTCACTGCCTACTTTTATCATCTTGGTTCATCCTATAGTTTCAATTTTTGTTGAGTTAAGTGTTCTATGAATGTTAGTTAGGTTGTGTTGGTTGATTATGTTGTTCAAATCTTTTACAACCTTGTTGACTTTCTGTATTCTAGTTCTATGGATTATTAAGAGAGGAATGTTAAACTTTCCAACTGTAATTGTGAATTTGTGTAATACTGCAGGAACATTGAAGATTATTATGTCCTCTTGATTAACTGACCTTTTTATCATTATAAAATGAACTTCTCTATTCACGGTAGTATTTTTTACTCTTAAATATACTTTGTCAGATATTTATATAATTAATCCAGTTTTTCTTTGATTGTTAGCATGGTATACCTCTTTCATTCTTTTACTTTTAACTTTTTTCCTATTTACATCTAAAGTAAGTTTCTTGCATATATGATACAGATAGATAGATGATATATAGACAGAAGATATATGATAGATTAGCTAGCTATAGATGATAGAGAGAGAGAGAGAGAGAGAGAGAGAGATATGATAGGTAGGTAGGTAGGTAGATAGATAGATAGATGAACAACCATACTGTAGATTATAGCTAGCAATCTCTGGCACATAGATGTATTGAACCTGTAATCACATATAACTTTGTTAAAGTTTTCCCAAAAGCTATTTTGAAGCCAAGTTTTTCATTTTCTGTGTTTGCAGAGTGAGCTTTCCAGACCCAGAAGAAGAACTTGGCATTGTCTGCTGTTTAACCTTGTTAGATATAGTTTGTCATTCCAGCCCCTCATATCTCAGTCCTGATTATCTAATCCAGCATACTGGCCATAACACTCAGGTTATTGCCACCTGTATATCATATTATAAATCTTTATTTAAATCATGACAGCACTGGTTAATAGGACAGGATTACCACAAATATTTGAGGTATATAAAACTCATATTTTACCACTTAAATACTAGTTTCTGCTTTTTTGCAATCCATCTTCTTCCCCTAATATCAAGTATAACAACATCATAAATCTAATCTTCCCATATATTATCTTTTTTTTTTTTTTTTGGCAATTCCTTAATAATCATTAACAAAATATCATCTGTGTCTCTTATTTGTAGAATTTTTTCAGCACCAGGGATAGAGGCTAAAGGTTAGGAGATTTGAAATAATTTAAAGCAGTTCAGTGCAATTATAAAATTTTTTAAAAAGTTTAATCACCAACTAAATCATAAACAACTTTCAGAATTTGGAAATGAGGAAAAACAAATGAGGTTTGAAGCCTTACTTCTTACATGTTATTAAGACTGAGAAATGGAAAAACTTGCCAAACTTCACAAGATACCCAGTAACAAAGTATGGAGCTCTAATTAGAATGCTGAACTTTTAGCAGCAATTCAGTTGATATATATTAAGTCAGAAAAGAAATTCTATCTATGAGACTGTGACTTCTCTCTAGTTGTTAACTACCTCAAGATGATCTACAGATG
>NW_006436288.1:4924831-4953121 GCF_000325575.1 Pteropus alecto
ATAAGAGAATAAAGATCTGTGGTGGCAGATGGGCTGGGGCAAAAAGACAGGATATTGATCTTGGTACACACTTGAATTTGAAAATCAAAGACAAGGGAGGCACCAGGGAAAATAAATAGCATCATTAAATAAAATTTTAGCAAGTTGGAAAAATCTTGTTGTGATGAGGAAAGACAGAAGAGATGAGAGACAGAAGATAGATTTTGATTTTAACAACATCTTGGAACTCTACCTACTAGATGCCAGTAGCAGAAAAACACCTACATGAAAGAATTAAAAGAATTATCTGGCCCTAAATGTCAGTAGTGCCAAGGCTGAAAAATCTCTGCTCATAAATATCATAGTAAATTAGGGATATCTTCATGCCCAATCAATACATATAGCAAATTCATGTTTAATTTAAAGAAAATAAAAATAGTATCAAATATTTATTTAATATTTCAGGCACTGTCCTCACATTATGTATTTTTCTAACCTTTTTAATACAATAAAATAGGTATCTCCTTTATCTTTATTTAACAGGTTAGGAAACTGATCCATTGAAAAGTTAAGATACCTGCCAAAAGCCACATATCTAGCAAATTGAAGGGGCCAGATTGCAAATAATAAGTCCACTTCCCTAACCATGATTCTAACCACTAAGTTGGAATATACAATGATTGCAGGTATGGTAAAATCAGGCCCCACGGCAGATAAGAGAGAATTACACAAAGCAAAAACACTTTACTCCCTTCATTCTTCTCACAAAAAAATAAAAATAAAAATGAAAAAAATCTCTCGAATATTAATAGCAACTTCTGTGTCACTGAAGAGCTCATCATAAAGAACATGATTTCAGAGTTCCTCCTCCTGGGAGAAGATTTCAAGTGGGGGAAGGATACCTTAGCTCCATCTAAAGCAGCAATTTTGACAGTCTTAGCATTTTGACATATGGTTGTACCCAGATGTGTTTTACATAATTTGTGAATAATAAAAAGAACCAAGTTTTCCTAATAATTTTACCATATGAGTTAGAACGGAATAAAAGTTAACCGTATAATAACATATATCACAGTTTCTTACTTTCCAATATGCTTTTTTGAGTGCCAAAGACAGATGGAAAATTAAAGCTAATGAGGTTGGGGGTGGCACTGGATGTTTGTTCACATGTGAATATCAGTGATTCAGAGCATTAAAATATATTTGTTAAAAATTACCAATTTCATAGAATGTAGTCGAAATAAGCCCTTAATTCCTCAAATCTGATATTCACATAATCTTCTTCAAATTATACAAACATTTCTTATTTTATTAAATCAGAGATTTAGAGTCTTAGGACCATTTACTCTCCATTTGGTCAAGATGGCAAAGACTGAACCATTTCTTTGAAATATGGTAGTTTCCAAATTTTTGAAACATGGGACTTGTTTTTCAAATGATATGCTAAGAAATAATAATATTCATAATAAGGAAAGGTAAAAAAGGAGAAAAGTTCTGAAGCCAGAATTGTGAAGGCAGAGGTTGGGGTGTGCAGAGATTAGAAATAATAGGAAGAGGAGGTCCAGAGACTCACGCATTTGGAGTCGTTGCTCAGGCAGCAACTTAGGCGACTTTTGGGGCTCCATAAAACACAATTTAAACAGGATCACCCAATATATTTTAGGAAAATTATATAATAAAATAAAATTATTATAAGCAATCTTAAAAAGCATGTTAAGTGTATTAAAGTTGTAGGCCTCATGTTTTCATTAAATTCTGCTTTAACATGCAGTATTATATAATATACATATACATATCATTAAATGCTACATCTAATTTTATGTGTTAAACTTGAGTTTTTTGATTTTCAAGTGGTATACAGTATCCTGAGGCACTTAATTACTGTCTCTGCTTGTGGCTTATATTCATCTTTTGACCATTTCTGTCAAAAATGCAAATTTAGTTTTTACTGTAAAAAATAAATTATATTTAATGGGCTTTTAAATTAGTTCTTTGACACAACACTTAAGATGGACAGTTTTACTCTTTTAACTTACTCTGGGGTTATTTCTGAACAATAATGTATTTCTTTTGATTATTCTTTTATTTTCTTATAAACAGAGTGACGGTAATAAATCTTGATCCTGCCTTTGGTCTAGATATTTAGTATCTATGTATTTGCTTTCTTTGATAGCAACATGCATTAATATTTATGACCGTTTTCCTTTGCAGCATCTCCCAGATGGCTCCGCGCCCAGTGCACATGTTGAATTTTATCTTTTACCATATCCCAGTGAAGTCCGTAGGAGGAAAACAAAATCTGTTCCAAAATGTACCGACCCCACTTACAATGAAATTGTAAGTATGATTCATCTCTTATTTAGTCGCTTTGTATTTTTCTTACCATTTTCAGCTTAACAACCAAATATGGAAAATTTGCAGTTATTGGCAGCATTATTCCATAAAGGGAAGACATTCCCCAAAATAGCCACTGTGTGCTAATCACTGTTCTAGATGCTATGGGGACTGGAAAATACAGATACTACTTTCAAAGTGCTTATGAACCAATTTTCAAATTGTGGCTAGCCTCCAGTAAAAGCCTAAGACTATGTGGCACTTATTTCACATACTGCTATTATCTCTGACTTCATCTTATTTTCCCTAACCTTACTTTTCTCTACCTAGTTTTCCTTACCTAATAATCTTACCATAGTCTAACCTGTATATAAAAATACATTTTATAAAATCACATTTGAAAATAAATAAACAAGTACAAAATACAAATTAAATGAGTATTCATTTGTATTATGCAATTTGAACACCCAATCTCCTACTTCTAAGTCAAACCCTACATTAATTCTCTTGATTCCACCCTTTCTCATTGCTCTGTACCTTGCTTGGTTGATTATTTGCTATTCTTAAGGCTGTCTCATCCACTGGATCTTTGACTTGGAAATCTTTATAAGACAAAACTCCTCAACTCAACATTTCTAAAGCATACAATTTTTCTTTCTCTCTCTGTCATCTCTAAACTTCAAAAAAATTAACTCACATTTCCTACACTCACCTCTTCACTTCCTTTTTCACCCATAATCCTTTGTAATGTGGATTCTGACTTCAATTGATGCTGCTTTGTGCAAATTGCACCTATAGCCTCCAAATTGCTCAATGCAATGAGCCCTCAGGTTCACCTCTCCTGAAGTTACAGAGAAGCACTATTGACTGTGCCCTCTTTCTTGACACCTCCCTTTTCCTTCTTAAGGTTTACCTTTTCTTAATTTCTTTCCATCTTCTCTAACCCCTCGCTCATTTTCCTTCATTGCCATTCTTCCTCTTAAAATATTGTTTGATAGAGTTCCATCATCTATCTACCATTATCTCTTCTTGATATTTATTCTCTCAAATTATCTTGTGTATTCACAAATTTTCATTTATCACCTATATTTAGGTTGTATATGAATCTATTCTTCAAGCTCTGGCTTCTCTCCTAACCTTTTGACCTATACATCTACCTATTACTGAAGAGTTCCATTTAAATATCTCCTAACCACTTTTAAACCAGGCTTTCTTCCTGTTTGCCATCTCAAAAGATAACTTCCTAATGACACCTGTCCAACTAATCACCAACTAATCACCAAGTTTTGCCAGTTCTGCTGGTGCAGCTGCCTGCCTCTTAAATCTATCATTTCTTCTCTGTCCCATCGCCATTTTTTTGTTTGAGATTCTTGTGATTTTGCCTACTATAATGGCCTCCTATCTGCATCCTGTCTTGTGTTTTTTGATTCAGTCTTTTATATTTCTACCTAAACTGTCTTTCAAAAATTAGTCATATTTATTAATCTCCTATTCACATTTTTTTCAAAGGTTCTTCACTGCCTTTTGTATAAAATAAAAAATCCTAAACATCACATTCATAGCCCTTAAAACTTGACTCAGTAATTTTACTAAGTTGTCTCTTTGGAGTAATATCATCCTCATACAATTTTTTAAAATATTTTTGTTTTGGGATAATTGTAGATTCACACGCAGTTGCAAGAAATAATACAGAGAAAATTCAAATACACTTCAACCATTTATCCCTAAAGGAAGCTGACATTAATACAACCAGAAAACTGACATTAATACAATCCATTGACTTTATTGATTTCACCAGTTTTAAAGGTGCTCTTGTGTATATGTGTGTGTTTAGTCCTATAATATTGATTACATGTATAGACTTGTGTGATCACAGCATAAGGTACAGAACAGTTTTATTAGAAAAAAATTTTAGTGCTACCCTACTAGATTTATACCGTAGCCAGATACTTCCCTCTTTCCAACGCACCCTAACCACTGGCAACTACTAACCTGTGCTCCATCTCTATAATTTCATCATTTCTGATGTCATATAAATGGAACCATTCAGTTTGTAACATTTTAAGATTGGCTTTTATTTTTTTACTCCCTAATTCCCTAAAGATCCACTCAAATAGCTGCTGTGTCAATAGTTTATTTCTTTTCATTGCTTAGTAGTCATGGTATGATAGTTTCTTTAAGTGTTCATCCATTAATAACACCATGGTTATTTCTAGTTGGGGGCTATTGCAAACAAAGCTGCTGTGAATATTGCTGTATAGGTTTTTGTGTGAGCATAAGTTGTAACTGCACTAGCATAAATGTTCAAGAGTGTAATTACTGGGGTATATTGTAATAGTATATTTAGTTTTACAAGAAACCGCCATATTCTTTTTCTATACCATTTTACATTCCCCCAGCAATGTATGAATGATCAAGTTTCTCTTCATCTTTGCCAGCATCTGGTGTTAACCTTTTTTTTTTATTTTAGTTTAGTAGGTATAGAGTGATATCTCATTGTGGTTTTAATTTTCATTTACGTAATGACAAATGATGTCAAACTTCTTTTCATGTGCTTATTTACCATTTGTATATCCTCTTTGGTGAAAAGTCTTCACTTATATTTTTAAGGTTTTTAAGTTTTATTTTATTATTAGTTTCAGGTATATAGTACATTGGTTAGACATTTATATAGTTTATGAAATGATCCCTCTGATTATCTTCCCTCTGGCTCACCACATAACCATTACATTACTGCTGGCTCCATTCCCTATGCCATGTTCCTCATCCCCGTGACCATCTATCAACCACTAATTTGTACTTCTTTAACCCTTCATTCCTTTCTCCCAGCCCAAACCTCCCCCTCTCTGGCCATCACTAGATTGTCCTCTATATCTGTGAGACTGTTTTTGATTAGTTTGTTCTTTGTGTTCCTTAGATTCTGCATATAAATGAAATCATATGGATTTATCTTTGTCTTATTTCTCTCAGCATAATAACTTCTAGGTCCATCCATGTTGTTGCAAGTGGTAGGATTTCATTTTTTTATGGCTAATATTCCATTGTATATATGAATCATTACTTCTTTATCAATAGTCTGTTGATGGGCATTTAAGTTGCTTCCATATCTTGGATATTGTAATTTGTGCTACCATGGACATAGGGATGCATAGATCTTTATGAATTAGTGTTTTGATTTTCTTTGG
The DNA here is from genome assembly GCF_000325575.1 of Pteropus alecto. NCBI lineage: Eukaryota > Metazoa > Chordata > Mammalia > Chiroptera > Pteropodidae > Pteropus > Pteropus alecto. The sequence continues at coordinate 4,930,330 of NW_006436288.1, forward strand.
ATAAATACCCAGAAGTGCAATTGCCAGGTCAAAAAGCAGATCCATTTTAAATTTTTTGAGGAACCTCCAGACTGTTTCCATAGTAGCTGCACTAATTTGCAATCCCACCAACAGCGTATGCGGGTTCCCTTTTCTCCACATCCTTGCCAACACCTGTTGTTCTTTGAATTATTGATGATAACCATTCTGACAGGTGTGAGGTGATATCTCATTGTGGTTTCAATTTGTATTTCTCTGATGATTAGTGACCTTAAGCATCTTTTCATATGTCTATCAGCCGTCTATATTTCCTCTTTGGAGAAATATCTATTCAGATCTTCTACCTATTTTTTATTTTTATTTTTATTTTTATGTTTAGGCCTACAGCACCCAGTCTTCCTAGGTGGTCTCCCATCCAAGTACTAACTAAGCCTGACCCTGCTTAGCTTCTGAGATCAGACGGGATTGGGCTTGTTCAGGGCTGCCTTTTTTTAATTGGATTGTTTTGTTGTTGTTGAGTTATATGAGTTCTTATATAGTCACATATATATTATATATTTTGGATGTTAATCTTTGCTCATTTTTAATTGGATAGTTTGCATTTTACTGTTAAGTTTTGAGAATTCTTTATATATTATAGATATTAGTCCTTCATCAGATATTTGGTTTACAAATATTTCCCAATTCTGTAGCTTGTCTTTTCATCCTGTTCATGATGTCTTTCACAGAGTAAACGTTTTTAATTTTGATGATATAAAATTTATCAATTTTTCTTTTTATGGATTGTGCATTTGGTATCAAGTCTAAGAACTCCTCACTTAGCAGTGTTAAAGATTTTCCCCCATATATTTCTAAATATTTTATATTTTTACATTTTATATGAAGTACATTGTCCATTTTTGAGTTAATTTTTTAATAGAGTGTAAGGTTTAGATTGAAATTTGTTTGTTTGTTTATGTCTATGAATGATCATTATTTTAGCACCCTTTGTTAAAAAGGCAATTCTTCTTCCATTGAATGTCTTTTGCACTTTTGGCAACATTTGTGTGCTCATGCCCTTTTAGTCCTAGACTTAGCCATAATCGCAAGTCACATCAGACAGTTTGTCATTCCTTGAATCATCCCTAGGACTTCTATGATGAAGCTCATGCCGTTGTTCACCCCCTGTGCCATTCACTGCTGCCTTGAAGCTTACTTCAAATGTGGACTCTGTGAATGAATCATTCTCTCCTCCTGGACTCTTATATCACACTTACCATCTTTTACTTCGTCATATACACTTTTTTCTTACAGTTTATTGTAAACATCTTGAGGACTAGAAAAATTTATCTTTTTTAGTATCCTTAAAACTTACTTCTAAAAAGACTATGAAATTAAATATTTGGGGTAGTTTTATAAATGACACATATGTGTCTATAAAATGTAAGACTATATATACATACATGCATATGCATATATGGGGGGTGAGACCTCTAATTTAGCAAAGCTATTTAGACATTTTATTGTTTCTCATGATGCCAATAGCTAGAGATACACACCTCCCAACAATATCACTAGTTTCTATCCTTCTTGAGTACAAGACCCCCTACTTCACTATCAAGAAACTTCTCAGACTCAATGATGTACTTCTGCATTTGTAATCTAAGGAAGCTCATGACAAAAAACCACTAAGAATTCAGGAGAGTTTAAAAAAACTTGTTTTATTTATTTCAAGCTTTATGTCTTATTATAAAAAGTAGTATATATACATGCATAGTGATTATATGTTTGTTGTGTCCATAAATTTTGTGATCGCTTGCAATACTTCTGGGTCCTCACGCATTCAAGACCTACTGATTAAAAATTGCTGCAATAATTTCTCCATCAGTCTATACTTATACCATGGATACATTCCATTTGTACTTTGAACACATGTAAAATTGTTTAATAAACCATAATCCATGCATTGCAAACTCCAGTTTTACACAGAATCCAAATCTGCAAAAATGTGAATTAATATGTGGATAAGTAACTCTTTTAATAGTAATGATCATCACATAAATGAGTTTGTCAAGGAAGCTGGTTGAATTTAGAAAGCTATGAAGGAAAAAAGGCTATATAAGCATGTATCACATTTACAATGTTTTGTGGAACTGCTGTTTCAGATTGTGTATGTGGGGTAGGAATGTATTTGTGCAGATTTTTAATTTTTCTCCCAATCTTTTCTGTGTATCAATACGAGAATATATTTTTTAAGAAACGCAAAAGAAGAAGTAACGTACATCAGTTTTAACTCTGGCTTTACTTTCTCTTGACCTCAGCTGTGATGTAAACCCTCATCTCTTTGCCAAATCCCTCGATTATTTCTGGGCATCCTCAGCAATGTTTTTAATGTGTTTTCTGGGAAGCCCTGTAAATTATCACATGACATCTACCTTGTTTTTAATCTCTCCCCCACTTTGCTTCCTGAATACTACTACATTGGCTTCTCACCACGGCTGGAATTTCTCAAACTGCCAAAGCCATGCATTGTTCTAGGAGGTGGGAGAGAAAGACCCTGCTCTCTTTTTTATATAAATCTCTTAGAGGAATACAAAGGGATTATTACTCCGCATCATCAATGTCTTACAAAGCTCTTCGTGGAAACAGTTCTTTCCATTTCTATTTATAACCCTTTCCTCCCTAATACCCAGACCTGAGAAAGGCTGAGTCAAGAATATTGCCAAGTATCCCTTTAGTATCCAGCCTTCATATACTAAAGCTTTCATGCAGAGCCAAGCTTGTCTACTTGACACTTCCCAGAGTTAAGTCTCAACAGGCTTTGCCAGCAGTCTCCCTGAAAACCCCCATCATACACAAATCCCAGCGGTAGGCATGACTGAGCTCAAGGTGGAGCAGGGCTGGTGATAGGGGTGTTCAGAACTGCACTGTAGCTTTTTTTTTAATGATTCAATAGGAATACAGATTCTATCTTATAACAGAATTATCTTATTATAGTCAATGTATTTTTTACATTACATTCCTTTCTTAGATATTATCCTAGTATAAAGCATAAAGGAGAAATTAGAAAGGACAGAATGAGAACATTCTATGTATTTAAAATATCTTCCAGAATGTATATGATAATCTAGCATAATGCTAAATATATGGTATACTCAATAAGCAACAGCTATTGTTATCCATATGGTCCTCTCGTTTGATATTTAGAGCATGATGAAAATTCAACTTGTAAATAAAGACCTTGAGGCCCTGAGATCAAACATTTTGACCAGGGCCACATAACTAGATTCAGGTCCAAAACTGCATGATTCCAAAGCCCACATTGACCCCACTAAACTATACTGTTATCCCTCCTTCTCTCCACCCGCAGAGTTCTGTTCTCAATTGTTTTGAACTCCTCCTTTCATCATCCTGCCTCCTCACCCCTCTTCCCACCAGCACTAGATATACTTAGCTTTCCATATTATTGTTCTTCCATTGTAATCATTAAAATATACTTTAGAATTATTTACTAGACCTTGATGTCAAATATCACAAAGTGCTTATATATGTTAATAGATATTAATTACTTTAAACAATCTTTTTCTACTTTATGTAATAATTTTGAATGTACAAATTCAGTATTTGTCAAGGCAATAAAAACTTGGCTCATGCCTATGGGTAAAAAGTATGATAAAGTGAAATCAAAATAATTGCATTTTTGGTCTGTTTATGTGAAGGCAGAACATATTAAATCATTTGGTGAAAAAGTCTCAAAGAATAAAATCATTTATGTACTTCTCTAGCATTACCCACTAATTACTTATTGCACAGTAAGAAAAGAGTGCTATTTATTAACATTGTGGATGCAGTTGAGAAATTAATAGATGTATGTATGTCATCTATGATGTGCAATGATTATATGCTTATAAAACTTCAGTCACTTTTAAGAAAATTACTTTTGCATAATGAAACACAAGGAAAAACATCCATAAAGTAATATAAACTTTGGAGTTCAAATGTTTGTTATTTTAACCAGTAAGGCAATTAATTCCTTGGGGCATTTCTTGAGAATTTCAGCTTGCTAAATACCTGGGAGACTCAAGTCTGTCCCAGTGTTTTCTCCAGTCAACTAATGCAAGATACCAAGAAACAACTAGTTTTTTGTGTATTTGATGGATCTTTTTCAGCTACAATTTATTAGTGTTTAATATGTACCAGACTTTGCAGTAAGGCTTGTATTCATTATATCATTTATTCTTCCCCATAATGTTAAAAGGTAAATATTATTATCACCATTATGCAAATGAGAAAACATATAATTGACAACAGATTCATGTAAATATGAACTATGGATATGCTTCTTTTAAAGTTACATCTTTAGGGCTTATTGATGTGATTCACAGAGTTCTTAAGCCAGACTTTCCCAATGGCCTGATGCTTAGAATTATCCAATCTTTCTACTTCACGTACAGTAACATTTTGAGGGCTCCTTTATCTATTTCCCTGTAAAATAGGAGATAGGTTCATCTGCTAAAAGTCTTGTGGAAGGAAAATGGGGAAAGTTTAGACAATTCAAAAGAGCCACCGTGGAGAAACAGAAAAGGAGTTTACACTGAAGTCCTGGAAAGATAAGAGCCCAGGAGGAGGGAGTCTACGCTGGGCATCCCGTGCAGTGAAAGAAGACAAATTACAGTGGTAGGATTTTGAGATTTTTAAGGCTACCCTTAAAATCCTTTATTATCCCAGAGAAGCTCAACAGATGAAATGGAATTATTTGAATAAGCAGTCCTAGAAACTGAAAAGATAATCTCCTGTCTGGAATGTGAGTACAATTCTAGAAGAGGAGGTAGCCAGAACTGTCACATATGGCAAGGTAAACTTGGTAAACATATTATATTGGATCTCACATCCTTGATTATTATTTACTTGATAAGTGAATCATTGTTCAGAGCAGCTAATAGATCTTGAATGGAATTTAATTGATAATTTAATGGGTGCATAATTGTTAGGCAAGTTCCCATGTGATGGACCAGAAGTTACTTCCATACACACTGAGGAGGCCTGCCAACCGACTCAGAGGGCTTCCGCCTAAGTTGTTTCCTCTGCTTCCTTTTTTGCACATGTAGAGAATGCTTTCTATCTTGTGACTTGTTTATAGAAAGCAAGCAAGTTTGAAGGGGCATATAAAACTCCTTTTCTAACTGTGTTCTAAGGAGTTTTCCTGGAAACCATGCTGAATTTACACACAGCTCTCCCCTCTTTCCATGATGGATAACTAATTTCTTGATAGTACAACAATTTTAAAGTTTCTTTACCACTGCAGGCTCCTGGTGGTAATGCCTGTGCCTTCCTGGATATTATGAAATACAGTTAAACATATCCCTTTTTTAAAAAAAAAAGTTACATGACTAGTAAGTGAAAAAAAAACAAGACACAAAACTGAACGTACAGCATAATTACAGCTCAGACTTAATAAGTGATTATATGTAGAAAACAAAAAGAACATCAAAATGTTAACTGTAATTATCTCTCAATGTTAGAAATATAGATATTTACTTTCTTATTTGTTTTTTTGTTTCATCCATATTTTATTTAATCAGCATATATTTTCATAATTAAAAATTAAGCAATTTTAAACAAAATAACCATAGGGTGGCTTCTTCACATGCAGGAAAAAAATTGTTGTACTGCATTAAAATAACATGAGGAAACCATGAAAATAGTTCTGCTTTCATCGTTAGGCTTGAACAAAGAAAGTGTTCAAGTCCCCATGTTGCTCAGTAAATTCAAGGACAGTTAAAAGGTGAAGTGTATTTAAATTTCTTCCTAGAGAATAATTTAGTCTTAAATTTGAATTGGACAGTTATTAATGAAATCAGGATAAATTTTAAGCTTCTTAGAAAAATATTGCCATTAAACTTTGTTATGTTAGCAGAACCTTTAGCTTCTCAGAATGAGTTAAAAATGAAGGATTCAAATATTAATCTAGCCATTCCAAGGAACAAGATATTAGTAGCTAAATATTTTTATTACAAGCAATATTTTTCAAAAGATTCATTTAGCATATCTGATTTATATTTTCATTATTTCTCTCTCTTTTCAGGTGGTGTATGATGAAGTCACAGAGCTCCAAGGACATGTCTTAATGTTAATTGTGAAGAGTAAAAACACATTTGTGGGAGCAATTAACATCCAACTTTGTAGTGTCCTGCTCAATGAAGAAAAATGGTACCCACTAGGAAACAGTATAATTTGACCACTGCTATGAACATATGCATTATTCATTAACTACTTGTATTTTTTCCACTCCTGGGCTTCTTTATCACATGAGCAGGACATCTTTGTTGTCAAAGATAGTGTAGTGTACTAAGGACATGAAAAAGAAACCAGAATCAGTCTTTTACAGTTACTTATTCTCTACCTGTATTTCTTATAGTCCTTTCTTCTCAAGTGGAATGATGATTGTATAAAATTCAATATGTAAAATAATAAAAGGACATTTAATTTAAACATATCTTCAAAATCAAGCACATGTTCACGTTTTAATTGTGTGCCTCTAGTTAAAAGCAATATTTTTCACGGATTTTCTAAGAAACATAGGCAAATAAAACTCATCAATTAATTCAAGACTTAAGTATAACAGATTTTTTTTAGATTTAAATTAAATCTATATACCTGCATAACCACTTATAATCCTATATATTGAGGAGAGTGGTAAACTCCAACAAAATGATATTTTGCTTTCTATCAGAAAAACAAAACATCGATGCCTGAAATTCTTAAATTCAATTTTAGAAGAAACTTCTCTGTAGTTTTTTTTTCTCTTTAACACCAATCGATTCATCATTACTGTATTTCACTCATCCAGAGGCATGAATCACATTTTAAACTTCATTATCTCCTAACTCCAAGATCTCAAACTCTGAAACTCAACTCTTTGATCAAACCTCTTCACATTGTATATCAAGTATTTTCCTTATTTCTGAACCTACCTCATAATGACCCAAATAAACAATCCTACAGATGTCCATCAGCAAAATAGGTACAATTCAAGGCACTATGCTACATTGTTTAAGAGAATTAAATCAGATTTTTAAAAGTCTCTGTCATTTAAATTACAAAAAGAGATTTTAAACTCTTGCTTTATTCAATGTTTTAGTGCGTTTGAATTTAACAAGTAATTTAGGCTTTTTGATATGGTCATCTACATAACTATATAAATATGTAAAAGTCTGTACGCTTACTCATTGAAAATATTTGAATGCCTGCTATGGGCTGATATGGTCCCATTGAAAGGTATGATCATAGAAGTCAAGTAAGCCATTAATGCTGCTGGGCACTAATTCTGTATTTCTAGTCAATTCACTCTCCCTTTCTGCTAGTCAATGATTATACACCCTTCTCTCTGCTGAAAAGCCAGCACCTCCTCCCCTAATCTTCATTCTCAGCTCATGACTTTGTTTTCTGTTTCACTTGAAATCGGAATCAGTCTAAAGATCTCCACAGATTCCACTACCACATCTACCCACCCAGCAAATTCTGTGTTCCATCGTCCCACTTATTACCATAGAAACACTATCCGTGCTCTTACACAAAACCATCTTTCAACTTATACATTGAATTCCAGCCCCTCTTACCTACTCACAAACATTACTGGAATTCCCTTCTATTCTCTCCTAGATAATTTTCTTCAGCATACAACCATGATGTTACATGATTACATATTATAGTCAGTATACGAAACTTATCATCATCCCACTACCTCTTCAAAATACTGACACATTGCCCTGCTTCTCCTCTTTGCAGCAGAACTCTTCAAAAATGATTGTCTCTATTCTGTCTCCAGTGTTGCTTCTCAAATTTTCTCTCAGATCCATTCCAAGGAGGTGTTTGCCCTCAACACTTCAATGAAACTACTTTTGTCAGGGTCTCTACTGATGTCCAGGTAGCTAAATCCTAATCTGACCCTACTTATCAGCAGTATTTGACACAATCAGGAGCTATCTTCCTCAATGCATGGTCTTCCAGGACACCACACCCTTCTATGACACTGGCCACTCTTTCTCAGTTTTCTCTGCAGGAGCATCCTCTTCTCCACAGTCTCCAACGCTGGAGTGTCCCTGGGCTCACTCCGTGCTCTTCTTCATCAACCTTCACCCCTTAATGACCTCATGGAGTCACACGGGTTTAAGTATCATCTGTATGCTGATGATTTCCAGCTTTATAACTCGAGCCCAGAAACCCTCCCAAAGTTTAGAGTTCCATACCCAACTGCCAACTAGCTATCCCCCTTGAATACCTAATATTTCAAAACTCAGCATGTTTAAAACTAACTCCCCAAATATATTGTAAATAGCAAAAAACTTGAAGTCATCTTTGATTCGCTCCTCCCACCCCCATTCAGTATATTCAATCCATCAAGAATTCTTGTTGGCTCCACCTTCAAAATATATCCCAATTCCAACCAGGCATCACTGTCCATTGCTACCTCTCTGGTCCAAGGTAGTACTATCATCTTTGTCCCAGATTACAATTGCCTTCTTCTAAACAGTCTCCTTATTTCTGTGCTTACCCTGCCCCCCTCAGTGTCTATTTTCAACACAGCAACTGGAATGATCATGTCACTCTTCTGCTCAAAACTCTGCAGGAGTTTCTAATCGGAGTAAGAGCCCAAGCCTTCAAAAAAACCCTAAAATGTCCTATGTGATCTGGCTTCCCAACGGCTATTTCTCTGATTTCAACTCCCATTATATCCTCCTACGTTCGTAACACCTAAGGAACCCTGGCCTCTTTTCATTCCCTGAGCTCTCTAGGCATACTTCACCCCTGGAATCTTCATCAGATGGCCCCTTCTATCAAAAAAAAAAAATGTGCTTTTGTCCCATATATCCACTTGCCTCTCTCACCTCTTTCAAGTCTTGATCAAATGTTTCCATCTGTCAGGATTACCCTGACCACTCTATATAATACTATAACCTACCTTGTCCCCAGATACACACCAGACCCTTCTCACTCTGCTCTACCATTTTTTCTTATGGACTTATCAACTTTGAATATTCTACACAATTTATTTAGTTAGTTAGTTTATTATTTAAGCTTTGTCTCTTTTCATTATACAATAAACCTCAAGACTAGAGTTTTGTTCACTGACAGTACATCCTCAGTTCCAGGCAAAAGAAGTCCTAGCCCTGATGTCCTCACCAAAAAGGACCCTGCCTCCTCCACTTGTGACTCACAGCCACACCCAGGACTCTCATTCTAGACCACAGTCTAGGTACCCAGGACCCCAGAATTCCCTGCCTCAGCAGCCTTTGCAGGCCTCTTCAAGGGGTCCATTCACCTGAAATCACACTGCACCACCAATGTGAACAATGCCTAGGTCTCAATGGTGGCTGAGGGAAAACTGCTTGCAGAGTATATGAATACTGGCATATGCCAACAGGAGTGTCCACAAATGTGCATGAGACCACTCACAGTGCAGGAGAGAGCCTGGGGCAAAAAGAAAAAGTAGGGCATAGAGAAGGCCAGAATAGGAGCTAGCCCTTCTCAAGCTACCATAATCTAACATGGATCTCCAAGAATTCCAAATTAAAACCTCTCCTTCCTTATAGTCAATAATATTGTGATAACTATGTATAGTGCCAGGTGGGTACTAGGCTAATTGGGGGCGGGGCGGAATCACTTTGTAAATTATATAAATGTCTAACCAATATGCTATACACCTGAAACTAACACAAAACAATACTGAATGTCAACTGTAATTGGAAAAAAAAAAACAAAAAAACTGTCCTTCCAGGTGTTTTTAAAGGTATACTTGTCAAAACAGGAGCATAGAACATATTGTATTTAACAACTTGTTAGTTTTATTTATAACTTTTAAAATTAGGTAGATGTGGATGTTATGGATTAAGTCATATCCCCTCAAAATTCAAACACTGAAGTCCTAACCCCCAGTAATCTCAGAATGTGACTTATTTGACATAGAATCACTGAAGATGTAATTAGTAAAGATGAAGTCATATTGGAGGAGCCCCTAATTCATTTAAAAGGACACCTTTTAAAAAGGGGAAGTTTGAACACTGACTCGCAGACAGAGAAAATACCATGCAAACCTTGGGCAGAGATTGGGGCGATGTTTCCACAAGCCAAGGAACACCAAAGATTGGCACCAAATAGCCCCAAGCTAAGAGAGAGGCATGTAACAGACTATCCCTCACAGTCTTCAAAAGGAACTATCCTTGACAATCCTTTGAACTTGGACATCTGGTCTTTAGAAAAGTGAGACAAAAAAATTCTGTTAAGTCACTCAGTCTGTGGTACTTGGTTACAGCAGCCCTAACTAACTAATACATTGGGTCTTCTCTTGTTTACTTGTTCAAGCCCCACAAAAATATGGCATAGTTGATGCTCAATAAGTATTTGTGAATTAATGTCTAAATAAATAATTGAATGACACACCAGTGAACAAGAAATACAGGTCCCTGATCTTAACTCTCATTTATGTAATGTTTGAAAGATCCTTTAGTCCTTTTATAGCTGTATTTTGTTTACTGCCTACAAGAAGTCTAATGAGGTGAAAAAAGGAAGGATTATTATGTTGTTAGTAGTAATGTTCAAATGTTTCAGAGCAGCACAATTTTTCTCTTCAAATGACATCTTAAATGGAATATACACATGTACATATGTACTTCTATGTGTGTATATATACATAGAGGCAGGGTGGGGAGAGAGAGAGAGAGAGAGAGAGAGAGAGAGAGAGAGAGAGAGAGAGAGAGCGAGCAGGCAGGTAGGTGAAGCATTTTTAAGTTAAGTGGCTATAAGGTACCTGAAGGACTGAACAACCGGCCACCTCCACAACTCCCCCACCTTCCATTTTATCTTCAAAATCCTTAAAAAACTTCCACATAAAACTAAAACATCTCAAAAAACACAAAGTAAAAGAAACTGAGGATCACAGATACAACATGGCAACCCATATCATCCAAGTCCCACTGCCAGCAAATATGTTGCAAGGTCAGGACTTGGTCCCCAGAGGAAATGGATTATTGAGGAGTCACCACTGTTTATATTATATGGGCCAAAAGTGAATAGCTGATAGCACGTGGGAGAAATTCTAGTGTCTCAAGCAATCACCCAGCAACTTTAACCCTCCTATTATAATACAGGTATCACAAATCAAGATATATTTTATTTCCTACTACAGGATCTTGTATGCTTTCAACACATTTTAGTTAAACTGATTAAACTTAACCAAAACTTTTTCTTCAGAAAGAACATTGGAGCCAACATAGCATCAACACAGATGTTTCAGTGAGCCAAGACACACACAGCTTAGACTTTAGGCTTCGGTAAGCATGGCCATGTGGATTTATTAACCTTGGTAGTTTGTAATGGCTTATGTTGCACCAAATGACTGTTTGTTTGTTTTTGTTATCATTAAAGGAATTTCACATTAAAGCTTAGGCATTAGTGAATACAGGCCACATAAAACCTTAGGCATTAGTGAATACAGGCCACATAAGATTTAGTCCCTGGAACAAAATAGATTATAAGGAACAACAAAGTTTTTTATTTTCTTAAGTAAGCCTTTTAGGAATTAGGTGATAAAAGAACATTGGCTGCTTTCTTTAATGAATTTCTCAGCCAGATCTCAAACTACTAGAGTAGAAATATGAACAGTGGCTGAACTCAAAATGTATTCCAAACTCTAGTGAAGCTGTAACTTAAAATTCTTAGCTCCAGACAAAGGTATGCCTACCATATCGACTTCCCCCAATTGTGTTCCAGGGTGTGTATGCATGTGTGTGTGTGTATGCGTGTGTGTGTGTGTGTGTGTGTGTGTGTGTGTGTGTATGTGTGTGTGTGTGTATGCCTTGTATTTTGAAGTGACTTTAAGGTGAGAGAATACTAGAGGAGACAAGACCAAACTTGAATTCATGTGTCATGTCCATAGACTGAAGTCACCTCAACAACACAGTCTCCAGTGGGCTCTGCATTTGATAAGTAAAGAAACTGATTCTTAGAGTTCAGAGCCTTAAATCATAGCTGCTATCATAGAAATAGGTGTTTTAATATTTAAATCAAAAGGAATGGGGACTCTTTTTATTAAGAGAATATACTTTCTTCCTAGGCTGAGGTCATAAAATAACTGAGATTATTAAATGTCCAGAAACTGAGAAAGCAATTTAAAGGTCTGTACCCATCATTATAATTTTCAAAACCAGACCCTGGTTCTGAGTTTCTAATTTACCCCAAGAATCAAGAAGGAACTAGAATAGTTTGAAAATATTCTGCCTTGAAACGAAATCAATATAAAAAGAAAGTGTTTTGGGATATAAAATTTCAAAAGTTATTCTATCCCTGATTGCTACATTTTCCACAGTCCTAAAAATTATATCCACATACACACACACATCAATATCAGAATGAATATGGCCAAAAATCAGATTAGACACTCCAGTTGTCTACATTACAGAGAACTAGAAGTGAACTTAAATATTATCTTGTGCAGGAACTTCACTTTTAAAGAGGATTAAATGAGCAATGAGAGGTAAAGGGCATACCCAAGACAACTGCAGTATATTATTTTGAACACATTACTTACCTCTTTAATCTTTAGTGTCTTCATCTGCAAATTATCCTGGGATTGCTACGATGGTTAAACTAGTTAGTGCATATAAAGCACTTAGCACAAGGTTTGGAATAGGGTTAGTGTTTAACACAAGACATCATTACTATTATTATTGTCATTGATAGCAGGCATATGTCTTCTTATGCCCAATTCAGTATTCTTTTCATTTTATCTCTGTGAATCATTTTAAGTATATCTTTCAAACCAATGCCCAGAATCACCAGTGTTTATATTGTCAGTCGGTCTTTCAAATGAGCTCCTTTACTTGATCAAATCAGTTAAGAAGCTTTCATTTGGAAAAAACACAAGAAAAACATAGTTTATAGTTGTATTTATTATGAGGATCAAACTAAACAATGTGTGTGAAAGCCTTTTGTAAACTCCTAAAGTGCTACAGAAATAAGATACTATATACTTTATTTGATTGAATCCATAATAGAGTGAGAAGGGTTGGGAAGAAATAGACACACATCAGAAAAACAGGATATGATTGTGGCATCTGTGGATAAGAAGTGGGTGAGTCAGCATGATGGAGAAAGCCTGAACCTGCGAAGACCAGAAGTAAGGCCAGCATTCCAGAGCCTTATCATCCATGAGGTAGGTACGAGCCCCATGTGGCCACTTAAATTTAATTAAAATGAAACAACTAAAAGTTCAATTCCTCAGTGGCACTAGCCATGTCACAAGTAGTAAATAATTACATGTAGCTAGTGGCTACACTATTGGCCAGAGAAGATATAGAACAATTCCATCATCATAGACAATTCTATGGGAATGCAGTGCTCTAAAGAAATGATGAGGTAAAGGAGAGATTTGAAAATTTTTTTCAAAATACAGAAAATTAAAAGAGATTATTTTATTTCATGGTTGATCATGATTTGTAGCTTTATAGTTTTTAACATTTCTCCGGTTTGCAGAATTAGCATATATTACTTTCGAAAACTGTTTTGTGTTACTGTTTTTTAATAAGAAAATACAGTTGTCTCCTCATTCTAACTTAAAATTAATTCTCAGCACCTCTATTACTTACTGTCTTTTCTGTAACAACCTGGTTCTAATTCCCCAGGCTCAATCTTCATTGGTTATCTAACCAAAACCTTTCTGAATTAAGATAAGAGTTAGGCTTTTGTTGTTTCTTTACTTTTCTTTGTATGTTATATGCTAGCTCCCGCATTTCTCACTAGATCATTTTATATGTTATCCCTGATCACCTAAGTTTTAATACACACATTATGGAATTAAAAACAAAGAACTTGTAAAAGAAAACTAGTATAAATCTTGAGTAAACCAACTATATAAAAAATGAATTTGTACCATTTAATATACTTTTGACATTCCATATTCTGGAGGCTGATTTCTATCTCTACTACTCATAACACTTGAAGTAATATAAAAGAAAAACGGAACACTTGTTTTCATTCTTTGACATTTACCTTTCAGATTTTGACTTTCTTATTGAACAAAACCCAGAAAGGAAGTGAGTCACGTCGAAGAACATGGCCACTCGAAGGTGACTTCATTGGGTGGAACCATAGGAACAGATAACCTGAACTCATTCGCTTCTCTCCCTTCAATTTCCTGGTGGGATTCTCCCCATGTTTTTGCATTTCTAAAAAGTCCCCACATTATGCCATTGTTACTGACTTGAGGATCATACTCAGAGAACACTGCAATTTAATAACCTGAAGAGATTCTAAAAATCACAATACCTAAGCATGCAATACCAATTGTATCAGAATTTCTGAAAACATTTTTTGTAAATGTTCTAGATGATTCCAGTGTGCAGATAAATTTGAGAACCCCTGGTCTAAACTAAGAACAAAAATAATTATTTGGATATTCTGAAAAGTTCAAACACCTTTGTTTTGGTTAAATACCTGTCGTTTACTAACTTCAGAATAAAATATGTAGTATATCTGTATGAGCATATATGTACATGCTCATGCATATGTGCTTGTATATGTGGTATATGTATGTGTTTCAGTGTGCATAAGTTAGTATTAATCAGTCTTCCAAAAAAGTTAGTTAACATTTTTAAGCTCTAATCGGAAAGCTGTATTCCAGAGGTGGCTACTATAAGTGCTATAAATATCCCTGCCTTTGTCTACACAAGAGTATGTCAACTAGTATATTAGAAATAGTTTTCACCAGTTAAATGGATGATGTTCAAGATATGTGGGTTGGCCATAAATATTGTCCAAGTAACTCCATAAAAGTTTCTAGCAAACCCAGAAGCCCACAGAGTCCAGAATAAGCACTCTTACACCTGACACTCCATTAAATCTTGTGTCCCTCAATTTAGGGAGGCTTCTATCATCAAATCTGATTAGAAAGTTGCCTAATCCTGCTGTTTGAATACATATTGTCATATCTGAGTCAGGTAAAAAACTTTCATGTACCATTGATGCAAGTTACTGATCAGAATGCCCAAAACAGAGCTGAGATTGTATTATTTTCTTAGGATTTATATTTTTTCAACATGAAAAACATCATGTGTTCAAGCATGATTACAGAGTGGTTGTGTTTTTTTCTTGATCTCTTGTGATCATAGAGTGGCCTTGTCTGGTGTTGATGCTCTGTGAAATTGTTTATGTTCGACAAGAGAACACCATGGCCTAACTATGAGTGTCGGGCTAGCTCCTAGCAACACCAAGACCTCCCTGACCATACAAAGTCAGTTCCTAACTGTCACTTTTATCAGTTATCAGTTGTATGAAAACATAAACCAAGGAATATAACTTAATCTACAAGGTCATAATGGTTTCCCTGAGGAACTGACATTTAAACAGAGTTTAAAAGTTAAAAGGTCTTCTGTTGACACAGCCCAGTGGTTCATTTAGGCTTTTCTTCTGTTTTCTTCCACTCAACAACACTATTTTTTCCTACAAGTGAATTATGCATAGAAAGCACAATCAAAGCTGGCTTCTTACACAATTCCAAACCTCTTCCAAAGTAAGAACATTCCCTGATGATGGAGTTTCTATGAGTAGTATCTTTTAAAGTTCTTGTGAGAAAAAAATGATGATGATAATGATGATGATGATGTCCATTCAATTTAAAGGATAAAGTAAATGGTAAGTAATGCACACAGAACCAAAGATGTTTAAAGATATCACAGATTATTGGACAGGAAATAATGTTTCCTTTCGAAACTGTGTTTCTAATATAGAGTGGAATATTTAAAAAATGAAAGATTTGGTCTTCAAAGTTGGTGGGCTGACTTTTATTGATACCTGAAGAAAAGGTTAGAAAATAAAATATAATCTTTTCCCCCCTTATTTCAAATCTTATTGGTATAAATGAGAGAAAAAAAGTTTATCCTGCACCAGAATTCACAAACTCTCCTACAAAACTCATCTGAATGAAGTTTTTAAATCGCATAGAATTTCAGATATTCAAAAGATTTGAGGAGGTTAGAAAAAAATTTAAGCCTTGGGTCAATGGGCTAAACAATCCACCTATAAGGCTGAACAACAGATGATGTAAATAAGACCCTTCCATAACCTGGCAAATAGAAGCACCCCTCTGAGAACTGGCTGTGCATCTCTACTAAAAAGAGTGTATCCTGATCTTAGATGCAAAGAGCCCATGAGGGAGGATCTGGATGATTATGCCCTGAGTAACTTGGGACATTTCTTACTACTTATTGATTTGGATATTTGAAATCTCAATAGCATTATTATTTTGAATACTGAGATGCATGAGTAAACCATGGTAATAGTAAAACATGGTAGATGAGTTATTTTGTACTTTTCTGGCCATAAAGAGCTAATGTGTTAATGTATATCTCAAACAGTCATTTTTGTTATTCTAGTTATAAGTGTAGATTTAATATCAATGAATGCCCATGAGGGCTCCCTAATTTGTCACAAATTGTGCTGGATGCTTTCATATCACTACTGTACAACAATGTGGTGGAATGGTTAATAAGAAACCATATTCTTCTACATCTGACATTTAGTAAAGCAAGGTCCTACTGTGAGTGAGCAGCTCAGCTTACGAAACAGCACAGGAATCTCATCTCTAACCAAGAGATTATATTCAAAGCACATTTAGTACAGATTCAAAAACACTACAGATTCATTCAGAGATCCAAGCAAGTAGATCCACATAGTAGATCTCTTTTATGTATATGGAGTCTGAATACAGTTTGAATGCAAATCAATTTCATACACACTTGTAAAAAATGTCTATATAATTACAGGGTACCAAATCCAGTGCATAGCATTTAAGAACTAGCATGAGAATGTAGGGGCAAATTGCTCTCTGGGGTATAAAAGGACAAAACATATCTGAGAATTTAATTCCTTCCCACTACAATATACAATAGTGGGTATCTAGAAGTTAAAACACTCTTAGGTTTCATATTTCTTTTACATTGCCAAATATTTGCCAACATATCATACAATCAGACATATTAGAAAAGGTTGTAATTTCTACTAACTGAAAATGTTACAAGCCAGGCTTCTAGTCAAGATGGTGGGCTAGGTAAAAGCAGGGTTTGCCTCCTCCCACGGCCGCATTAAAATTACAACCAAATTATAAAACAATCAACTTGGAGAACAACCTGAAGCCTAGCTAATCATAATATATACATCTGAGGATATAAAAAAAAAAAAATGCCACATCAAGACTGGTAAAGGGCAGAGATGCGAACCAGCCTGGTCCAGGACCTGCGCATGGCGGCTGAGCAACGAGAGGGAAAGTGCGGCTGCAGAGGCCCCCTGACTGAACGACGGGACCCTAGCTCCACACAGGGGCTCCCCAGCCCAGGGTTCCAGTCCCAGGAAGAGGAATTCCTACAAAATCTGACTGCAAAAATCTGTGGGGATTCCGGCTATCTGAGTGAGACAGTAGGAACCTGAAAACCCAGATGGTCCCCTTAAAGGGCCTGCGCAAAGACACACTCTCTTGCAGACACTCACCCTGGGCTCCCGCGGAGGGTCAGCAGATCAGGAGGCACAAGAGACATACACAGAAAGACTGAGTTGTCTTTACTGGGGCAAGGACTGGAGGGACAGCCACCAATGTTCCTTTGTTGGGTCCCCTTCTGGGGCAGTCTACAGATGGGCACCATCTTGCCTATGTCGATCCCTCCCCCAGCATAGCCAATTCTGAAGCTGCACTGGCTCAGTGAGATTGGCCCACTCTAGCCATGTCTCCCTGGGACCCTGCCCCACCCAACCTACAAATTACCCACAGCAGGGTGTTCCCAGGCAGCCAACCCCACCTTATTCCTTTCCTGAGCTGAGCATTGGTGGGCGGGCAGCAGCTCTCAGCTTGTACAGCTCATGCATGCTGGGAGAGACTTGGTAGTGGGCCACAAGCACCACCCCGAGCAACAGAATTTCATGAACAGGTGTCTGTGGGCCTGAAGTGGACAGCAGCTGGCCTTGTTGCAATCTGAGATTTTCACAGGAAGCTGCAGATTCAGAACTGCCATGAAACCTGACTGCATTGGCTGGGAGAAATCTGCTCACTTTACCCTGGTGACTCCCTGGATCCCTGCCCCACCCAACTCGCATACCACCCAAAAGCTCTTCTAACTGCACACTCTTATATGCAGCTGGCAAGCAGCCTCAGGGCTTGAGGTGCACTGGTCCTTTTGCTTAACCTTCCCAGGCCCAGTACTGGGGGTAACAGACCTTAACTCACAGCATGGTCTCTCCCACTTGCCTCTAGATCCAGCACAAACAGCAACCATCTGCGAATGGCTTTGTAGCTCTTACCAGGTAGCCCTGAACAATCGAAGGCAGTAGCTGCCCTTGGCCTGCACAGAATCCCCTTCCAAGGGGCTCCAGAATGAACACACCTGGAGACTGGCATCAGAGCACAACAGAGCACCACCTGACTAGCCCCATATATGGCACACTCAAAGGGTACACAAGGCTGCTGGGCAAATCCCACTCTGTGCGGTCAGCCCCCACATAGCAGCAGCTCATATCCTGTGGCATGGCCAATCCCCATAGCCAGTCAGCCCAAGAGTCGGTCCCATCCACTGACATACTAACAGCAATCAAGGCTTAGCTACAACAGGAGAACACACACAACCTACATGGAACACACCTAGAGCTCCCAGTGCAGGTGATCAGAGAGACTGCCCCACTGGATCACACAGGACACCTACTACATAAGATCACCTGGCCAAGGCTGAGAGATGTAACAAATCTTCCTAATACATAAAAACAAACACAAAGATGCAACTAAAATGAGAAAACAGAGAAACATGCCGCAAATGAAACAAAAGAAAACTCCATAAAAAAGAAAAACGAAATGAAATGGAGGCAAGCAACCTACCAGAGATAGAGTTGAAAACACTGGTTATAAGGATGCTCAATGGACTTAGGGATAGAATAGATGATCTCAGTGAAGATTTCAACACAAAGATAGTGAGCATCAAAAAAGACATGGAAACCATAAAAAAAAAAACCAGTCAGAAATGAAGAATACAATAACTAAAATGAAGAATACACTAGAAAGAATCAACAGTAGATTAGATGAAGCAGAGGATCGAATCAGCAATTTAGAAGACAAGGTAGCAGAAAACACCCAATCAAAAAACAGCAAAAAGAAAAAGAAATTTTTAAATGAGAAAGGTTTAAGAGACTTCTGGGACAAGCATAACAGCATCCGCGTCACAGGAGTGCCAGAAGGTAAAGAGAAAGAGCAAAGGATTGAAAATCTATTTGAAGAAATAATGACAGAAAACTTCCCTAACCTGGCAAAGGAAATAGACATACAAGTACACGAAGCAAAAAGAGTCCCAAACAAGAGGAATCCAAACAGCCCACACCAAGACGCATAATTATTAAAATGGCAAAGGTTAAAGATAAAGAAAGAATCTTAAAAGCAGCAAAAGAAAGACAACTAGTTACTCACAAGGATAGCCCCGTAAGAATGTCTGCTGATTTTTCAATGGAAACTTTGCAGGCCGGAAGGGACTAGCACAAAACATTCAAAGTAATGACAAACAAGAACCTACCACCAAGACTATTCTACCCAGCAAAGCTATCAATTAAAATTGAATTGAAATAAAGAACTTCCTGGAAAGGAAAAAGCTAAAAGAATTCATCACCAACAAGCCAGTATTATGAGAAATGTTAAGGGGACTTCTTTAAAAAGAAGGGTGGAGGGGAATCATAAACACAAATAATAAAATGGTGACAATTATGTACTTATCAATAATCACTTTAAATGTAAATGGATTAAATGCTTTAACCAAAAACATAGGGTAGCTGATTGGATAAGAAAACAAGACCCATACACATGCTGTCTACAAGAGATTGACTTCAGATCAAATGACACACAAAGACTGAAAGTAAAGAGATGGAAAAAATATTTCAAGCAAATGGAAATGAAAAAAAAAGCTAGGGTGGCAATACTTATATAAAACAAAATAGATTTTAAAACAAAGGCTATAATAAGAGACAAAGAAGAGCATCACCTAATGATAAAGGGATCACCACAACAAAAGGACATAATCCCAGTAAATATATATGCACCCAACATAGGGGCACCTATATATATATAAAGCAATTATCGATCAACAAAAAGGGAGAGATCAACAGTAACACACTCATTGTAAGAGACTTTAACACCCCATTGACACCAATAGACAGATCTTCCAGACACAAAATCAAATAGGAAAAGGCAGCATTAAATGTCACACCAGACCAGATGGATTTAATTCATATTTTCAAAGCATGTCACCCAAAGCAGCAGAATATACATTCTTCTCAAGTGCCTATGGAACATTTTCCAAGATAGATCACATGTTAGGACACAAAACAATTATCAATAAATTTAAGAGGACTGAAATCATATCAAGCATCTTCCCCAACCTCAATGGTATGAAACTGAAATCAACTACAAGAAAAAACTGGAAAATACAGAAACGCATGGAGGCTAACTAACATCCTACTAAAAATAAATGGGTTAACAATAAGATAAAAGAAGAAATCAAAAGGTACATAGAGACAAATAAAAATGAAAATGCAATGACTAAAAAATATATGGGACACAGCAAAAGCAGTCCTAGGAGGAAAATTCATAACAATATGGGACTTCCTCTAGAAACAAGAAAAAAGTCAAATCAACAATCTAACTTAACACTTAAAATAACTAAGAAAAGAACAGCAAACAAAATCCAAAGTGAGAAGGAAGGAAATAGTAAAGATCAGAGTGAAAATAAATAAAATAGTGTCCAAAGTAGAGACCAACGGAGGCATCAGAAATACGGCAGAATGAGAGACATCCCAGGATCTCTCCCCTTGAAACAACAATAAGCTGAACTTCCAAAACTCAACAAAAAACACTCAAACTCACACCAGCACATTCCAGCGTGGGATCTACGCATAAGAGCTACCACAGGTCAGAACTCTGGGTGTTGGGCAGTGGACTGGGAGAAATAAAGAAGCTGCCTCTCACAACCACCAAAGCTCCCAGTAGAAGGAGGGAGAGGGAAGGAGCAGCAAGTTTGAACAGCCCTGCCTGGGAGAGTCTGTGAGTTCCACACAGCCAGTGGCAGGGCCCCAGGGGAATCTGAACAAACACTACCAAAACTGTCACTAATACTGACAAGAACTGAGACTGAAGATAGAAAGTGTGATTAAACATCTAGAAGAAAAAAAAGAAAGACATTATTAAGACTTTATATAAAGCAGGGATCCAAGAGGCTTAGACGCCACCTACTGGAAACCAAAAAAAAAAAACACTTTCTTTGCAACAGGCTAGGGATATAATAAATCTTCTTTCTGGAAAAAAAATCAGAATACATTTCCATTAATGCCCAGGCAGAGAAACAGTCCATTAAACACCATGAACAACTAAGGTGACAAGGCATCTCAGAAAGAAAGAGAAAAATCTTCAGAAAATAAGTGTACACACATAGAAATATGTGACTTAAATGAAAGAGAATTCAGGATGGTACTTCTGAAAAAACTCAGTGAGATCTGAAACGAATCATATCATCAATTTCAGGAACTGAAAAAACAACTAGATGAGCAGAATGAGTCCTTTAGCAAGGAGACTGAAACCCTCAAAAAGAACCGACTAGACCTTCTGGAGATAAAGAACACACTGTATGAGTTATAAAATGAAGTAACAAGCTTGGGAAATAGAGTCGACCAAATGGAGGAAAGGATCAGTAATATCGAAGACAGAAATCTAGAAATAAATCAGAAGGAAGATGAGAGAAACTGAAGAATGAAAAATAATGAAAGAGAAATTCAAGAACTACCTGATATCATCAGGAGAGGAAACATAAGAATAATGGGAATTCTCGAAGGGGAGGAAAAGGAGCAGGGATTAGAAAATATTTTCAGACAAAGAATTGACGAGAATTTCCCAAATCTAAGGCATGAGCTAGAGCTTGGAATTCAAGAAGTCAATAGAACACCTAATTATCTCAACCCAGAAAGGCCTTCACCAAGACACATTATATTAAAATGATCAATAAACAACAACAAAGACAGATTCTCAGGGCAGCCAGGGAAAAGAAGATGGTAACCTATAAAGGAAAACCCATTAGATTATCATCGGACTTCTCAGCACAAACCTTACAAGCCGGAAAAGAGTGGAATCAAATATTTAAACTATTAAATGAAAGGAACTACCAGCCAGGAATAATGTATCCATTAAGGAGAAATTAAGATCTCTCTAGACATAAAAAACATTTGAGGGAATTCTCCACTACGCGGCCTGCACTTCAGGAAATACTGAAAGGGATCAGCTCACCTAAAACAAAATGACAAAAAAAAAAAAAATTACATATTTAGGAGTAAGGTGACTAGCAGGCTGATAGCAGCAGAGGAATGCAACCCTTACTAGGAACAGGGCATTGTAGGCTTAAATAATAAGGGACTTGCTACAGCAAGATAGTAATGAACATTCAGCATACATAGGGACAAATTGAGACAACGATGACTGAGAAGGGAAGGATTCAAAGATCCAAATTTGCAAAGGGGAATGGAGATAAGACACACACAGAAGAAAAGGGACGAATATATATATATGTAACTATCTTTTACATATTCATAACGATATCCACACACCAAAGATTCATAACCAAAGTATATAACATAAAACAAGAAAGACCAGAGGGAAAACTCACAAAAACCAACCAAAATAAAGAAAACAGAAGCAATGAAACAGCAAGCTACCAGAAAGCAAAAGATAAAATGGCTATGACAAGACCTCATATTTAATAATCACCCTAAATGC
>NW_006436288.1:4955378-4971873 GCF_000325575.1 Pteropus alecto
TTATGCAGATTTAATTCAATCTCCGTCAAAATCCCATCAGCATTTTTAAAGAAATGGAACAAAAAATCATCAGATTTGTATGGATGTACAAAAGACCCCGAATTGGCAAAGCTATCCTGAGAAAAATGACTGAGGCTGGAGGCATTACTTTACTCGACTTCAAATTATATTACAAAGCGATAGTAATTAAAATGGCGTGGTATTAGCAGCAAAACAGACACACGGACCGGTGGAACAGAATCAAGAGTCCAGAAATAAACCCATATTTATTTGGGCAAATAATTTTTGACAAAAAAGCCAAAAGCATACAGTAGAGAAAGGAGAGCCTCTTCAATAAATGGTGCTGGGAAAACTGGAAAACCACCTGCAAAAGAATGAAACTAGACTGTTGTCCTTCACCACACACCAAAATTAACTCATAATGGATTAAGGACCTGAATAGAAGACCTGAAACAATTAAATGCATAGAAGAAAACATAGGGACTAAATTCAAGGACCTTAGACTTAAAGAGGATTTTATGAATTTGATCTCAAAAGCAAGGTAAGTAAAAACTAAAATAAATGAATGAGACTATATCAAACTAAAAAGCTTCTACTCAGAAAGAGAAATGGTAAAGAGAGAACCATTCGAGTGGGAAAATATATTTGCAAGCAATGCCTCCGATAAGGGCCTAATATCCAAAATATACAAAGAACTTATATGACTCAATAACAACAAAAAAACAAATGATCCAGACAAAAATTGGGCAGAGGACCCGAACAGACACTTCTCCCTAGAGGACATACAAATTGTCAACAAATATATGAAAAGATGCTCAACATTGCTAGCTATTAGGGAAATGCAAATCAAAACCACAATGAGATATCATCTCACACCTGTTAAAACAGCTATAATCAATAGGACAATAACAAATGCTGGAGAGGATGTGGAGAAAGAGGAACCCTCATGCACTGCTGGTAAGACTGCAAATTGGTACAGCCACTATGGAAAACAGTATGGAGGTTCCTCAAAAACCTAACAATTGATCTACTATATGATCCAGCAATCCCTCTACTGGGTATTTACCCCAAAGACTTGAAAACTCATTATCTGAAAAGATATTTGCACACCCATGTTCATAGCAGCATTATTCACAGTGGCCAGGACATGGAAGCAACCAAAGTGTCCTACAATAGATGATTAGATAAAGAAGCTGTGTTACATATACACAATGGAATATTACTCAGCCATAAGAAGAGATGAAATACTACCGCTTGCAACAACATGGATGGACCTTGAAATAATCATACCAAGCAAAATAAGCCAGACAGAAAAAGTTAAAAATCACATGCTATCACTTATATATGGGATATAAACCTAAAAGCAACAAATGAACAGGACTAACAAACAGAGACTCATGGACATGGACAATGAACTAGTGGTTACCAGAGAGTAGGGGAAAGCAGGGGGAGTGGGGGAGGTAGATGTGGGAAAAATTTTTTAATCATTTATTCAATTAAATAATTAAATTTAAACAAATAAATAGATAAAATAGAGTCTAGAAAAACAATATAAAGATCAATGAAACTAAGAGCTGGTTCTTTGAAAAGATAAACAAAATTGATAAACCTTAACCAGACTCATCAAGAAAAAAAGAGAGAGGACCCAAATAAATAAAATCGGTAATAAAAGAGAAGTAACTACAGACTCCACAGAAATACATACGATCATATGAAAATACTATGAGCAATTATATGCCGACAAATTGGACAATCTGGAAGAAATGGACACATCCCTAGAAACATACACTCTCCCAAGGCTGAGTCAAGAAGAAACAAAATCTGAACTGACCAATTATTACCAAAACCAAATCAGTAATCAAAAAACTTCCAAAAACAAGTGTCCTGGACCAGATGGCTTCATAGGTGAATTTTACCAAACATTCAAAGAATTAACATCTATCTTCTCAAACTATTTCAAAAAATTCAAGAGGAGAGAAGGCTCCCTAAATCCTTTTACAAGCCCACCATTACACTGATTCCAAAAACAAAGACATTACAAGAAAGGAAAACTATGTATAGGCCAATATCCCTGATGAACATTAATGCAAAAATCTTCAACAAAATATTAGCAAACCGAATTCAGCAATACACTCAGAGTCATACACCATGATCAAGTTGGATTTATTCCTGGGATGGTTCAGTATTCGTGAATCAATTAATGTGACACACCACATTAATAAATTGAAAGATAAAAATCATATGATCGTATCAATAGATGCGGAAAAAGCATTCGACAAAATCCAGCACCCATTTATGATAAAAACTCTCAGCAAAGTAGGAATAGAGGGAATATATCTCAACATAATAAATGCCATATATGACAAACCTACAGCTAACATCACATTCAATTGGGATAAGCTAAAAGCATTTTCCTTAAGATCAGGAACAAGACAAGGATGCCCACTTTCACCACTTCTATTCAACATAGTACCAGAAGTCCTAATTATAGCAATCGGACAACAAAGAGAAATAAAAGGCATCCAAATTGGAAAGGAAGATGTAAAACTGTCATCATTTGCAGATGACATGATACTATATATAGAGAACACTAAGGATTCCACCAGAAAACTGTTACAACTGTTCAATGAATTCAATAAAGTAGCAGGATGCAAAATTAATATTCAGAAGTCAGTGACATTTTTATACACCAGTGATGAACTTTCAGAAAGAGAAATTAAGAAAACAATCCCATTTACAACTGCATCAAAAACAATAAAATACCTAGGAATCAAATTACCTAAGGAAGCAAAGATGCTTTTGGAAAATTATAAATCATTGAAAAAAGAAATTAAAGAAGATAAAAATAAATGGAATCGTATACTGTACTCATGGGTGGGAAGAATCAACATTGTTAAAATGACCATACTACCCAAAGTAATCTATAGAATCGATGCAATTTCTATCAAAATATCAATGGCATTTTTCAGAGAACTAGAAAAAATAATCCAAAAATTTACATAAAATCATAAAAGATTCCAACAGAAACAGTAATCTTAAGAAAGAACAAATTTGGAGGTATCACAATACCTGATATCAAACTATACTATAAGGCTATGGGAATCAAAACAGCATGGTACTGGCATAAAAACAGATGCATGGATCAATGGAATAGAATAGAGAGCCCAGAAATAAATCCATGCTTATATGGTCATTTAATCTATGACAAAGGAGGAAGAATATACAATGGGGGTGAAGACAATCTCTTCAACAAATGGTTTTAGGAAAATTGAACAGATATATGAAAACAAAATGAAACTGAACTACCTTCTTACACCATATACAAGAATAAACTCAAAATGAATTAAAGACTTAAATGTGAGACCCCAAGCCATAAAACTTCTAGAAGAAAACATAGGCAATAAACTCTCTGATATTGCTATTAGTAATTTTTTTTATGATATATCTCCTCGGGCAAGGGAAACAAAGGAAAAAATAAACAAATAGGACTACATAAAACCAAAAAGTTTTTGCATAGCAAAGGAAATCATCCAAAAAAACAAAAATACAACCTACCGAATGGGAAAAGATATTTGCTTGTGATACATCTGATAAGGGGCTAATATTCAAAATATATAAAGAACTCACACAACAACAAATAACAAACGATCCGATTTAAAAATGGGCAGAAGGCCTCAACAGGCATTTCTCCAATTAGGAAATACAGATGGCCAGTAAACATATGAAAAGATGCTCAAGGTCATTAACCATCAGAGAAATATAAATTAAAACCACAATGAGGTATCACTTTACACCTGTCATAATGGCTATCATTAATAATTCAAAAAACAACAAATATCGGTGAGGATCTGGAGAAAAGGGAATGCTCGTACACTGTTGGTAGGATTGCAAATTGGTACAGCCACTATGGAAAAGTTTGGAAAATCCTCGAAAAATTTAAAATGGATCTACCATTTGACTTAGCAATTGCACTTCTATGTATTTATCCAAAGAAAACCAAAACACTAATTCATAAAGATCTATGCATTCCTATGTTCACGGTGGCACTATTCACAATAGCTAAGATATGGAACCATATCTTATGTCCATCAGTAGACAACTAGATAAAGAATTTATGGTTCATATATACAATGGAATATTACTCAACCATAAAAAATGAAATCTTACAATTTGCAACAACATGGAAGGACCTAGAGGATATTATGCTGAGTGAAATGTCAGAGAAAGATAAATACCATATGATTTCACTTATATGCAAAATCTAAGGAATGAAAGAAATGAAAAAACTAAACATAAACAAACTCACAGATACAGAGAACAAAGTGGTGATTGCCAGAAAGGAGAGAGGTTAGGGGTAAAAATGGTGGAGAGATGAAGAAGTGCAAATTAGTAGTTACAAAACAGTCACAGGGATGTAAAGTCTGGCACAAGGAATATAATCAATATTATTGTAATGGCTGTGTGTAGAGCCAGATACGTGCTAGAGTAATCAGAGGGATCACTTCATAAATTATATAAATGTCTAACCATTGTACTATGTACCCAAAACTAATATAAAAGAATTTTTAAAATGAAAAAAAAAAAAGATACAAGCCAGTCGAAAGAGCAGCCTCAGCAGTAGAGGGGCAGGAGAAACTTAAGAGAATACCACACTGGGTCAGGAATCCCCTGGAATTTGTTTTCTTTTTACCAATGCTCTGTTTTGCATATTTACAACCGAATTCTCTCAATATTTCTGTCTTTGTAAATAATTATTTTACTCTATGTTTAAAAAAGGAAAACATATCTGAACATTTATTTTGGCTGTTTTATTGTGATGTACAGCTGATAATGTCAGGTACTATTAGTTGCTATCTGACATACCAAATATAAGTAAACAGTGAAGCAGGCTCAAGACTCTGACCAAATTTGGAAAACAGAGGAACATGGCGGTAACCTGCAAAAGAAATCAGATCTCATTAGAACAATAATAATCAATTAATCACCAATGGCCCTGATAGTGCTACTGAGAAAAAAAATATCTTTAATGAGCACAAGCTAAAAACTACGTAGTTATATTCATCTTATATATTAGTTTTCCACAAAAAAAATAAAATATTTAAGTTTCTATTCTGACTTCTTCTTAACTGAGCACACAGCTCATGCTTCTCCTCCCTCAAAGTGCAGCATCTCCAAAATTAGCCACCACCCTTCTGCTTCGGACTCTGTTTCCTAGGTACCTCTCAGATGGTGTCAGAAAAGTAAACATTTTGAGACAAGGTAATTGGGAGTACAGTGTAAATCACCCCGCAAGGTGACTGCAACATAAAGGCAGCCCTGAAAAGAGTCAAGAAAGAATAGTCTTCGGCTCGCAGTCTCTTCTCCTCAGGTGGAAAAAAGGAGTCACTGCCTCTCCCTTCTCTTCGATTCCCGTCCTTCATTTCTTTATGGTAGTTGTGACTATTCTTAATTGAAACAAAAAAACTATGAGCCAGTAAAGAAATGCTCATACATGCCAAGTTTGTTGGATTAGTCTTCTTAGAGATTCTGCACCCCAATCTCACATTCCATATGAGAACACATTTCTGTAATTCCACTGAGAAAAAAACATGTGTCAATACATAAAATTCCCTTTACGTGGCTGTCATGGATAGAGAGAACTATTTGTTCTATCAAAGTTTGTCTTTGGTAAACTCAAGTTACATTTAAATGTCAGCATAATCATCTTACTTTTAGGAATATTACCTTTGCTCATGCATAGAACTGGTAAAGTATATTGCCCAAGAAATTCATTTCCTGTTAAAAAATTTTGATTTTCCACAACAAAACGTATCAATGCCAATTCTGGCACCTGAATAACAAATGTGAATGTTTCATTCCATCTTGGACTAAAAGCTGAAACATAAAGGAATAGATAGTATCAAAGAATCATAGACACTATTTCTAGGGAAATATGCATAATACCTGCTCTCCAAAATTTTTCTTTTCAACACTTCAATAATAATAGCTTGTTTTTAATAATAATAGCTTGAGTTTTTAATGCACCCATTAAGAAAATAATATTCACAATAACAATATTTATTGGGTGTGTTCACTATTGCTGGGCGGTATTCTAAGAACTTGAAGTAGATAATCTCATTTAATCCTCACGACAACCATATCAGGGTTATTACTCTCCACATTTTACATATGAAATAACTGAACCAAAAAGATGCTACATAACTTCCTAAGATAAAGTATATTGCCTTTACCTAGTCATTAATGGTGGGCAGAAATTCAAATAAATAGAGTCTAATTTCAGAGCAGAAATGTTTAATCATTATGCAATTCCATTAACAAAGAAGTTGGGACATGAAGAAGTAACATCATTTTTTTATAGCAGGTCCTATTATGAGTAGAGCTCATAATATAGCTTCAGTTGTTGGATTGAAAGCTAGATAATGAGTGCTCTAAAGCCAGCTCTTGACCTTTGTGACTAAGTGCTCGTTTTTAAAATCCAAAGGTGATGAGTAATTTAGGACTCCAGCAAAATAGATCATCCCAAATAAAAATCTCTTAACAAACGAGAAATCCAAATTGTGTCACAATGTAACCCAAATCATCCAATATTTAAGCATAATTTAATGGAATCAGGAAACTCACATCCAGATCAAATATAATGTACTTAATAAAAACTCAGAAGTCCTGAGATAAATAATATATATTGGTTTTCACAAACACAGGAAATGCTATGCCTGCTATGTCAATATTTTTTTTTTCCCAGCTTTTGTGTTTTGAGTTACATTTCCAGAAGCACTGAAGAATTTGTGGCTAATTACACTTTATCTATGTTTTCTATGGTGCATCTGTGTTCACAAGTGTATATTTACTGGCCAGAACTCCAGGATGCAGTCCATGTCTACAAAAATATTAAACTAATTGATTCAGGATGAAATAATGATGGTATTACCTTGCCCTAAGAAGAGAAATAATTTCATGAAGTACAGAAGCAGTTTTAAGAGTTGATTCTTTATAGACACTGCAAAATATCTGCAAAAAATTCTTATACTGATCTCTCTCTCTTGCATGCACACACAAACACGCAAAATCATATATGTTATATGAGAAAGTCCTTTTAGTTGTCAAAAAACAGTAAAACTGAATAGCAAATTTGATCATTATGAATACAGTTTTCCCTAGCATAACCAAAAATAATTACTTTCACAACTTATCCTAATGTGATCTTTTTTTCTCCCAGACTCTCATGTCTTTTATTACACTACTGTTAACCTGGTAGCTAAGCCCTCTTAGAATCCCTCTTGTCCAGCTATCTAAACTTTTGCTAGTCTTCCTAACATACATCCTCCATTCATTTTCTGATGCCACAGTCCTTTATGACCTGATTTCTACATCTTCTGTGAAATCATATCCTGACTCTATTTTGTATTTCTCATTTCCCTCTCATATACTTCTTCTTATCTAATCTGCAGAAACAATCTCCCTAAAGCTCAACTCTGTTAGTGTTATATCCCTGTTTAAATTTTTTAATTTTATTCATTTTCTACAGAAGAGAAAGTTCCTAACATCTTATCACAGCTTTCACGATTTTCCATGACTATCCCCAATATAACTTTTATTTCATTTCACACTAATCTTTCTTAAGTATTCTGTATTCCACTCACCTTAAACTTATTTACTTTTCTCTAACATGTTTAAATTTTGTCTTCTCCATGTTTTAGCACTCATATTATTCCTTTTGCCTTAAATGCTCTTATCTCCAATCTCTATAAAAAATTATACTCATTCTCCTAGAACTATCTCCAAATTTGCCCTTCACTACAATTCTTTGTATTTTCCTTAATAAGCACTAATAACTCTTTATCATAATAGTTTTACTTGAATCTCATCTCCCATACTGAACTATAAACTATCCATAATAGTTAGTTAGACATACATAATAATACATAATAATTTAATACACAGATTTTAAGCTTCTTGATACTTAGCACCAGGCTTTCAATAATGGGCTCAGTGATGTTGGATGGAAATAATTGAATTTCTGCAGGGATATTCCCCAAAAAAAAACAAAAACAAAAAACAAAAACAAAAAATGGAATATCATAGTATTATAAGGAAGGTATTGAAAAGATAAATGTTCTGTGTGATTTGCCATGAAGATTCAAGTAAGATGACAAGAGAGAACAGAGATAGGTTACTAAAAGCTTCCTGATATTAGCTGTCATCATTAGCAGACACTGCCAGAATAATGTGCCTTCAGCTCTAAGGGGTGCCAATTAGGCAGTAAGTCATCACCAATATCCTTTCCCACTGATAACACAGGATGAGGAAGCAAAACTTCCCAAATCTTTTTTCCATGCCTTTTGCACTAGGGGTCATGCTAGAGGAGTACTGCTGGGGTGGGGAGCGGGGAGAGCTGGTGAATATTATAGAGGATTATCACCCAAGGAAAAAAAGACTAATAAAATATCACCTACTTCTCTGTCAATGCCATTTAGCCTAGTGCATATTTCTAGACTCTGAAATGGAGTCCACTATACTTTTGGGAATATCCACTCAAAGAAGATTCTAGACTCAAAAATCAGTTCCAAGATCTCCCCCAAGGTGACCTTGACTAAGGGTTAATCCCAGGAATCTACACTTTTTGAATTTCCTTAATGATTTCAATCTAAGAGAAGAAATGACAACTTCAGTACTGTATTACATAAAATATGATGGGATACTAGAATACTGAAATCTTACCAGAGTCGTTTCTTCCTTTCCCACATTTCCCTCTGGCAACAATGAATGAATTATGAATCCAAACACTGTATGAGTAGGTTTCTATGGTATCTTTAGCCTGAGTCAGAAGCCACAGACATTTATCTAAAATAACTTGAGCAGTGAAGAATGTGTAACATGCTGTATCAGAATAATCATAAGTTCTTTATTTTACACAGAGACTAGAAGCTAAGAAGTTTTGCAGCCATCAAAATGCCTCTCTTAATTCAATGATATTGTTGAAAACATAAAAAGTAGGGAAAAGTGAAAAAAAAGTAGTAATTGTTCAGGTCAGATAAATTTTTGTATCTGTAATCTGAAAATGTATCTAAATAATGCATTAAATCATTATCAAGTTATTTTTGCTGCATCTTGAACATAATGCAAATCCTTTATCTTATGAATAACAAATATATATTAAAACTCTATCAACATATAATTTTTAAACTTTCCAACAAAAAGTCTAACAGAAGTTCAATAAAATATATTAGAAGCTCACCATTTCTTTTAATTACACGGGTCTGCTGTTTCATTTGATCATATGGAACACCAAAAATTTCTATAATCACTAATGTGTCAGCTTTGTTAGATGATGAATGACTACTGGGAGGCAACTGGACACCGCTGATGAGCTGTGCAAATATATTTGAATATAAGAACTTAACAAAATATCAAACTGCATTACCACTTAATTTCAAAATAAAATATGTATACAAAAAAAAACCAGAGACTCTAAATAAGTTTCTCTAAAAGAACCAAAAGTGGAAAATAATGCAAAATTTTAAATTTAACTATTTTATCCTCAAGTATTAATAGATGAATATCAGAAACATGTCTAAATTATTCCATTTTACCAATATGCAATTATAGTAGAAACCACATTGTCCAAAGTTTATGGTACAACATGTGTTTTTATTTTTAAAGTATTTGTTATGTTTGTTAAAAAGCATTACTTACAAGCATTGTTATGATCACCTTCTACTGAGTTACTCTGGTAACGAACTATTTTCAAATTCATATTGTATATATATAGCAAAAAATTGTAAACAATGTGAATACTACTTCTGAAATGTAAGAAAAAGCAACACATAATTTCCTAGGTAGCATTTTATGATAGTATAATTTATATATTTAAATAATATATCAAAAAATTTTACATTATCCACTGTTGTCCATATTATCATAAGTAACCTGAGAATTACAAAATTATTTATTTCATATGCATATTAGGGACTGGGTATCAGAAAAAAATGATTAGAAAAGTAATTAACAATAGTTTTACTTAGCCTTTTATTAGTCAAGCTAATTGTTGAAGCAAAGATTTGTTTTACTTTAAGGAACAAAATTTGAACAAAAATCAGTATTTGAAGTATACTCATTTACAAAATATACTAATGTAAACATTGAGGTATGATTTCAACTTCTGAAGATTATAATAAAGAGGAACAAATAAAAATTAAGTTTGAAAAGAAAAAGAAGGAAGAGAAGAAAAAAAAATGTCAATATGTAATTTTTCCTTTTCTACATCTACACATTATGGCATTAGCTAGACCAGAGTACTGTGCAAATATTTAACAACCAGTATGAAATGGGCATCAGTCAATTGGCAGAATTAGACATTAAAGTAATTAGAAAGAACATTGGTCATAAACAACTAGTACACCGATACCAGAGCCCACCAGCTGAATATCAGCTCTACCAACATGGAGAAAGTTCTCCCTTAGTGCACCTCATGCCAATAAAACAAAAACAAAAACAAAAACAAAAAAAAGTCTAATGAATAATAATAACTGAATGAGAACTGAAAAAGAATTTAGAGATTATTGTTCAAATAATTTGTACACTCACAAAGCCTTCAAGGGACAACTGCAGAGGACAGACGTCACAGAAAATCCTCAATGGCCTATCAGAGCAACTCTTTTCATTTGTTGGCCTTATGCATGAAATTTGGAACTTAAAAAAATGGTTTTACAGTTTTTATAAGCTTGAAAATAACTGACTTAATTCTAAACTCTCAGTCTGCAGGTGACCAAGAATAAACCAAAAATGTTGAATGGCATCATCAAAGGCATAGGAAAAGTAATAAAACTAGGTCTTTTGGTTGCCAAATCATGCCCTCTACAATTTATGCAAGTCAAAATGTAATCACTAAGCTCCCTCATATTATAGAAACAAGAGGGAGAGACACATGGCTTTGTAGCAGCTTCCTGGGAAAGTCATTAACCCTGTCTGTTTTATGCCATGTCACTTATGCCCCTACATGAGACCCCTCATACTACAAACAGATGGTATTTGGAAACATCTGTGCAGACTACCTATCTTCCATCTTTACTTTCTCAATAAAAGAGAATGTATGTTCTTTTTATTATTCTCAACCTGAAAAAGAAATCATCCATTTAATTAACCAACATGTATTGAGCATACACTTTGAGTCAAGCACTGTGAATAAGGACTGAGCAAAACACAGTCATCCTTAAAAGATCCTCAGACAAATGGGGGAGAATGACAAGTACTATAAGTAAATAAACTATTATAATACAATGTGGTAAGTGCCATAATATATGCATGCATAACATGTTGTGGGGAAAAAAAAAAGAAAGAAAAGGAAACTACAAAATGAGGCACAACCAAGCATAGGGAAAAGCTTCCAAGAAGAAGAGATTCTTGAAAAATGAGTCAGAGCCCAACAGGCAGATGAAAGATGGAAGAAGAGTCCAGTCAAAGAAAACAGTATATGTAATACATGGAGGTGTCATCATAAACAGAGATGGCTTCCTTATGGTTACAGAATAAGGTGAAGACTGGAAGTGGTGAGAGATGGGGCTACAGTAGTATGCCATGGCCTGACTAAGAAAGCAATCAGGAGACATGAATAAATATTAAGTAGGCATGATGGGGTTAGCATTGTAGCAAAATCTCTCTGGTCAATCTCTCTGGAAGATGGATCAAGAGAAGTGAGACAGGTTACCTGAAAACCCCTTACGAAACCAAAGGAACAGATGTGATGACAGGTGACAAATTCCTAAAAAAAGACAGCGGCAAATGACATCAGACCAAGGAACAGGTTAGAAAGATATCTAGAAGTAGGACCCACAGAATTTAGAGATATATTGGACATGGGATGTGAAGAAGATACTAAAGAGAAGAATGGCTCCCAGTTTTCTAATTCGAGCTGAGTCAATGAATTTGACTCAATTCTTTGAGATTTAAATAAAATAGAAGTATATTTGATTAGGAAGGGATGTTCCAGTTTTAATATTTTAAGTTTGGCAGAACAGTGATTAAATAGGTAGGGATTCTGAGTAGACTATTAAACATATGCTTTTATACTCCTCAAATGAGGCCAGATTAAAGATTCGAGCATTGTTGGTGGCTGAAACCGTGAATGTGTATAAAAGGACACAAGGAGAATATGTAGTTCTAGATAAGGATTAAGAAAAAGTTTTAGGCAACATAAATATTTTAGCGGAGGTAGAGAAAGAGGAACCCACAAAAGAAAGTGAGGAAGAATTGCTTAGGAGGTAGGGGGAAAAAAGGAGAGAAGAGCCCCAGAAGCACAAGGAGATTTGTGTGAAGGGATCTTAAAAGGTGGCTGATTCATCCTTTCTTTTCACTAGGACAACAACTAGAACTAGACTAGTTGCTTAAAATAACCAGAACAATGCAATTTTTTGCATTTTTCACTCATGCGAAGGGCAGCAAAGAGACTTTTTCCAGATATGGAAGGATGCCGAAAACACCCACCTATATTATCTGAAAAGATTAACAGAAATTTAAAAGGTATTAAAGGATTTCAATTCAAACTCAGAATATTAATGTATACTATTTAGCTTATATAATAACCAAAAAAAAGAAAAGATTAATTTTTTAAATTTTGTACTAAAGTTACAAAAAGGATACTAAGGTTATGACAACATTGTAAAATAAGCTTGAGGTACAACAACACTTTGTCAGATTCTAGAAACAGTGCCAACTAATCAATTTTGGGCTGCATCCAGTGCTGTAGGCAATTTCTACCTATCTACTATATGTTCCTAGTTTAGAGTCACAAAATCCCTAAAAACTAGGAAAAAGTCAGTTACATATTTCACTGGCACTATTTCCTGTGGTAGCCAGAATCATTTTCATCCTATTCATCTTTGCTGTACCCTCTTCTCGCATTAATCTCTGGAAAACGGTGCTTAAACTTCTTCCCATTCTCTTCTGGGACAAAATGGCTAGGACCTGAAGTGAATGAAAATGGTCCCTCCAATACACTGTGACTTTATGACAGTAAAGAGCTGAGATGGGGAGAGTTGTGAAAGAAGTCCATTCTGGAGATTCTAGAGTTTCTAGCCCCCTGACAACCAGGTTAGGGGAGCAGGAGAGTTATCAGCCAGCAGAGCCAGCAGAACTATACTCTAGACGCAATAAAACTGACCAGGGACAGCAATATAAGTATCAAAATTCCAGAGTAGAATCTGAGGTGGTTCATGTGGTTCTAGGAGCAACTAGTTAAGTAGGGAGAGAGACCAGAGACCAAACTCACCTAATTTATTTGCAAACAACAGTTACCATATAAAATAGAATTGCTTATAATGAAGTGGAGAGAAAAAGGTAGGAATTGTCAAAAGATTCAGTGACATTTAAAAAAAGGAAACAAAAATGACACAGGTTATAGAAGAATAAGAAAGTTTTTGAAAAGTATTTATGGGATACAATACATTTTAGACAACTACTTTTGTCCTCAAAATCACACAGGATGTAATAAAAAAAAAAAGTTGGGAGATGAAATAATAAGATAGTAGTCAAAGGAAGAGTACTGGGTAGAAATAAAAAGGAAGCAATATGAGGTAAATAAAAATTGAAGGAAAAGCTAATAATGCAGGTGAAAATTCACATCTACATTAGAATCAGTAAAGGATAAAATCAAATACAGAGAAAATCAAATGTAGAAGAAACAAGAAAGTGATAAAGTTGACACAAAATAGTAAACATGAAGGGAAGATACTCAAGGAAAGCATGTGAATACTATTGGTTTCTAAGTAATCAAGGAATATTCAGAGACATAAGGGGAGAAAATCCTGAACTTACGAAAGTCTAATTCTGGAGACTAATGAAAATCATATCGCTCCAAGAATTTCCTAGTAAAATTCCCTAAAGTTAAGGAGGGAAAAACAGCATATCCGCAAGGTAATTTAGTGGGCCAAACTGAGACTTCTCTACCACAATAATAAATGCCTAAAGACAATGGGATAATATCACCTTTGGAGAGGAGAAGGTTTTAGCCTCAATATTTCTATTCACAGGCTGGTAATCATTCATTCAAAAAGTCAACAGAAAGACATTTTTTGGATATGGAAGGATGCTAAAATGCCACGCACCTATAATACCAAAATGATCAGCCGAAATTTAAAAGGCATTAAAGGAAACCAATGGAATTCAAAATATCAATATATACTATCTAGCTTATATAATAACCAAAAAAGAAAAAATAGTTATTAATCTTACCCTTATCGTAAGTGTAACTGGATTACTGGTTTGTGGTATTTCATATGGATTAAACTCTGTTTCATAATCTCTTAGAAATTGTGGTTTCAAAATATATCCAGAACTACCATTATCCAAAAATTTCCCATTTTGAAGATCCATAGGCAGACCAGGGGTCTGGAAATTTAAAGCCACTGTGAGAAAAAAAAGTATTTTAACATTGTCAGGAAATAGAGGGTATTAACACAGTTAATAGATTTACTGAAACCTAATCATGAATTTTATATATTCAAACAGTTTAGGAGCAAGCCTCATCAGCCAAATAACTAATAATTTATAAAAATTTCCATCTGCCATGACTATATCAACATACGAAGGTGAGTTTCAAAGTTTAGTCTATAAATTATTTTATAGCTTTGAGTTAAGGAATCAAAATGGCACACAGTATAGACTACACAATAGCAATGTACATGTCAGATAATATCCAAGAAATATGAGAATAAAGAAAATCAGTACATTAAATGCTGGAAGGGAAGACAACAACTATATCATAAACTTTCAGGTCCAAAGAGATACTGTTATTACTTGAGGAGAACTTGAGAAAGAGGCAGAGCAATATTGTTAAAATATGGAAATACCTGCATATAAACTAGTAAATAGCCACTGCGTTCGGGATCACCATCCACACGCCAACACCCCACCACCATTATCCTGACCCTGTTCTCCCCGTCTCTGCAAACCTCCAGGCCTTCCCACAATCAAGTAGCAGGATTAATACCTGGTACTTTCTGACTGGTTAGTTCTAGTGCTATACCAACTGATCAATTTGGAACAGGGAGGATCTGGTAATGACAAATAACAAAGCTATGCAATCTCATTCACTTTTCAGCTATAAAAGCAGAAGCTGGTGTAAAGTATAAAAGGTAGAAGTCACTTAATTTGAAGAGGCCCTTAGGAAATCTTTCAAGCAAAGGACTTTATCTTCACTCTCCTCTTGCATCCATTTTGTGTTCCTTTTTCCCTTCCTACACTTTCCATGCTAACGGTTCATGAATTTACTTCCATGCCCCCAACTCTTACCTATATTTACCCTCTCCAACACGTTTAGAAATAACTTCAACTCTTGAAACTAATGACTTATTGTTATTGCCTGACCACAAAACACCCAGGGCCAAAAAAAATCTTCCTAAGGAACTCTTTTCAAGAATCTTTCATTAATTTACAGAAGTAATTCATTTTATCTTATTTTTGTGAAAAAAAAAAAAAAATCTCAGTATTCTATATAACATACCCATTTGACAACCTACATTCCAAAATTCTTGAGGATTAAAATTAGAAGAGTCTGCTCTTGTTGCTTTGGGATATATTCTGGTAACGAACTTTCTGGTGTGAAGAATAAAATCATTGGCTAAAAAAAAAAATTATTCAAACATTGTGAAAGGTTTCAAATAAATTAAATTAACTACTTTACATATTATATAATTCTATAATAGTTTTGATAATATGTATATGTATTGTCTTGGCAAAAATATTTGCAATTCATGGAAATCAAAATAAATCTGTACTTTTATGTTTGACAGTGTAATTCACTGTTACTGAGAAATTAATAATTTCTTACACAATTTTAAGCACACTCATCATTCACTTGAGAAAAAAATGATTAGATAACATATTTTGTTTTTTTTGCATACAAGTTAATTTCACTTTGACATAAGGATATATAAAATTCCAAAATAAAACGCATCCATTTTTTAAAACAAAAGTAGTATCTATCTTTCTACATTTTGCCTTTTCTTTGGTTTTCACATTAGGACAGAATCACATGTAAGTCATACAAAGCTATATGATGTCGTACAAATTAATCCAGTTGAATATTTAATAAATTCTCAGGGTTGAAAGGGACCTTAAAGTTATATGATTCGGCTTCCAACCCTAACTACCACAACATCTTCCCCACAAATTCATTCAGTCACTGAATGAGAACTATTGAAAAAGAACTTGCTACCTCCCAATATTTCTGATGATTTTAAATGTTTTTCTAAAATAAGGTCATTTGTAGTCTACACATACACACACACACACACACACACACACACAATTTGAGTTTCTATATATATTGTTTGTTTTTACTTATATATTCTTTATAAGTTTAAATTGTTATATAGTCTCTTTAAATCATTTAAGATGCAAAACTAATTTACACCCTTTACCACTGAACACCCCTTCAAATTTTTGAAACATACCACAAATTTTATGTTTCTCCAAGGTTTTTATTTTTTCACTTGGCAGA
>NW_006436288.1:4971883-4997491 GCF_000325575.1 Pteropus alecto
TTCCTGCTAATGCTAACCAGTCATGGGGAAATGGTTAATGCCTATGGCCCACTATATTCGCTAGTCAAACTACAATAGAATCATTGCCACCCTCATCTTGAATACTATTCTTTAGGAAGCATTAACAAGTAAAAAATTAGTTATTGAAGTTAACATTAATTATAGTTATTTCATCAGCACTCATTTTCAGAAGTTATACACTCCTTGAGAGAAAGTGTATTTTGAAGTTACTCATGTATAAAGTACCATGTGTATCTTAGCATCATAATACAAAGCGTTTATCTTTTGGTAACACATGTATTCTTCTGGGTCTTAATTTTTCCCAAAGTGATAAACATGAATGATCACTAAGGACCCTTAATATAATATGATTTTGTGACTTCTGAGAGTAACCTATAGAAATTAACCATGCTCCATTATTACAAATGCAATTCATGTTTATTTTAGATAAATGAGAAAATTAAATTTAAAAAATAAGAAATAAAACCACATATAATCTCTTCACTCAGTTAATAACCACTGATAACCTCTTGGTATGTTTCTTTCCATTCTTCTGTCATATGTATATACTTGCTTTTTATTAAATTATATTGTTTATTCTTTTATAAATCTATTGTTTTACTTACTAAAATAACACAAAATCATTCCACTTCAATAATCATTCTACTATATTTTCAATGACTGCAAAATATTTATAGGTATAAAAAGTGCTGTTTCTGATTTTACCTTATAAACTTGATGTTTATGTTTTTAATAATGATAAACATCCTTGCAGTACATCTTTGCCCATATCATTATTTATTATTGACTCTGGGTTCAAGAAAAATGCTCTATACTCTTTCTAAAGAGATGGGGATTCTATACTTTATAACTCAATTTAGAATTACCCAATTTTTCAGATTTTGAGCAAGTGTTTGACACAATGAGAGTGAGAGAATTATTAATACTTTTACTGCTTTTGCTGTCCCCAAAGGTCCCATCCCCATGAACAAAAAAACACCCAATAGTTTAAAAGGACAGAGACTAGTAAAGTATGTCATTCAAATTCAAATTCCGTTGACAAGACTTCATAGTAAGAAATATATTTCATATCACAACCCAAGACACAACTATAAATTATAAATAAAACAACACTTATTCTTACTGCATATAATACACTCTTCTCTATTCTACTCTACTATTTTAACTGTGGTCCAGAACTACTGAATTTATTTTTTATCACAAATTGCAATTTTTAAAAAAGGCCCTAAAATATATACCCACGTTCTCTCTAATAGGCAGTTTAAAGAGATGAGCTAATAAATATCTCAAAACCCTTGGGTACCGGTGGCCAGCCTAATGAGGCTAACCAACAAATATATCAGAATCCACATTTCCAAAGAGTCAACAATTTTTCTCAAGTCAGTTTCAGGTACTGCATTTTCTGCCATAGTGTTTCTATATAAGATGGTAGATTGCAGTTTCTCAGAAGGATTTGCAAAGTCACTTGACTGTTGAGTTAATTGCCCATCCCTTTTTAAAGTAGGGGATAGTCCCTGCCATATAAGTCTGAAAAGAAAGTAGGTTTGCTTCCCATTCTCTTTCCTGGGCTTTGTTGCATCTTGGGCTCTACCAAACAGAATAACCCATCTCAGATTTATAATCAGAAGATAGATAAAAGAAGATGCAGAGACAAACATACCTCTACAGGTGTGCAGTGACAGTACACACTGCACAGCCATCTGGCATTCTGGCCTGGGTGCCATTTCTTCCCTCTCCTTCACCTGAGACAGAGAGCCTCCAGGTCTATTTAATTCTGCCTCTTAAATGCCTACTGAGTCCACAAAGTTGACCTTGGCTCATCTCTTCCCCCCAGGCAGTCTCACCCTTAAGCTGCTAGCAAAGGCATCTTTCAAAAACACACAGGGAACATGTGACTCTGGAGATATCAATCTTCTCCTGCTCACTTTTGGTTTCAAGACAAAGTTCAAGTTACTTGCAAGTTAGCTCGGCCTTCCTCTGCAGCCTCGTCACTCTCTGCTTTCCCATATAAACTACTTACTACAACCCCACCCACAAAGTATCCACACTAGATATTCTCAATCAAAATTTCATAATTTAAAGAAGTTAACTATTGGTTAAGTTCTGTGAAATAAAATTAAATGTAACTTTTTTTTAAATTATGTTAAATATGTTGAAAATCTTATGAGAATGTACTTTTTATATCATTGAACAATCTGGACACCTTAGCAGTGAATATAACATGTTTAAACACTTCATCTATTTAAATCATAAGAATTTACCTGAAAGTTTTGAAAGTTTTCGAGCTTCTGACTCTCCAATAGAATTAGTTTCATTAAATTGTTGATAGAGTTTTGAATGGTAAAAGCTTCTAAACTTCTCAGCTTTAGTATAAATGACAAGATCAGATAGGGCCAGAGCCACTTTTACCTTTTTTGATGTAAAAATAAAATGCAGTAAATTCACAATTTTGCACTAATAGTTTGAAAAATATCTTTTCTAACAAAGAAAATATAGTTTCACATCAATTATTTTAGTCTTTTCATAAGATTATCTCTCTGTAAAATCTATTTGGATTGGGTCAATGTGATTATTTTTTATGATGATAATGTTTAATGTTATGTGAAACAGCCCAAATCTAAAATTCCAATTAATATAACAAGTATTGAGGATGACACATATTGTTATTTCTTTTTTCCTAAAGACTTCAGTTTGTTCTCATGAATTTTACAAATTTAGATTTTTTTTTTCATGAGTAACTTGTATTTCCAGCGTGATCTAACATTTTGGAGTAATTTCTACTGTATAGCGTACACTGGCTCTTTTACAGCTTGGCATCTATATCCTTTACATTTCTCTTAGCCCCTTTCCCAAGTCTTGTTTGGGAAAAACATTTCTTGTTCATGCTCAATATATGTGCTAAGTATCAATAATGTAGATCGGGCCTGGCTAATTGAAGCTTTGCATTCCCCTAGCAATAGTGATTGGTTCAGGGATGTGCATATAACTGAGTAAGAGCCAATGTACAAAAAGAATTTGCGTGGTCAGCTGAGAAACGGATAGGCTTTCCAGAGGATTTGAACCTGAAAGCACATAAAGCTGAAGCTTTGCAAAGTCTTGCACCAATATCGAGAAAGTGAGGCTGAAGTTGGAGAAAGAAATTAAGTTCTTTGGACTTTGCTTGAAACACTATACCAAGTTATCACTGAAATTAGAATTCCTTTCCCTAAACTTTTTATTCATGTGGGCTATTAATTAATTGGGCCAAAAACTGATTTTACCTAAACCACATGAATTAGTTTTGTGTCACTTGCAACCTGATATACCTTCTTATGTCACACTAATTTGTATACTTATAATACTATGTATTATAAACAGTGTTTTATGGGGTTTTTTGTCCTTGAGGACAAAGACATTATATTGTTTATCTTTGTATCTTTTGTACACCGCACGATGTATAATACATAACAACACATAATATTTGTCGACTATAATAAAAAAATGTAAAAACAACAGGAAAAAAGATAATTTTTAAAAATTACTTTCCACTGATAATATTTTCCAAAAAAAAAATTAAATGATAGATTACAATTTCTGTAAGAGGAAAAAGATTTTCCCTTCTAAAAAATTT
Source organism: Pteropus alecto (assembly GCF_000325575.1). Lineage (NCBI taxonomy): Eukaryota > Metazoa > Chordata > Mammalia > Chiroptera > Pteropodidae > Pteropus > Pteropus alecto. The sequence goes on from NW_006436288.1 coordinate 4,975,515, forward strand.
TTTTTAATTCCCCACCAATAAGAAAATAAGACAGCTTTTCAATCACATGTAAGATGTTCCTAAAGTATCATCTCACCCTCTTTTTCCTGAAAAGTGGCAATCTAACTAAATTTCTTGGCTCTGTTTCCTTTTCTGAATAGTCTTTTAAAAAAGTCAATGCTCCTGATTCTTTCATTTTGTCCTCTTCCTCTTCTTTTTCTGCCTCTTCATATTCTTCATATTCCTGTACCTGACCATGCTTATCAGAATTTCTCCTTTCACGGGTTTCCACTAAGGTTCCTATTTTCTTGTTTCTAACTAGTATTTTGAATTTTAATGCCTACAGAAAAAAAAGAATGTAAAAGATACAATTACATGCATTCGTAACAGTCATGGAAAAGCTTTACATCATATTCTCAATTAGCCCTCAGTAGTAAGAGATGTAAGATAAGAGCTCCATCTTTTCCAACACCTCTATAAATACCCTAATGGACACCGGTGATATTATGGCATTGACAAAATTCACCAAAAAGTAAGCCTGTTATGATTGGGACTTACTGTAGCCCCATGTCTTTTACATTTCACAAATTACAACTATTTAAAAATTTTGAAATATATGATAAGGGTATATATATATATATACCCTGTGTGTGTGTGTGTGTGTGTGTGTGTGTATAAGTATATATATACTTGTATAAGTATATATATATACACACACACACATATATTTATATATATGTTAAATTTATATATACATACATATATTTATATATGCATATATGTATATATTTGTATATACATACATATATATATACACACACACACACACACACATATATATATGTTAAAATATTTGCAATGTTACAGAAGTTAGAATGCTACAACTACGGGTTAGTAAATGCTTCAAGTCATTACTCTTTTATCCAATAATAAAAAACATTAAAAGAGATCAGGTATGTAAAAATGTCTATTGTAGTGTCTGGCATCTAGTATAGACTAAATTTAAATTAAAGATTTGTAAATGTTCTTTACATTTCAACTGTACTGCATACCAGCATCATCAACTTAATATTTTCCGTCCATCAAAACTAGGAACATGGCAAACTTCACCAACAGAATCACTCAATCTAAATCCAAAGCCTTCTGGTTCCCATCTTTCACTTAGTTTATTTCTGCCCTTTTAAAATATTCATTAAATAACAAATATACTCATTCATGTCTGCTATGTTGTATACAATGCTGCTGAAATCTGGACTATGAAGTTAAGTTCTTTTCTTCAAGGAGCTTTGTTTGTCCCTTCCCTTTGTCATCTCAAGGTACACCTACTCAAATTATTCCGTCATCTTGGGCCTTCTCTCTTTTACCATGACCTTTACATTACTCTCTGGTACAGAGTTTACCAAAGTGCACTCTGCAACTACATGTAGCAAAAGCATCACCTGGAGTGCTTGTTAAAAGAATGGATTCCTGGGATCTGCTTCAAAATTAGAGAACCAGAATCTTGTGCTGTAGGACTGGAATTATGCCTCTTTAACCAGTCTCTAGGCAATTCTTTTGTACACTGAAGACTGAGTGCAATAGGAGAAAATGACTTTCTCTAATTCTTCATTTACTCATTGAAAAGCATCTCCTTACTTTAGTATAGAAACAAAAACTGTAATGTAAACTATATATCTGAATATATATATTAACATATATGTTATATTAAAAATAGATTTTCTTAAAAAAGATTTATAAATAATAGGAGGAATTCTATTCCTACAAAGTTAAAACTTACTGTAATTTACTGAATTAGACCCTGATTCTTAGATTAAATCTTTGATGATGTTTCCAGCACTTTGCACAAGCTATTTAATATTTATTTCCTGTCATAATTGAATACATTTTGTGTGGGAGCATTTTTCTGAGGTGAAAGTTTTCCATATGTTCAATTTATTTTGTCCATCTCAATTTTATCATGGGCCCTCTACTTCTTGTCACTACTGTCAAAATACCTTTATCTTTAAATTTTCACCCAATTGAATAAGGTAAATATAAAAGAAAATATTCAAATATTAGAAAAATACTGCTCTACACCAAAATGATAATATGTCAAAATTAAACTATTGGTTGTTAGACTACACTATCACTCAAAAAGAAAGTTCATTTATCATCTAATAAAATTTGGGGCCAGCAGAGAAAAGTAAGAAAGAATGGCCAGAGAGCAATGGGGAAAGCTTAAAGAATGTGGTGTTACAGAAAAAACAGTGTTTCAAGGAAAAAAAGGGAGCATCCCCAGTATTGAATGTTGTCAAAGGAACAAGTCAGATATATACTGAAACAGGTCCATTAGAATTTACCAGTAGGAAAGTCTTTGATAACCACGAGGTATTTATTACTGTGATGCGGGTGGAAGAGGAAGCTCAATTGGGTATGCTGTGAAGAGATGAGGAAATGGAAATTTGGGTTGAGACAGGGAATAATCAAGAGATAGCTAGAGGGCAAATTGAAATACTGAGTGTAGGGTGGGGGTGCTTTTTTAAACCAAATACTTGACTATGCTCAACTGAAGATGTAAATGGGCCCATACAGCCAGGACAATTGAAAAGAGCATTAAATTTTTAATTTTAATTAAGAATTAAAAAAAGAGGGAACTTGCCACCCAGATGCTGAGGTATTGGTCCTGGACTACATTTACAGCCGAGATCTTTGTCCCTGCCTTAGCTTTTTGCCTATAAAACAGACCAAATTCCTGCAGCCTAATATTAATTGACTTGAAATTTTGGACTCATGGAGTATGACATACAATAAAAATGTGGATTTTTACATATATTTCTATATATTCTCTTGTCAAAATACATTCACTAAATGCTCATAGAAATGTTTCCCAGCTCATTGCAAAGATACACCTCTATAAATAATCAAATCTAAGCATTTTCATTGACCTCTAATCCAATTTCATGAGCCAATATAATAGTGATATGCTTTTTCTTTTGTTTCTAACCTGAGCTTCTCAGACAAAATGTTACCTCTGGTGAAGGTAGTTGGTCTGAAAAGTCATCAAGCATATCAGAAAGCAAGGCATCTCCCAAAATAAACTGCAAATTGTCTGCCATCACTTCTTGTTGGGGAGGGGAGCAGTGATTCTCCAAAGAGAGCACCAGTGGGTAATCAGAAGCCTAAAAAATTAACCATTACTACAGTTATTTATCAGAATTCCTCAATGACTTGAAATACAATTAATAGAATCACTTAATCTATTTTAAAACTTATTGTTAATGATCATTACATTTGCAAAAATAATTAAGCATTCTTTAAACTGAAAGCACTTTTGAGTTTGCAAAAACAGAGAACACTAAATCTATAGAAAAATAAAAATTATTACTATTTGCACTAGAATTACAGGAAACTGAAGCATCCAAAAGTGAGTACTTATTTAAATAAATTACAGCATATCAACATAAAGGAATGACATAGATCTGTTAAGAAGGAGGTATAGCTATACATACTACTATGGAAATTTGTCTATAAAATAGCCTTATGAAGAAAAGCAAGTTGCCAAAGAGTAAGATTCTACATTTTTACTTTTTAAAGTATGTGTGTGTTTATGTGTTTATGTAGATATTTTCAAATGTGAAGGAAAAACTTTAACACTGATAAGTTAGGGGAAATGTTAATTTTTTTACTTTTTCGGTTTTAAATTCTAAAAACACAACTCATTGTTTTATAATTAAAAACAAAGATAAAGATATTTCCAGTGTTTAATAATAAAGAGGATATGTTAAATAAAGATGACTCTACAAAGATATTTTCTGCTCTTTCTCACCACTATAAATTTGAAATTTGCTACAAAGTAGAGAATAACACTCATTTTTATATCTTATTAAAAATAATTTTATTTTGTTTCCATATATGATTATTGGAGCACAAATTTACCAATTTATAAACAAGCCAAGATACTGCAGGATATGCTGCATTATCCCAGACCTTTGAATAGGAGATAGAATATTACACCTTTTCAATGTATGAGTATCTTAGTTTCTGCGGCTACTGTAACAAATTATCACAAACAGCAGAAATTTATTTAGGAGCCCAAAATTTTAAAATCAGTTTCATTAGCTAAAAAACTACTTCAAAGTATCAACAAGACTCTAGGGAAGATCTGTTCCTTGCCTTGTCCAGCTTCTAGTGGTTGCCAACAATCTTTTGCTTGTAGCCATATCAGTCCAATCTCTGCACCTCATCCTCACATTGCCTCCTCCTCTGTGTTTGCTAAACCTCCCTCTGTCTCCCTCTTAAAAGGATACATATGATGGCATTTAGAGCTTACCCAGATAATCTAGGATAACCTCTCCTCTCAATTTCTTTAACTTCATCACATTGGCAAAGACCTTTTTGCCAAAAAGAGTGACATTTACAGGTTCCAGGAATTAGAACCCAATATCTTTGCGGTCCTTACTCAGCCTACTACAATAACCTTCTCATATAGACCCACATACATGTATACTGACTCGGTTTAACATCAAGAGAACATGCAAAATGTTTTCCCAAAAATAAGAAGTGATTTTGAGTCTAAGCAAAGTGATGGCCTAGCAGACGGATTCCTTGATTAGGCCCTGACTTCACTCACTGGGGACAGCTCATTTTTTCAGCTTCTTTGGTGTTCCTTGCCTCTGCCCTCTGGGAAGGTCCTCGTGTCTTTTGTCCTCTTTGGCCACATCTAAAGTAGGTGTTGAAGAGTTTGCTTTCCTTAAAGTCAAGCAACTTTTGTAGCTCACTTCCTGACCAAGGGTTGTTTGAAAAGTTCACCTACGAGGCAGACTTATGTTTTGTTGTGTTTTGTTTTGTTTCTGGCAATATAGTTCCCTTAAAACAGACTTTTTATCTGTTTGTTTCTATTAAGTTTTATGTGCCAGTAAATATAAACAAAGTTCTTTCCTAATCAGTTACACCAAGTTTATTTTATTTCATTGTTCTTTTTCCCAAATTAATGGTGACTATCTTGAGTAGAAAGTTCAATCTTCAATCTAATCTTTGCTGCAAAACTGAGTTACCTTATGCAACTGAGAAGGCTCATTGAGTCTTTGTTGCTCAAAGCCTTTTTTTCATTCCATCTCTCTCTTTGGAATCTTAGAAGCTGTAGGGGTTTCCATTCTTGCAAAGCCTTTAAATTTTAGGATTGTCTCTATTTGCTTTTATTTTCTTGGTTACCCACCTTGAATGAAGTGACACAGTTTGCTATGCAAATATCTGGGAAGAGCATTTCAGAATAAGGGTTAATATTCCAAGTGCAAAAGCTTTGAAATATGTTTGAAAAAAGAGTAAGGAGGCCAGAATGGACAAGGGAACAAGGCAAAAAGGAGAAGAAGAGATCAGAGAGGTAAAAGAAAACCAGTGATATAGGCCTTGAGAGTCACACACAGCTTGGATTTTAGCTTTTATTCTGAGTGGGACTGAAACTTTTGAGAAGGAAAATGACATGATTTGACTTACCAAAAAAATCAGGCTGGCGATACATTAAGATGAAACTGCAGGGGAGAAGAAGGAGAAGCAAGAACATTGGATAAAAGCCATTGCAATAATCCATGTGAAAGGTGATGGTGGTTGGCCAGGACAGTGACAATAAGAATAGGTTAAGGATTAAATTGGTATATATTTTGAAAGTAGAGCCAAGAGGATTTGCTGAAGAACTTATTGAGAGGTTGAAAGAAAGAGGGGAGAGTTAAAGTTGACAACAATGATTTAAGCTTGAACACATAGAAGTTATACCATTTGGTGAGATTGGAAAGACCACAGGGAAGAGCCTGACTGGCAGAAAGCGGACTCTCTGGAGCTCAACTCTAAACATGTAATGTTATATATGTCGATTAAATATGTAAATGGAATGTCAAATTGAGTAGTTGTCTATTTTGGTGTAGAGTTCAAGGAGGAAGTTTGGGTAAAGATATAAATTTAGAAATCATTAGAAATTAGATGTTTAAGAGAATCAATGCATACATCAACATTTTATATTAAGATAAAATTTTTCAAATTTTTATTTAAATTTTGTGAGTATTTAGCATTTTATACTCTTTCTAATAAATGGTACAGCAATTGATTTAAATTTGTGATTTTAAGTTATATGTAAGTTTAATATACATTAAGTATTCAGTAAGATTTTGTTAAATCTCTTCTAATGAAGTAATATACAAAGTTTACAAAAACAATTTAAAATATGTGAAGGTGCTTAATTAGCCAAATTTGTAAATGGTACCAAGTATTGTTCAAAATTGAATGATTGTTAAAACCTGCTCGATTTATAGACCAGGATTTGTAATCTAAATTTAGAAGCTCTAGAAAACACTAAATCTTTGAATCTGTAACTTTAATTGAATAAAAATTAAAATCCAAAATAAACTTCTGAACATTCTTTGCTGTATAAATAGCAGCACCATACTACCACAGTCATAAAAAAGTGTCAACAATTGAGATAATACATTTTTGACATTTTATTTTTCTCTCTTGAAAGTGAAATAGTTGAATATTGGTAAAATATTTACTAGTATATAGAACAGTATTTCTCAAACATTTTTGGCCATAACTCACAGTAAGAAATATATTTTTACATTGTGAAAGAATATATCCACATTATATATATGTATCTGTGTATGTAGATACATAGATACATATATATATAAAATACACACACATATACAATTTAACAAGAAGTTCCATGAAACATGCACTTTACTGAGAAAAACTTTGATAAATATACCAATAACTATATGCTACATGAATTTCACTACTAATAGATCATAACTCACAATTTGAAATATCACCGATCTAAACTAAGGCCAAGCATTATACAATTTTGAAACTAGTAAATTATATTATGTTTAATAAACTATAATTTAGCAAAGATATGCACGTACTATAAATGCATATTTGTGTATCGCTTGTATAACAGTTTTAAACAGAAGCTTGCTGGTGAGTGTATAACCGTGGTATACAACAGGTTCATTTTGTGATCCATCCCAGCAATCAATTTCCAGACAACGGCATCCTTTCACAAGGGCACTAGCAAAATTTAAACAAAACAAACTGTCATTCCTGGATCATTAAAAAAATATACTTTTAGTGTCAAAATATTCTAAAGACTATTTGTGATTTTAAAATAAATGCATAAATTGATCTATAATAAAGACGAATTGTGCAAAACTGAACACATTTTTCTTATTTTCTATGTGCATGGCTTGACATGGAACTAATGTGTGGAAATCATAATTCCAACACCCCCAAGATAATACAGCGTTCAGTGCTGAATCCTGCAATTTCTACTTATTACTTATGCTTTAAGGGCAGGAATCGAAATTTCAGTCTTATAAAAAATATTTGATATGCAGTGCACTATCAATAAATATTGTATTTATATTGGAAAAAAGGGGAGCTATAGGGATGTAAGAAGAAAAGTAGAAGGCAGACAGAAATAATCTCCTAAAAACAATCTTGGAAGAGAGAGAACCGAATGAAAAAAAGGCTGACTTGTATCACCAGGATCTTAGAATTGATACTTATGTACCAGGAAGAAGGTCAAAGAAGCCCCTGCCATACATGGAGATATTTTTCTATAGAAAACCAAGTTAATACTTGTTTTACAAGAAAAATATTAAATTAACCTTCTGACTCCAGGCCAGTGGTTCTCCTTTAGGACAATTTTGCCTCTTAAAACATCTGGCAAAGTCTGGAGACATTTTTGGTTACCATAACTGGAGATGAAGGGAAGGTTTGCAACTGGCATCTAGTGAGTGGAGGCCAGAAATGCTGCTAAATATTCTACAATGCATAGGACAAGCCCCCAACAACAAAGAATTATCTGACCTGAAGTGTGAAGAATTTGAGAAACCTTTACCTGAGCCGTAACAACTTGGAGAAGGGAATGTGGCCCCAGCACCAAGTACTTGATATAGAATCAGTAATTCTTTCAGATAGATATACAGAGTACCAAATAGGCCATATGAGAGAATAGACTCTTTGAGGGATCATATTTAATCAACTTTCTAGGTAGATGATTAAAGTAGTATTTAGGTAGGAGTATAACTGAGAAAAGATAAAGCAATTATGACACTGAAATCAAGGGGCTGAATTCCGAAAAAAAAAAGCGGGGGGGGAAAACCTTATGTTCCCTTGGGAATAATATAGATAAAAGATAGAAAGTATCTGAAGAGGTAGGGAATTAAAAGAGAAGAGAATTCGTGAAGGTCATGTATCTTGGAGGTCTCAAAACAATACGAAATACAGAATTAACAAATTCTTTTTTGAGATGCTTTCAGGGCTTGTTTTTTAAGCGTACACTACTTGATCAGGCATGTAGAGATGTACTACAATGTCAGCATTCAGAGCTTTCCAGTCCACTTGTCCTGGTGTTGGAGGAATGGGCTTACAACCCTTTTCTAAGTTAATCCTGTCTGACACACTGATATTTCCATCAGCGAATAAGGTGGCCACCTAATTTTAGAAACAAGTCCTAAATTGGGCTATATATGTATAAATCAAACAATACATTTATCAGCTTGAGGAACTTATTTGCATATTTAGATTTTAAATTGCAGAAGAAGCAATATGTTTATAAAGTTTGTTAATTGCCACAAAAGAATATTTGCTTTACTCTCCTTGTAGTTGATTGCTAAGGTAAATTGTCTTGCCCTTTTTATCATACAGAATATCAGTTTTCTTGGGTGCTAACAGAATAATCTTGAACTCTGTGCTAGGAAAACAAAAACACAAAAAACTACCAAAAACTCAGTTGTGGAAGAAAACTTTTCATGAAGGACAACCTAAATAATACTGATTCTTGCTACTTCTCTAGTAGTTTTAATTTCATCCTTCGATTCAACCAACCTTTACCGAACTGCTTATTTTGACTACATGGTGTGGCCCCAGCAAAAAAGATTTAAATGGATCGCTCCGTGTCATGCCAACCAACCCCTTTTACTCAGGGGTAGATAAGAGAAAGTTGTGTCTTCTCCACTGGTGTTGCTGAGGCCACTTTCTACTATTTCACACTGAGTCCTCTTTTGGGGAATGAATAATGAAAATGTCTCTCTCACTCAGTAAAGAAATGTTCCACTTAAATAACTTTAAGAGACTTCATATGGATGAAAATAATTAATACTATAGGACAGTTAATACTAGTTCTCCTCTTTTAAAGATGAAGAAATTGAGACACAAAGGTTTTCTTTGCCATATAAAAACAAATGAGGGAAAGGAAGGAAAGACAAGCACCAAAAACTTAAACATGAATAGGTAAACATTACATTATACCACTTTTCATGAGTAGAGAAATTAGGGAAGACTTGCATTCTAAGAGTTTATCTTCTATAAGTGGGTAAAGAAACAAAGAAATACAATTAAATTTAAATTTAAATATTCAGTTGTGTAGCATATTTTTTCTTGGAATTCAAAAATAACTGTATTTCTAAATCGGTCTGTTTAAAATTTATATTTTCTCTTTTTAAAAATTTTTAAATAATAAAGTACGAATACACATTTCTATAATGGAAGAATAACTATGAATTGGGCTATCCTTACAGAATTCTAAGTGGATATAGTTCTGAGTTTATGGAGTTATGTATTCACTTAAATTTATTGGAGAAGTAATGTTTATTTGCAAATTTGATATTATCAAATTGGGATTATAAGATATCTTTTCTATCTATGGTTTTCCTAAAGTAATATCATCCAATCACATAGCTTTTAATATCAACTATATGCTGATTACTTCCAATTCTTTTTTTCCAGTCTAGATATTTCTTCCAAATCCTAGGCACATATACCCAACTTCCTGTTTGACATGGCCCTTTGATAACTAAGCGGTATCTCAAACTGAATGACAGAACCACTGAACTGCTGCTTTGCCTCACATCCAGCAATGGCCTCTTCTCTCAGGCTTCACCATCTCTCTCAATCCTATTACTGTACTCTAGGTTATCAGACCCAAAATCTTGATACTCTCTCTCTCAGACCTCTCCTCAAATTGCCTGGTAAGTTTTGTTGGCTCTGTCTCCTTAAAATATTCCAAATTCAGCCACTTATCTCAAATGCAGCCTCATAGATTCACCATCTAAATAACCATCATCACCTGGACTGCTACAGTATCAATCCCAAATCATCTTCTAACTCCACTCTTGCACCATCAGTCTTTCCTCCACAGTAAAACGTACATCAAATTATGATATAATCCTAAGGAAAACCCCTCCAATGGCTTCCCAGTGCAAATGTAATAAAAACCCATTCTCTTTTCCATGCTATCTAAGACCCTCTTAAACTGACCTTGTCTACCTCCTCAAACTTACCTCCCTTCATCCTCCATGTACTTGTTTTAAGCCACGCTTGCTGTCTTTCATTTGAACATGCCAAGCCCTTGTTACTAGTTTTACTTATCATGCTCTTCTCTACCAGATTTTTCTGAAACTTCCTCTTTATCATCACTCAGACCAAAACTATGTCACCTCTTGATAAGTCTTTCCTGACCATTTAACTAAAGTACCAAACTTCACCCCCAGTTACTTTCTATCATGTTACACCCTAGTTCATGTTCTCCATATGACTTATCAGTCCCTGAAAACATCAATTTGTTTACCTGCTTATTATCTGTCTATTCCCATGAACAGATGAGGGTAGCAGCTTTGAAAATCTTGCTCACCAATGTATCCCCAGCTGACTGGCTAAACTGAAGCCTGGTATCAACAGTATATACACTGTAGAATGCAAAATTAGAGGTGCAGCATAAATTGCTTTTAATCTAAGTAAATCATTTGACATACAAATCTCTATATATTATTATCTATAAATGCCAAATTATACAATTTATTCTACTTATGTGTTGGTTTTACTCATAGCATTGTGTCCTGATGTCTGAGAATTAATTTTAACCACATTTTTTAAAATGTAGGATGTTCTAATTAGCTAAATAAGATAAATCTTCTCCATGTGTTTCCTCTAAGAAGTATTGAAATTATTCAGGAAACTTCAGAGAGCCAATAACTGAGGAGAGAAAGTCAGCAGGCAGAATTAGAAGGAAATTATATGATACTAATACATAAAATAATTTACATAGCCACCCAAAGGTTGGATCTCCAAGATACACACAAGTCAAAATTATTCTTCTCTATGTGTTTGCCTAACACGCGTAGCCTGCTTTTACTGTGAACTATAACCTATGGAGGTAGAGACCCTCTAGGAACTTCCAAGTGTTTCAAAATGTAATGAACAAAAAAAAATCAAAGTAAATACCTTACATATCCCCAAATGTCACTTGGTCCCACTAATTGGTCAGATATCAAATATGTATTATGTGAACTTGAAATAAAATAATCATTTAATGGATGAGTCATATCTTGATAAACTTTTTCATAGTCATTATCAAACAGTTGACAGTCAGATGAACACAGGTATCTTATAAAACCTTCTAGTGACATCTGGCGTGCTTCCTTAACTATAAAAAATAAGTAAAAAGAATGCAGAAATATCATTAGCCATGTAAAAATTACATCTCACTTTAAAACTTATTCAGTAGTAATGTTTCTAAAATATTCATTTAGAAATAAAATTAACACTATTTTTAATTTTTCTATGGAAACAAATTTTTCTATACAATATCCTTAATTCTTCTGCTTCAACACTGAAGTAGAGAATATATTATTTAATTATCTCTGATTTTTTTTTAATGTTTTAAAAATACACATAAGTGTATATGTCATAGATTTATGAATTTCCACAAGCTAAACATCTAGGTAACCATCAAGGTTAAAGAACAAAACATTACAGCACTGCAAAAGCCTGTCTTCTGCTAACTTTTGGTTTCTCTCCACTTCCCCACCCAACTGTATTCTATGGTCTGATTTCTAATGTTGTAGATTAGTTTTCTCTGCTTTTTGTGCTTTACAGGAATGAACTCATGTAGTATGTACTTTTTGTGATCGGTTTATTTTGCTCAACATTGTTTCTAAGATTTATTTTTGAAGTTGCATATGGTTAGACATTGTTGGTTGCCATGTTGTATAGTATTCCATTAAGTGAGTATACCATTATTTATCAGTTCTATTCTTGATGAGCATTTAGATAATTTTCAGTTTGGGGCTATTATAAAGAGTGTTGCTATAAACAACTAGTACCTGCCTTTTGGTACAAATATATACATATTTCTGTTGAAAGTATGCCTACATATGGAATTGCTAGGTCATTTGCATATTATCATTTTAAATAAATTATCACTAAATTTTTACATGCAAGCATAATATTTACCAAAATTATCTATTTAAGCAAAATACTGGCTCTAGAATCAGACAGCTTGGGTTTAATCCATTTACTTGTTATATGATTAGCATGTTAACCAATCTCTATGTTTGGAAGAATGATAATAACAGCATCCATCCTACATTTTAACTCTATGTTAGTTGTTTTTATCTTTGTTGTAAATAACTTAATTTGTCTCAAAATAATTGCTGGTGTAAGTTTCACCATGTTTTGACAGGGTAATTTATGCAATTATATGAATCTTATTATACTATGTCATCATTATTTTATTTAAAGATAAGCATAAATTAAAAATTTTGAAGTTATTTATCATCGAAAGATGAGATAAGGATAAAAAAGAATATGACCGATCATAAGCCTAAGTGGTCATTTAATTTAAACCAGACAACAATACTCAAAAAATGAAGAAAAAGCAACATTTTTAAATATTTATAAAATGCTATAATCAATTATGCACATAGACAGTGAAGAAATTGGTAATTTTCTAGTATTTTTTCCTTTCCTATAATTGTTTCCATTTAGATAACTTAATATTCATATATATTTTCAATAATATAATGTATAAAATGAAAGACTGCCTATAATTGGGTTTTTATCTTACTAATGAATATCAAGACATTTTCTTCCATTACATTGCCATGTAACAAAATCCTCTTCTTGCTTTCCACACCTAAGCTTATCTCTGAACACTTGGGAGATTATGAAAGCAGTTCAAAAAAAAAGAGCTAGACAATGAAATAGAAAAGAATGCCATGGTTACACAATGTAGCTTTATAAAAGTTATATGTACATTCTATAAAACTCAAAGTAAAACTGACAATATTTTATATTATCCAGAAGTTTGACCTATCCAAAAATTCGAATTTGATAACTGAAATTCATTTTAAAAAATACTCTGTAAATAAATATTTGATAATCTTGGAAAGGCAAGCATACCTTCTTTAATAGGCTCATATTTTTCAATGATCTCAAAAGCAAAATTTTTACTCGTGTTAAGCATATACTGTTCTTGTGTCAAAAAATCAACCAGATTTCTTTCAAAAAGAACTTTCCGGTTTTCAGAATACGTGTTGAAAATCTCAAGTATTTCTTCTCTGTGTGCAATAATTCGATAAATTGATCTAAATTCTTCTATGGTGATTCTTCCTTGCCTCAGCCTGTCATTATCCTACTAAAAAAAACAACAACAACTGATGGGCTCAAATTGTGAATATAAAAAGTACACAAAATGAATACATTAGAATATTTGTATAATATATATAGCAACTTATACTTGAAAGAATATGAATCTTATATCGTATTCTTATCTCAGATAAAACATATAAAACTGCATGAAATGATGCCAAAGTTGGGGAAAGGTTAGTGGATCATCACCACTTAAAACCCGGTAGCCATCATGGATGTACTAAAGGGTACGATGCTAGGTAAATTAAGTCAGACAGAGAAAGACACATACCATGTAATTTCACTTATATGTGGAATCTAAAAACAAAATAAACAAACACACACAACAGAAACAAACTCTTAGAAACAGAGAACAAACTGACGGTTGCCAGATAAGAGGGCAGTAGGGGAATAGATGAAAAGGTGAAGGTATTAAGAAGTACAAATTGGCAGTTACAAAATAGTCATGGGGATGTAAAGTACAGCTTAAAGAATAAAATCGGTAATATTGTAACAATTATGTATGGTGTTAAATCGGTACTAGACTTAGTGGGAGGATCACCTCAGAAGTTATATAAATTTATAACCAAGGTGATGCACATCTGTAACTAATATTGAATGTCAACTGTAATTTAAAAAAATTTAATTAAAAAAAAAAAAAAACCAGTAGCCATAGTGGGAGTGGAATAAGGTATGAGAGAAGATGAGTCTTCTATGTTGTCTTTCAATTACGTGGTTTATTTTTCTATTCCACTTTATTTCAGTGCTTTCTTAAAATCAGGCCAGACAGTATGTATTTCCATGCCACCAAAATGCAGCTTGTACCATAAATGTAAAGGTAAATCAAAGACATTGAAGATCACTGTAAACTACAAAAGTTATAGTAGTTATGTAATAACTAGAGGAAGTAGAATCCGCATAATCATTGAAGGACTGGGGGCAGGGACAAACAAGGCAGGTTCCAATAAGAAAAAGTGGATTCGCCTGGCTGTTTTGGAAAATTCATGTCTGAACTTTATGACATAAAAGATAAGAAATTGGGCTGAACCCAGTTATTAAAAGCAAAAGAACCATTGTGAGGTTCTAAATAAGAAAATGACTAGCAAAAGCAGAAGTTTAGTATTATTAGTTGTTCATTCTCAATTTGAAAAGATGGAGAACTGCATGTAAGGGAATGGAGAGGATACAATCTAGGTGGGAGGTGGTGAGTAGAAAATAATGAACAGGTGTTAGTAAATTATAAAGGAAGAAGTCAGAAGAATTAAACACGTTAAAAATTTATATCTATAAAGAATTGGAGAGAGAACTAGTAAAATTATAGTATCGCAAATAGAAAAAAAACAGACATAAGAAGTGCACCTTAGGACATTTAATTTCAAAAAAGACTATTTATATTTTAACTTTCTCATTACATTGTAAACAGCTTGAGTACAAGAAGCATGTGTTAAAGGGCCTTGTATTGTGATGAAAAGCTGACAATTTGTAGACAGAATGGAGATGACATATTCATATCGCCAAAGTATGTGGGACTTTGGAAATATAAATTAAGCTCTCTGAGCTTCATAATCTTCATCTGCAAAATGGAGATAGATAGCACTAGCTGTGTCATCAGGTTGCTGCAAGGATTGAAGATATACAAGAAATGATAGTTCTAGATTTCAGTGTATTGTTATGCCTCATCTATGTCTGCTTCCCTCACATCACCCAGCCTCTGGTCTCATCTTTTGACAATTTTGCCTATAAAGTGAATCTCTAGGGTATAATAGGGGGAAAACATGCTGGAAATTATTTCATTAGGAAAAGTTCAGTGGTCATTACCAGAGAGTTTTATATGAGGAATTCAAGAAGCAGTCTGAGCTGGGAATGAAATATGAAGTTTTTCAGGGAAAGATAAGTTTCATTTTAAACATTAAACTTGAAGTACTCTGGGTCATCCAAGCAGAAACAGCCAGTAGGCAATCAGTTAGGATGGGAAAGGGGAATTGGTGTGTTTAGGGAAAAAATGAGATAAAGATTTTGGAATCAGACATACCCAGATATGAGTTTTCAGTTATATGAGATATGACTATTATATATGAAAAAAAGGCTGATAACTTCTTCAGGTATTTGTTAAGATAATACATGCAAAAACCTAATGAAGTGCCTAGAATATGGCAGATAATGAACAAATGGTATTGTTGATAAAAAAAAAAAAAAAAAAAGGAGGGGGTTCTATGGAAAATAACCTCACAGAATGATCTAATAATAAATTCCTAGTGGGGAGGTCGTGGTAGGTAGTCACCCCCCCAGGCATGTAACTTCTTTAGTAAAAGGCTTAAATCAGCTCTGCCCATTGTTCTTATGCATCTAGGTTAACACACCTTTGAAATATCAGAAGTGATACCCCTCAAAGCTGGTATTAACCTTCGAGACAGCACATAACCTTGTTAACTATCCTGTAATCCAATCCCCACCTCCATGTAATGTTCCTAATGTCCCCTCCTTAATTTCAAATGCATAAAAAAAGCTGCAAAACTGTTAATTCTCTGGAGCATGTGAGATCTTGCTCCCTAGCATATGTCGTCAGTTTGACTCAAATAAACTCTTAAAAATTCTTTACAGGTTTGGACTTTTCTTATGTCGATATTTACTTGGTATAGTCAGCAGGATTCCAAAGAAGTCCACCCAGGGCCACCCTACAGACCTGGAGCTGGTGCTCAGTATAAGCAAAGGCCTATTGTGCCCCAACAACTCCCCATTTTGCATTGAGTGAACTTCGGTGAGTTTCTCTTGGAATTGCAGGTCTCCTTGCTAAATTTAAGTGGCAGGCCATGAATTTATTTGAGCTGTTCTTAGAAAATTCTTGAGGTGGATAAGGGTTGAGATAACCCAAGCTAAGGGGGAAAAAATGGGTTGCTGCTTTTAATTTGTTTTTAATTGGATTGCATACTGAGAGTCTAAACAAAATCTTCTTCTGGTTAAATAAGAGACTGGACTCTCTTTAGCTTTGAAAAAGAAAGGGCACTTGCTTCCCCAACCCGAATAGCAAATGGGGTGATGACAGCTGTTTGGATCCCTAAATCCCCAGTGGCAGAGATGGGTGCTATGAGGCATCCAGTGAAGTAATGCAGCCCATCCTGGAGAAGCCAAAAGAAGCCCCAGAGAGAAGGGCAAAGCACCTTGGAATGGGTGCACCCCAAAAGAGGAGCCCATCACTTGGACAGCATTGTGGTTCTGGTAGTGTGGGGTTGGTTCTTGCTGACTCTTACTTGCATATTCTTAGGTGATTAAGAATCCTTGTGAGGTTGCCTAAGGAAGAATTTTCCTCTAGGCTGTAAAGCAGGCCTGTAGGGATGTCCACCACATTTTGGCTCGTCTGAAGAAGTGCACATAAAGGCTGGTTTTCCCTAGAAGTTTGTTCAGACTTTACACATCTCAAAATTAATATGGGAAATTGTGCCTCCAAGGCCAACAAGGCCCAGGACAACCAGCCTCCCATTAATACTAAGCAGGCCAAGATGAGGATCCTTTGATACTTCTAATCTTTTGCATGCACAATTAGAAAAAGTTGGCTATAAAATTAGGCAGAATGAATGGGAAACATTTAATTGATTTCTTGAAGCTTCAAAAGAGGATTTAGATAAATGTTGTTTAGGTATCAACTCAATTCTTTGAGGTATTAAAAATGGCTGTCCTTATTTTAAAAGGAGGAAGGTCATTTGGAACTTGATTGTCAAGTACAGATATAAATTGTAAAAGGCATCCAAAACAAAATTTGGATTTGATTGTTCTCTATTTTTGTCAGTCCACATATGCCTATATATGTATGCTGTAAATGTGAGATAATTTTCTGCGTCTGGATGGTATTGTTAAAATTAATGTAAAGGCAAGCACTTGTAAGAACTGGATATTCTAAAATTCTCAGAAATATAAAAACTGAAATGGTTTTCAGGTTCACATGATCTAAAATTAATCCTTTGGAAATAAAAGCTGACTTACGTTTGTTGGTTTAAGTAAAATAGATATGTCTTTATTTTACCTGGGTTTTACAAAAAATAAGTCCATGTTAATAACTGACTTTTATATCTATGAAATATGAGGCTGAAAAATGTCTTATATATGTTTGCCGGTAAAAAGGCCTATGCTTCTAGAGGTTATAAAATCTCTTCATAAATCTGCCAAGCTAAAGAATGCTAATCGCTTACTTATTTTCATTAGAAATTGAGGCTTTAAGAATTAAAATCTCAATATATGTAGGAATAACTTCGCAGTGTTTCAGAAGGGCTCCTGGAATACCTCAAAAGATTTCACACTGCATAAGAAGTGATGAAAATTTCCAGGGTATATGTATGGGTAAACAACAGTTGTAAATTAAATGAATAATTGGGACTATGGGAAACCCATGACGGCCACTTAGTTCTTCCCTGCTCCCTGGATCCCCATTTTTGTTTTAACATTCCCTCATGCACCATACTGCTGGACTTAAATTTAATGAGTGACATTACTGAAAGGAGACATTCTACACTTTTGCCAAGATAAAGAAGATGTATAAGATAACTTTTAATACCCTTTTAATAGCTTACGTACATGTTATACTACATGCCAAACACAGAAAAATGAGATAGAAGGCAAAACTTGGATCATGATAGTTCAGAGGCTAGGAGCGATCCAGAGCGTTTTTTCACAACGAAGTCCATATGACCTGACTGCCTTCCATTTACCTGCCCTTCCCTTTTGGGGAAAAAATAGGCTTCAAGCCAGGTTCCATGATTATGATTATTGTCCCATCACCTATGGTCAGTAAGATGATATCGATACTAAAACTTACTAGGAATGAACCTTCCTAGCACTGTGAGACCACACTATCTGACCAAAGAGTTGGTCATCAAGACATCCTTCAGACTGATTTATGATATAAAGGGAGAACTGTGAGTGAAAAAGAAAAAAAAAGATGCTTTATGGAAATTTCACAGGTTGATCTGATCATAAGTTCCTAACGGGGCTGGTCATGGTGGGTAGTTGTGCCCTAGGCATATAACTTCTTTAGTGAAGGTTTTAAGCAGCCCTGGCCATTGTTCTTGTGCATCTAGGTTAACACACCTTCAGAATGACAGACTTTATGTCAGTAATACTTAACCAGCAATTAAGAGGGTAATTTAAGCTAGTTATGTGTTTTGAAATGACACATACTTTCTATAACATATCTTACAGACTACAAGTTAAAGAGAATGGTAAAAGCAGTAATGATTTTTCTTTTGATAAAAGGATTAATAAAACAGGGAATTTCTGCTCAAGCCATGACTCAATTAATTTTGTAAAAAGAAATTCAGGGGTCATATAGGGTCATATTGTTATTTCTTCTTTACTGAAATTTTATGATAAAAATTCCTTGTGAGGAAATAAATTCATTTCAGAATTTATGTCAGCTTCTTAGGAAATCAATAAATGTTATACAATTTTCTATATATTTTTTGAACAATCATAATGGATGTACCATCAACTAATTTACTGAGTGCCTACTTTTTGCCAAGCCTGGTACTAAGTACGTTTGCAAATATTATCTTATTTAATATTCAGGACAATCCTGCAAGACAACTATATGAGTATCCCCATTCTGCAGATAAAGACATTTGCTCAGAGGGATTGCTGACTTGCCAAGTACCACACAGCTAGGATCTAATAGAGTGAAGAATCTCCATGCCCACTGAGTTTGCAATAGCCCTGAGACACTGAAAGATTTTGGTCACCAAAATAAGATCCATTATATTCATTTTTTTCTATTCTGGCTAAAAGGTATACCCATAAAGTAAAAAAAGATTACTAACAAAAGTTGAAGCATGGGATATTTAAGGAGTTGAATCTTCAACTATACAGAAAATTCAGTTAGCCAACAACTTTCTTAAGTATTCTATTTAATCAACATTTTAATAAATACATGGCAGTTTAGCTTATGGTAACAAAGTATTATTTATTAGGGGGCCTAAGGGAATTATTTTAATAAGGATGGTTTATTGTGGTCATCAACCTTGTTTATATATAATTTATGTTTCTAAAGTATTTGAGGTCATTTTGAAAGAGGTTTTTTGAAGTATTCTAAGCAAATCTGCCTAATTTTTATAATTAACATTGTTTTCATAGCCACTCCAAAAAAGTTTTGCTAAACAAAACAGACCTTCAGCCCTACCATGTCTGAATAATCATAAATTTCAATTAATGAGCTAGTCTTTCATTTGTTAATAACTGTTGAGCATTCTACATGCTTTTAAATGTGGCATGGATTTCGCTCAAGTGCATTTCAAACAGATATCTCTATCTTGCAGATAATTCAAAGCAATCTGATAATCACTGAATAGAATTTACATTATCACATTTGATAGAGATTTAATTACTACCTCCCCACTGTGTTGAATAAATTTTATTAAACCTGAAAGCACGTAGCTGTTTTTCCCTTTGGGGGATTCCACTGGGGGAAAATTCTATTTATAAAGGTCTCTCACAAAAATTTGTGTCTTCAGATATGGTATTAGACATGAAGTGATTAAAATTCTGAGAGCTTATTACATCTCAAGCTACTTGGATTCATAGAAACAACTCTGAAACTTGTCTTTTACTGCAGTCTCCTGAGAAGTACAGTTTTTCTCTCTTGAACTTCCTCTTTGCAGTTTGTAAACATGGGGGCCATCTCTTGTCCAGAGAAGTGCTTGTTAAAGGCAGTTCTCCATAGGTCTTGCATTTCTGCACATTTTCTGAGCAGAGACACCAATATCCTTCATTAGAATTAGCTTTTCAAGGATGTTTGTGTAATAAAGAGATAGTATTTCCCTCCACAGGAATAAACAGGTTTGTTTACTGTCCATGATACTCATGATAATGACACCCTCTTGGGCAAAAGTCAGACAGGCTTACTGCCCCTAATAAAAGACCTCTGTTTCTATTTTTTTTTTTTTTTAGGCAAGACAACCTTTGGTTGACCTCACAGATTCATCTTACAATCCCTTATTTTTTATTTTTTATGCCTACTGCACCTGGTCTTCCTTGGTGGTCTCCCATCCAAGTACTAACCAGGCCCGAGCCTGCTTAGCTTCAGAGATCAGACGGGATCGGGCTTCTTCAGGGTAGCATGGCCATAGTAAGACCTGGGTTTCTTAAACTTGACATCCTTCTCTGGTAATGCAACCCACTGCATTGCAACATCACCTAGCCTCCTCACATCACACTTTGTGAACTAGGGCTTAGAGAAATAGCACCAAAATGCAGATACTCTGGCAATTGCTACTTTTTTGAGTAACAAGCTGTCTTTTTTCTATAAACTGGAAGCCTGCCTCTGCCAGCACCCATTAAACTGCAGACTAGCTGGTTAGCTTGCAAGTAACACAAGCTTCCCAGTTTTTGTGTTAGTGGTTAACAATTAACATAGATTGTGTTAGCTGCTACTCCAAAAAAAAAAAAAAAAAAACGAAATCAAAATCAGGGTTCTCGTCTTTCTACCTATCTGGTGTGGCAAGTCTAATAGTCCTGCCTAATTTGCCAAGAAATATGCCAACTTCTTCATGCAAAATTCAGCTAAGCACTTGGCTTTTTCTTATTTTATTCATTACCTTCCCCTCTGTCCTCCAGGAGTCTTCTAGTGACAGAACTGAGCTAGTTTCCCTTTCTACTAGTTCTCATTCAAACAGAACTTCTGGCATGATTTTCTACTTTGAGGTGAGTAAAATATGATTTTTCTCAAGAGTACCCATTTCTTCTATAAATTACTAACAACTGATCCATTTACCATTTCATCATATATATATATATATATATATATATGATTTTAATCTAATCATATGACCAATCCTAATCAGATACGAACGTTACTATATACTCAACAGATTGTTCTAAACTGATAACCTGGTATTATTTCAAAGTTTATACACAATTCATCTTACCTCCTGCCTAAATTCTATATTGATTATAAATATATTTAATATAATTATTTGCTTTAATTCTTAAAAGATTAATTTTTCATATATTTTCTTCAAAAAGCATCCAAGGAGCTTAGCTATCGATATTTCCCTATACTGGGTTAAGCCCTTCCTAGGTGGGATAGCAGAGGGTGGATATCATCTCACCTTAAATATATATTTCACATGAATATAACTGCATTGAACATTTAATTTTTCAAGTAATTTATAAGCTTTTTCTAGATTAATTTTTCCACCTCTAAAGTCATCCCGAATCATCGACAAAAACCACGTATGAAGCACAAAAAAAGGAGTTAAGGAAATTCTCACAGAAAGTCATCAAGTACTTAAAATGGCTAAAAAAATTCAATCTCTAGTGTATTTTTATTGTTAAAGGATAGTCTAGCTTGTGCTTAAATGACAAAGTAATTCTATAATAAATAATACTTAAAACTAAGTAGGTACTATTCTTTAGTAAAGGTATAAAAGAGCATCACACAATAAAATTATGATAAAATAAAAATAAACATTTGTGAAATCAAGTTATTACTCGATAAATATAGTCTATTGCCTAAAGACATGGACCAGGGAGGCAGCTAGACTTCAAGATACCCTGTTCAGTTCCCTTACCTGAAAAGT
>NW_006436288.1:4997565-5027233 GCF_000325575.1 Pteropus alecto
GAAAGTAGGGACATTAATTGAGTTCATACTACATCACTAAATACAGTTTCTGCTACTGAGTGTTCAATAAATAGTAACCATATCTGACATAATTATTACCACTATATTAGCAAAATACCTAGCTAGCTATACACATGCCCGAAAAAGCAACATTTCATGTATCATCCAAAAGGGTTAAAAATGTCATGGTGAGTATATATTTGGTATGAAAGAGGAAAATAATCAAGTTTACTTATTACATACTGATATTCTACAAAAATTAGAACACTTCAATTTGAAAAACTGAGATTGAAAAGAATATGACAGTCTATAAAATCATGAAAGGTATTGGTAAAAATCGTTCAAAGATCCACTCAATTTCAGATTGTTAGAACTAACAAGAACCCCTTAAATTTAATGTCTATGACTATTTAATACGGTAAAGCTCATGTTCTTATAAGAAAAAGATACCGGAAGCTAGGGAAACTCAAAAGCTCAGAACAGATATGAAAGGAATAAGTCTATACTTAAATGAGAGGGACGGTAGTTCAGGACTCTTCAAAAAGAACAAGAATTAAGGTGATAAATCAAGATTAAAGAGGAAAAAAGAGGAACAGAAGACTCCGAATGGATATTTGGTCTCCATATTTTCATGACCTGTCGTCCTGTTTCTCCCTTGCATAGGAGTCTCTCCCCATTAGGCGCTGGGTTTCAAATGTAATTAACTCTGCTCCTTTGCAGGAAAGGAATTTCTTGATACTCATCAGCTGCTGTCACTGCCCCTTTTCTAGAGAGAAAGCAGAGAACACACAGTGGTTTGCTGTCTTCGTTCTTTGGAGTTAGCTCACACTTAATCCCCACAGAAACAGAACATAAGATGTGGTCCCTGAACTTCACTGCCCTTGAAACTTTCTGGCTTATTGCTTATGTTTTGACCATCTCCAAACCCACAATATTTATAAATGCTGCACCCTCTGCATCCTCTGGCATTTTTCCATGAACTACCACCAAATTTCATTTTATTTTTGCTATTTTCTTTAAAGCCCTCAAACCTTTCAGCATAACATGTTTCCAGTAGGTTTGGGGCAGCTATTCTGAAAGCCTGGGCATAAGTCAATGCCATTGCGGTCCCCGAAGTGCTACAAAACCCTCTCTAGAAACTCTGGGCTGCTTCTCTAGATCCCTGACAACATATAATGTACCCAGAGACACACTGCTTTTGAAGAAGGTTGTTCACGACGCTAAGTTCTTAAAATCTTCAAAATACACATAACTGGTTGGCCGGACACCGCACTGTCAGGTGACATTTTCTTTTGGGGTTGTGAGCGCCCATTGTGATATCATCAAAAGTTCCACAGCTTATAGAGAAAGGTTCTTTATGACTTCATCAGGAGACTCAGAGCTTGCCAGACAACCTGTTTTCATGGTTAGACATAGCAATCTTAAGCTTGAATATTTAACACCTTGATGGGAAAGGTGACTCATGGAATGTTTTCTCATCCTTTGAACACTCTTTATTTCAGAAGCTTTGCTTCTGCTGCAACCAAACATGTCACGTAGTGTTCTGAGTAAGAAAGAGAAAGAAAGAACAATTCGCAGACTGTTAATACAGGCTCCTCCAGGGGAATTTGTAAATGCCTTTGATGATCTCTGTCTGCTTATCCGTGACGAAAAACTTATGCACCATCAAGGTGAGTGTGCAGGTCACCAACACTGCCAAAAATATTCTGTACCACTCTGCATTGATGGAAATCCAGTCCTCTTGTCTCACCACAATGTAATGGGTGACTTCCGATTTTTTGACTACCAAAGCAAACTTTCTTTCAAATTCGACCTGCTTCAAAACCAGTTAAAAGACATCCAGACTCACGGTATCATTCGGAATGAGACAGAATACCTGAGAAATGTTGTTCTGTGTGCCTTAAAACTGTATGTGAATGATCACTATCCATCAGGAAATTGCAACGTGCTGAGGAAATCTGTGAAAAATAAGGAGTTCTTGATAGCTTGCATTGAAGATCACAGCTATGAGACAGCAAATTTCTGGAATGGCCTTTGGAAATCTAAATGGATTTTCCAAATAAATCCATTTCTAACCCAAGTAACAGGGAGGATTTTTGTGCAAGCTCACTTCTTCAAGTGTGTCAACCTTCATATTAAAATCTCCAAAGACCTGAAAGAAAGCTTGGAAGTAGTTAACCAAGCTCAACTGGCTTTAAGTTTTGCAAGGCTTGTGGAAGAGCAAGAGAATAAATTTCAAGCTGCAGTCTTAGAAGAATTACAGGAGTTATCCAATGAAGCCTTGAGAAAAATTCTACGAAGAGATCTTCCAGTGACCCGCACTCTGATTGACTGGCAGAGGATACTCTCTGACCTGAATCTGGTGATGTATCCTAAATTAGGATATGTCATTTATTCAAGAAGTGTATTATGCAACTGGATAATATAAAGGATTTCTCCTGGTGATTGTCTTGACCTGATTTAGTCATGTTTCTGTGGGGGCTGGAAGGTTATTTTCCTAAAGTTGAGAAGCTACTAGAGAAACCTATAACTTGGCAAATGTAGGTTTAAATTAAGAAGAGAGTATCAAGTAATTTTACTCAGAAAATATTTACCAATAAGGCAAGAAAAGGATATGTAAATGTGTTTCATGGTGGTGACCATCATAAAGCCAGAGACATTTGTTAGAACCTAAAATAGCTTTATAGAATGCGGCACCCAGGAATATAGAGGTGGCCAGGGTTAAGGCTCTGTGTGTGTCTATGTGTGTAGGAATGACCTGACTTTCTTTGGAACTAGAGAAGGTATGCAATGAAAGTCACTCTGCAAATGATACTTCACATTATTCAACTCGGTCCTACACCAACCTCAAGAGGGTGAATTTCAGTAAGTGACATTAGGGTTGGACGAAGAACTATTAGTAAACTTGGACCCACTGCCAACTCTCCCCATTCCCGCCCCCCCCCACACACACACACACATATACACACACAGAATTCGGGATTACTAAAAATCCCAGGCTTTTCTGATAATTAACATGGTCTTTGAAAAATCAACTGGAAAAGCCTGACCTCCTAAGTTTATATTAAACTCTTGTGAAGTCATCACTATAAGCATTTATAAGTGCTTGCTTTCTGCCAGGCTCTGTGCTAAATGATTGCATGCAATTTTTCATCATTGAGTTGGTACTGTTAGTAACCCAATTTTACATGAGAAGAATCTAAGATTTTGAGTTAATTCATCCAGGTACACAGCAAGTGAAAGGTGTGTCTGACTCTAGCAATTACGCTTGTAACCCCTAGGGTATTACAGCTCCTCATGGAGGCCTGTTTCATTAAGAGTTGTAAACTCTCTTGTGCAATGATTCAGGCGAGCATTCCACCCAAAGGAACTGGAACTGGTGGGCTGCTACTTTCTAGCAAAGACAAATTACCTATACCTTATCACTATTCCCAGCAATGTTACTGACCACCCGTGTCTGCTCTCAAAGGGTTCCAACTCTACACCTCTCTAATAAGACTGCTGTAGAGTGGTAGATGGACCCTATTCTCCAGTTCTGACTTATCCAAGAAGCAAAGCATACTTTGGGTCCATGCCATTGAGAAAATGTCTCATTTTATTTAATAATTGTTGGGGCAGAGAAGATTCTATACAGGAATTTCTAAATCTCAAACCTCTCTTCCCCAACTGATGGCTTTTAAAGAATCTCAACAGAATTACATAAGGCATTTCTTTAAAAATACAGCTTCTCAGTACCCATCCTCAGGTTCTTATTTAGTAGGTCAGGAAGTTACATTTTAAACAGGGGTTGCTGGGACCACACTTTAAGAAATATTGCCCTAATCTTAAAGTAACACATCTCTGCTTTCTATTTACTTAATCATTTCCTATAAAATTATTGCCCAATGAAGGTCATTTCTACAACTTCAGTGGATTCACCATGCACAGGCCAAGAATAGGCCTTCACCTATCATGCTAAAAAGTTAAGAACAAACTTTCTAAAGAAAAGCAACAAAGGCAATTGCTCTAAAATATGCCCATCTGACCAAATCTTTAGTAAAAATCTGAATTGACATTATGGTTACATATGTAAGTGTTGATTTTCCAGATCATTCCAGAATAAAACACAATGGTTTAATCACAGAGGCATTCAGCTCCCACTCTAAGACAGAGATTTAAAAATAAAATGTATTGGTATTCCTGGATATAAAAGTCAAATGTACAAATCATAGAAAATGCTTAAAGTATAAAGCATTTTGGCCTATTTCCTTCCATCCAATTTTATGAAAATTGTTTTAAATATTAAGAATATACAGCATACAAAAATTTATATCCTGTTTTTTAACATAACTTCCTATATCATAAATATTGTTTCATGTCATTAAAACTCCTTGAGCACATAAGTTGAATTATTTGCATGATATGTTCACGAACCATAGCAAGAAAACCATTTCTCTATGCATATAAAATTTAGATTTTTAGCATTTTATTTCTGTTACTAATTAGGCTATAGTGAGTATATCTGTGCATAAAGCTTTGCCTGCATTATGGACTATTTCTCTTAAGATAAAGTCCATAAAATCACATATTGAAAAGATGAGAACATATTAATGCTCTTAATACATATTACAAATTGCTTTCTAGAAAGATTTAACAATTTATAATCCCATCGGTAGCAAAAGAGAGTGTCTAGCTTACCAGAGTAATCTTGGCAATACTGAATATCAAATTTTTTCTTCAATAGGCAACAAACCTTAAGACAATATAAAACAAATAAAAGTATTTCACTAACTTATGCTACACTATACCAAAAGCATTTCTATGATGATATTACTTGGTAGTTATTTTCTTTATATGGAGACTGGCATAGCCAGAAAAATCTACAGCAGCTACTCTCTCTTCTCTGTACCTTTATCACACACACACACACACACACACACACACACACACACACACACTTAAACCTACACTATGACCACATACATACATACATGTCTAGGCATATACTCAAATATACACAAAATGCTTCAGATCCTGAAGACTCAGTGCAGTATTTTATTTACTATTCCAGTGTTCTCACGCCCCAGTCCCATTCCCAACTGGAATGTAAGCTCCATCAGAATGATGACCTTGTCTGTTCCAAGTACCTAGTCCATTATCATCTGACATACAGTAGATAATAAATAAATGAATGAACATATGAACAAGAATAATAAAGATATGAAGCATGGTAGGTTTAATTGGCCTTAAAGTTTTGTAAACCATCAATACCTGCTGTCCCTTTAGAAACCATGTGTCCTGCAGATCCTCAAGGCTGGTACCATAACCCCTCATTCTAAGGCAACTGATTGCATTCTGAAGCTGCCACTGACTACCTTCAGCTGATGAAAACCTTTGTGTTTTTTTTCCCCACTCCAAATAAAGGTTTCTCCATTAAATTTAAGAAAATCAAATACTTCAAAAGTCATATGTTTCTTTCCATTTTACATGATCCTCTGACAAAGACTTTCTGCCCTACTCCTTCCAGGAGTAGTCCAGAAAGCAGGGTGTGTGAAGGGGCATACATCCTTCACCTTGCTCCTATGTCAGAGTGAGTCCTTGCTGTTCCAGGACATGCCCTAGCCTTAGGCTTGCCTTGAGATTAAAGCAGGCTTCAGCTTTCCTTCTCTGTTTGAACCTTCAGCATAGTGTATAAGATCCAACTATTCCCTTTTACACATCACACTGGTCTCAGATAATCAAATAGAGCTTCTGTTAGACTCTCTAGATATTTATGAAGTCCCCATTTAGTGAATCAATATGAAAAGTATTTGCAAGTTACTGCCACTCAGCCAATTTTTGGCCGTGTTATTGATTTATCTCACTTCTTCAATCTTCTCATTATGACACACCTCTTAGATTCTTGTCCTTTTACTTAATTTCAGCAGCTTCTCAGGATACGCTACTATTCTTAAAGAATGGTTCCTAGACTAATATTTCCTCAATTCCAGTGAAATCTATCTCAAATCCACGTCGGTCACTGGTCTGTCACTCCTGTTGAGCAAGCAATTTCTTCCTTATTAACTCCTATAGCATTCTTCATGATATGTTCTCAAATTTGTACTCCATTTAAGCTCCAGGTCTTCATCATTCCTTTACTTTGTAAATGACATTGTCCCTTCACTAAAATACATACCTTCAAAAACAGCTCTCACAGCTTCCTTTCTCTGCACCTAATATGTATTTACATTCTTCTCTTTCCAATAGTCTCCAAAGAAATGTATGATTTTTTCTAAATCTCTTCACTTGATCCTAAATCCTTGATCTTTTGTCCTCCAGACAGACTCTTCATTCATCAATTATCTTTTTCATTCTTTTTGTTGTTGATTTTCTCATCTTTTAAAAAATTTGTTTTATAATTGTAGTTGACATACAATAGTACATTAGTTTCAGGTATATAACATAGTGATTAGACATTTATAAACCTTACAAAATGATCACCAGAATAAGTCTAGTATCCATCTGGCACTGTACATAGTTATAACCATGTTATTGACTATATTCCCTACGACGTACTTCACGTCTGTGACTAATTTTATAACTGCCACTTTGTACTTCTTAATCCCCTTCACCATTTCCACCTAAACTCCGCCCCCCACCATCATTTTCATTCTTGACTCTTCACTTTCTCTAACCCATCTTGGCTCCTCTCCTCTATCAACAAACATACTCAGTACTAACTATCCTAAAAAAAATCTTACCTACAAATTTTTCAGCTCTTTTCACCATGAAACTTTTCAAAAGATTATCCTATTCTTAATTTTTTTTGCTTCCTTACCACATAATATTTTCTTAAAGAAACTGATTTAATCAAGAGCCTGTTTTGCTCTGCGCATTCTACCAAGCAATTTCACCTGCCTCATTGAATCCTTATAAGAACCACATAACTGGGAATTATTTTTTATAGCTTAGGAAACTAAGAATACCCTTAAGTAACTGCCAAATTGACACATCTGGTAAGTGACAGAATTGGGATTCCAATTCAGGTCTGTAACACTTTAAAACTCCTACCCTTTATACTATATCCTGCTGCTTTAAATCTGCACCTTCTGGCTCCCAGTCCAACAGTCTAATGAAAACCCATTCTCAAAAGTTTTCAGTATCACAATTGTTCATTCCAATGACTTTCCTTCAATTACCATCATGGAACTTAACTATTTCTTTATACTGAAAAACTTATGTCCTTAATTTTAACTGCATCTTAGTCTCCCGTTCTCTCATTCCTTTCATTTCTCTTCCTCCACTGTATCCCACACTCAAACATAGGCATCCTGCAAACGTTAATTCTCCATTCTCTTCTTTTTACATTATCACCCTCATTCACCAAGGTTTTCAGCAAACAGCCCATTATTCATCAAGTATGACAATACTAAAGTAAACACTCACTATCCATGGCCTATTACTAAGGAGTTCTTCAAAACTATATTTTTTACAGAATAGTGCATCTTTTACTCTCCCTCTTGGTATATTTTTGTTGCTTATGTTTCTGTTTTTTTATTTTATCATTGAACTTGTCACTAAACATTATATTCTAAAATACAACCTTGACCACACTCTGCCAGGACAAATTTGCATAAACACATCTCTCAGTTCTACTTGACCTCCAGGAATATCCTATCTTGCACTGTTCCCCCTTTGTCCACACTGACTTCCACTATCCCTCCAACCCTGGTTCTCCCATGCTTTATCAGTGAAAGCAGAACATCTACTAAATAATCATACAGATTACTCCAATCAGCCTAATTTAGGGCTTCATTTACACATTTCCAATATTACATACAAATTCTACCTTACAGTATCATAATCAACATTTCCAGAACTAAGCTTTTATTCCTCCCTGCCTCTCTCTCCCTCGAGCAAATTACTCTTTCTTTTCTTCTGCTCTTAGAAGTACTATCTTGTCATTAACTCAAGGCTAAACCTTCAAGCATCCTTAACTTCTTTACTATTTCCTAAAATCCAATTAGTCACTGAGTATTCTTATTTCTGTCTCTGCAAATTTTTCTTATTCATTACCTTTGTCGCCTTATCAACAATCTCTGTTACTTCTCGCTTACCAAGTTTTCTAACTGGTCTGCCTTCATTTTTTTTTTTTTAAATATGAAGTTCTGCCAAATTAATTTTCATAAACCTCAAATGATTATTCATTTTCATTACTCACAATCTCGATCAAACACGTTTAAAATGATATCTGTTGACCAGAGAATACATTTCAAATTCCCTGGCTTAGCATTCTCAGGTCCTCCATGATCTCAGTGCCCTTACCTCTTCCATGGACCTAATACAGCAAAACTAGACTCGATCATCTTTTCCAAGAAGCCTAAGAGAAGCTTCACCAGAAATGCTCTCTACATGTCCTAAATGTGGACACATTTTATCTAATTCTGCCTTGGTACTTGTCCACCCTAATTTGACCTGTCCTGTTTCTCTTAACAGACTAAAGAAAGGATTTGTGTTTCATTCATACACAATATAGTGGAAGTCTATGAAATTTTGAGTCAGAAAATCTAAGTTCATGCTCTGATTCGACCAATTACTATTTTTATGCCACTAGGCAAGGGTAAAATATATGATTTCTTTGCTACTTGGTTGTTTTATTTGTTAAATGGTAAAATGCATACCTGGCATGATGTTTTACATATACCGGGTCAGCAATAAATGGTTAGTGCATAAAAAAATGTCCAAGAGAACAGAGCTTCCACCAGTCTCAGGTTGGCCAGAGCTTCACAAGCAATATTTTCCAAACATAAGAGAAAGTTTCTGAGAGCATCAGTCCTCAATCCAACCAAACTCTTCACCTTTCAGGAATTCTAATTTGCAAATGCCTCTGAGTTAGAAGTACAGTTTTGTATTTTAAAGATCTTTCATAGTGTCTGGCACGTGATAAGAATATAATTCCCACACTACATTTCCCTGACAATTCATTCTTGATGTCTTATTATATGCCACGTGGACACAGATCCCTTAAGGAGGTTCCAAGGACAAGATTTGTCTTCCAAATTTAATCGGTCTGTGTCCCAGCAGAAAACAGATGCAAATACAAATTGGATAGTTCAAAGAAGATATAATGAAGGGATTATCAACAAAGATGTGGGCATACTGGGGACAGTGGAATGACACGGAAACAGTTCACATCCTTAGAACAAGGTTAGGGAGTGGCCACTAGAATCTTAAAGGAGGAGTCAATGTAATCAATGTAATGGGCCACCAGTCAAGGGCAGTAATCTGTGGAGAGACGCCAACAGCCTGAGGACACCGCTCCAGGAAAAGAGCAAGGTCATAAATGCTTTCCTCCGTTCTCCAGCTTCCATCAGAGCTACCCACTGGCAAACCCAACCAAAAAACAGAGGGCGAGACAGTCCATTAATACAGTCCATGCACATCAGCTTCCCAAGGCCGGTGGTAGGGCAGTGAAGGGAAGAAAGCAGAGCTGGAGGGGAAAATGGGAAGATAACAGACATACATTCACTCTTCTGAATGTGATTTCTGACACCTTCAGGGCTTTTGTTTTAGTAAGATGAACATCTGGGATTTACTAAATATATTTCATCCTTTTGTTCTTTAGAAATGTTATTAGCATAAGTAAATAAATATAGTTTGTAGTGCTACATAAAACGTGTTTGGAAGGATTCCAAGTAATTTTTTGTATATTTTAGTTCGTTTTAACTGCCCTGAAAAGAGCAACTTCTTCTAGGTTATAAATACAACAGCTTTCTTGTATTAATTTTATTACATAACTATAATGCTTATCATACTGTTCTTATCTCCCTAGTTACTTTTTATCCTTATTTTTGAACATTTAAAGTGCCCACACTTTGCAAACACCATGTTCATGCTCCAGACTCATATGAATAAAAAAGAATTTGTAGTGTAACTAGTATTTACTAATTAGACAGATTTATCTTTTCATTCCATAGGAATATGATCTATGACCCTAAGAGCATGCAAATGCAGCCCTCAGTTCAGACAGTCATGACATGAGTGGAAAAAAATATATGTTTTTTAACAGAGATAACTGAACAGTATCCCAATATTTCTTAATAAGTATTTCCCACATTCACTTCAGTACTTCTTTTTATACCTCATTCTTATACAAACACTCTTTAATCCAACAGTTCAAACTCTTCTGCATGTATAAAAAATAAAAATAAAGGAAAATCAGGGCTCTTTTACCAAACTATTATTATAGCATAACGAATGCCTAAAGTTCCAGAAGAGTCTCTAGTGTTTGTTTAGAATTAAATTAGCCATGTCTCACACAGGGAATCATATGTCAAACTGATCTCTTCAGAATTTCTAGAAATCTTTGAGAAGTGTCATAATCTCTAATGATGAAACCTCAAGAAAGAGAAGACAATCTAATGACAGTGGCTGTTTACACAGTTACAGAGTATCAATCAGTGCATTATCTTGGATCTGCCATTAACTCCCAGCATACATTTATCCGTAGAAAATTTGACTATGGAAAATTTGAGTTAGCCTGCATTAACCTACTTAGCTTGGTCCAGGATATCTTTCTAATGCACCTGCCAACATTCACTGTCACACTGTATTCATTTTACCCAGGAACACTTCACATCAAACCCTTCAGAACCTTGTAGAACAATTTGACCTGGCTACCCAACCTGTCTGTATGCGTATCTCAGCTTCTTCCTTTCTAAGGGACTACAATACCAAGATCCTCCCTTAAGTTACTGCAAAGATTTTTAACTCTCTCCCAAAATTATTTTGCAAAACATTTTCACTGACTTATTACTAACTGCTTCCTTTTTATCTCCTAGTCACTCAATTCCTTCTTTAAAATTAATTTTTAAAACATAGTTCTTTATAGATGTTATGTGTGAGGGCTAAAAAAAATAATACTTTTCCTTCCACCTTCTAAGTTCTTCTAGCTCGTTAATAAGCAAAGTAACAGAGGCAGATTAACAGGAGAAAATCAAAAAAATTTAATACATGTGCATGTAGAATTTACATAAGCATGAAAATTCTAAAGATAGTGAGGCAACACTGGGTATATATGACATTTTGAAAAAATAAGAAAGTTGGGGAGGGGGGGACAGAGTATTAGATTTCAGAAGTGAGAATGGGCAATTTTACAGGTAGTTGAGAATGAGCATAACATACATGACAACTCAGAAACAATGGGACACAGCTAACAGCTCTCTGCCTGAAGCTCTCTTATTTATCATACTTAATTCAAATTAAGCCAAGGAGAACATCCTCAGATTTCCTTCCTGAAGCAAATTTTTCTTTCTGAATATCTTGGGCAGAAAGTAGGGGAGGGTCAAAGGTTCTTCCTGAGTCTTGTTTCTTAATAAACAGCTTAAAAACCAATAACACAAAAGACAGTTTCAAGATGGCAAAACTCTGGTTTCCTTCATATACCTTAAAGAAAAAGATCTTATCTCACTTACTTTAGTGATTTCATTAAACAGTCTGAAACATAATGAGTGTTCAGTAGATATTTCTTGAATATGTAGATGGATGATTAAAAGAATGAATACATTAAAGAAAAAAATAAACTCTATTGCAGTTTTTTTAAAATAGATATCTTTTCCACTAAATATTTTCATTTTTAAAGCATAAAGAAGTAAATGTTAATCTGAAAATGCACACAAAGGATGTCCTGAGGTTTAAAAAGAAGTGTCTGGAATTCAATGGACAAGCAAGTTCAAAAATGTTATCTATGTTCTCACTTGGAGAGTCTCATTGTACATTAACATATTAAAGGCTCTGAGATAGTTTGCCTCTAGAAAAAATACTTAGACTTCTGGTCAAGATGGCAGAGTAGGCAAATGATAAAGGAGTTTATCATCACCAGTCCAGTATTACAGGAAATACTGGAGGAACTTCTTTAAGAGGAAGAAAACAGAAAAAAAATCAAAAATATAAATAACAAAAGGGCAATAACTACATATCTATCAACAATTAGTTTAAATATAAATTAATTAAATATTCCAACCAAAAGACACAGGGTGGCTGAATGCAAAAGAAAATAAGACCCTTACATATGCTGCCCACAAGGGACTCACTTCAGATCAAAAGACACACACAGACTGAAAGTAAAGGGATGGAAAAAGATATTTTATGAAAACAAAAACAAACAAAAAAGCTGGGGTAGCAATACTTATACCAGACAAAATAGACTTTAAAACAAAAGCTACAACAAGAAACAAAGAAGGACCAGGAATTTTACTTCTGGGTATTTATCCAAAGAAACTCAAAACACTAATTTGAAGGAACATGTGAATCCATATCCCATTGTAGCATTATTTACAACAGTCAAGATATGGAGGCAACCTGGGTGTACATCAATGAATGAATGAATAAAGAAGAGGTGGTTTGTATATATAATGGAATATTACTCAGCCATAAAAAAGAATAAAATCTTGCCATTTGCAACATGGATGGATCTAGAAGGTATTGTGCTGAGTGGAATAAGAGAGAAAAAGACACATACCATGTGATTTCACTTACATGTGGAACCTAAAGAACAAAATAAACAAAAACAGAAACAGACTCATAAATACAGAGAACATTTTGATGGTTGTCAGATGGGAGGGAGGTCGAAGAGTAGGTGAAAAAGGTGAAGGGATTAAGAAGTACAAATTGGTAATTACAAAATAGTCATGAGAACAGAAAATATAGCATGAAGAATATAGTCAATGATATTATAACTATGTATGGCATCAAATGGTTACTAGATTTACAAGAGTGATCATTTCGTAAGTTATATAAATGTCTAATCACTATGTTGTATACCTGAAATTTATACAATATTGTACATCAACTGAAATTGAAAAATAAAAAATTATTTAAAAAAATAACTGCTCACAAATAATACACATTCTTCAAGAACACATTTTTTTTAATATACATTAAATGTATTAGACTAGTTGCCTCTGCAGGATAAGCAAAAGATATGGGCTATAGGGAATAAAAGAAAATAGATATATGGATGAATTAAAAACTTGAAACAAGAGAACAAGGAAACAAAATTAATAAACAAAAATAACTACAAACACAAAAAAGAGGAAACTAAAGGAAAAATAAACAGAACTAAAAATTATTTTTTCCTTATTCGGAAGTAGCATGAACTTAAAGCCCCCAAAGATGAACTGAAATAGTCTCTCCACAATTCTCCTTCCTTCCCTCCACTCAGGGAGAAAGCATCACCCCTCATCTACAGCTCAAGTAACTGTGGAAGATCTGCACACATAGAGCTGAGGTCTTGGACCGGTTACAGCTGTACTGTGAACAAAGTCAGAAATGCCAGTCGTATGTCTGTCTGAGGTTGAATTCCTCAAGATGAGCACAAACTGGAATTGGAAAGAAAAATTTACCTCTGTTTCCACCTAGGGGTGATCAGAAAAGGTGAGCTTGGCTTCATAGGCTGCCACTGGTACCAGTTCATCGTCTAAGAGAGATCAAGAGGTCAGGACTTGTGGAGTGTAGGGTTCTAACTGGAATCGCAAAGTTACTGTATTTCTTACTAAGTCAGTGGATTATGATTGTCTGACCACAAAGATATAGCTTTACTGTGACTCACACAAAATTGTAACAATTTTTTGTTTAATAAAACTGCTTTGCAGCATACATAAATTACTTGCTTCTCCAGTTTTCCTTCATTCTGATCCTCAGTTTTCTTCATTTCTATTTTGTTCCTTCACCTAGTTTCCTGATGGTGAAGAAAATTAGCAGAAAGAAGTTTTTGAACTATTCATTTGAAAATTTTTACTTATTATTAGTTCAATGAATGTGTCAGAAAAATCAAAACCACAAAGATAAAATCCATTTCTCTTTAACCAGAGTGCTGCATTCGAAAGAATTTAGCTGTAAAATTATTAGTGATATTTTTCTGGGAAATGACAGTATAACTGAAGATCAGTTGACACTTTTCAAACAGGTATTGGAGATACTTTTGTGCCCTTGCCACATAATCATACGTATTCTCAGGATGCCCTGGAGTTTCTGGCACAAAGAACAGACAGAACACGACTTGCTACTAGACAGCCAATTTACATCTACCCTACAAGATGTGATTCTGGGAAGTACGGTGCATTTCTACAGTTAAT
Organism: Pteropus alecto; assembly: GCF_000325575.1. Classification (NCBI taxonomy): domain Eukaryota; kingdom Metazoa; phylum Chordata; class Mammalia; order Chiroptera; family Pteropodidae; genus Pteropus; species Pteropus alecto. The sequence goes on from NW_006436288.1 coordinate 5,011,659, forward strand.
ACTGTAGCAGTAGAAAATACTTTGGGCATTCCTATATCCAAACTCAAAATATATACAATAACGTTTTAAGCATAATATTAAAACATAGCTCTTATGCACTGAAGCCAAAAGCTATTTGGAATGACTAAGGTGAGAAAATACCTTATGGAGTCAGTAGAATGCAAGAGAGTACCTCCTGATCCCTCCACCATCACCATCCATCAAATCCAGAGTTAGAAATCTATATACACTCTCCCTCAAATAAAACTATACTCCTCTTCTGCATCTCCACCGTATAGGTTTCTCCTGGGAAAGTAGCCAGGGAAAGCTATAAATGATACCAAGAGCAAACTCTTTCCAAAGGCCTACAGAACCTGGGAATATATAAATCAAGCTGAATTCATCTACCATTGATGGAACAAAACATTACCTATAGCCTGTAATGTTTTATTGCATTAGACTCATGGCTTAAATAAGTTACTTTTCATCAATTTATTCTGTGATTGTCCTAAAAAAACACCCCTGTACCAGCAACTATGAGATGTAAAAGGTAATATAAGTGATAATCTTGGCTCTCCAGGAGCTTAAAAATCTTGATGCTGCAATGCTAATGAAACAGAGGAATGACTGTATGTCAAATAACTAGTGTCCTTACAAAGAGTGATAGATACTAGTATTTAATGAAACTTCAAGTACTATCTCAAGCTTCCTACCATTTGGAGGTAATTTTAACAGAGAGCATTAGCATCTTTGCTCTTTGTTCCGAAAGGCCCAAACGGTAGAAAGAATGAAAAAGTAATATTTCCCTTCATGGGACACAAGGTTTTGAATTCTGGAATCTCTTGTTCTAGAATTAATGGCTTTTTCTGATTCAGGTCCAAAGAAAGTGAATTAAGTGGGCTTATCCTCAAGAGGCAGGAGATGGCGGATTTTGTGTTTTAAACGTAGAGATAAGTAAGGCTAATAAAAGCCTGGCAGAGACGTCACACTATTCCCACCACATGCCACGAAGTGTCAGGAACACTGATAAGGCTGCTCATGCAACCAGCAGGAGAATTACTCCCAAATCCCACCTATGTCATTGAAATCGGATATTCTACTTTTCATGCGTTTGTCACGAAGCCTTCTTAGCCATTTCATGAAAATAAACTAAGGTCCAGTTTATAAGAAACATAAATTTTATTTTCTTTCATTACTATCGACTGAATTCCAGACCTTATTTACTTACTTTTTTTTAGATGTTCTGCTATTTCCACTTTTTTCTTAATATTTTTTTTTTATTTTTCAATTACACTTGACATAGAATATTATATTGGTTTCAGGTGTACAACATAGTGACATTTATATAACTTATGAAGTGATCACCCCAATAAATCTAGTACTCATCTGACACCATACATAGTTATTACAATATTACTAACTATATTCCCTATGTTATATTTACATCCCCATGACTATTTTGTAACTACCAATTTGTACTTCTTAATCCATTCACCTTTTTCACCCATCCCCCAACCCCTCTCCCATCTGGCAGCCATCAAAATGCTGTTATCTATGAGCTTATTTATGTTTTGTTTGTTTGTTTGTTTTTTAGATACCACATATAAGTAAAATCACATGGTATGTGTCTTTCTCTGACTTATTTCACTTGTATAGTCAATGCTGCCACCCCTGGCCCCTCAACCAGGGCACGTTCACCCTACCACAAGTGATTGATGCTAGGAGTCCCCCACCTCCAACCTTGCACTAATTCAAGACAATTTTGCACCCTTTTCCCAGCTTCTAAGCAACAGGCAAGACTGGTTAGGGCCATTGTTGTGACTGCATCTGCAGTTCACTTTCCCCTTTCTAACTCAAAAACTGGCAAACTTTTTATGTTTTAGGCTTTGCAGGCCACATAAGGTCAATCTCTGTCAGATATATATATATATATTTTTTTGGCCCTTTAAAAATGTAAAAAAAAAAAAAAAAATTCTTACTGCGCTCAGGGCCACATACAAACAGGCTGTGAGCCTGTTTGTTTTTTTTTCTACCAAAACGAATTTCCTCACCTGCACCCCACAGGTGTTCATTCCAAGGGAACTCCCCAGCAAATATCCTGCAAGCAGATCTCTGTCTCAGAATTTGCTTCCCGGGGAATCTGACCGTGACAGCTTGGCAAAGGAAATAATTGATACCAAAAAAGATTTAACAAGATTTTGCTAGACAAAGGTGTAATGATGTTGATTTTACCTAAGCTATATGATCTTAGAAAATAAGGATGGTTAATCCTCCCAACCTTCTATTTTCCAAAAACCCCTACCCTATTATGTTCCAAAAAGGGCTTACTGAAAAGAACCACCTATCTCATAAATGACTAGCTGAACTGTTTGTCCACTCAAAACTAGCTTGTAACCAAGGTAAACATTTCTTGTTCACCTGACTCACTGCAACTCTGACTACAAAAACCAATCCCAACTATAAAATCGTTCCATCTATAACTTGTCTATTCTTCCCTATAAAATCTAAGGCAAAATCACACTGCCGAGACACTCTGAACCTCATATCTGGGATGCTCTCCCTATTGCAATATTCTAAATAAAATCAATCTCCTTTGTTGTTCTGAGTTTGTTTTTTGTTTTTGGGGGTTTGTTTGTTTGTTTTGCCTTTGACAGTGATTAGATGACTGCCAGCACTAGAAACATAATGTACAAAAGCACAGAAGTACAAAAGGACCTGGCACTGTCAGAGACACTAGAAAGTTTGATGTGGTGGGAATAGAAAGTCATGGCTGGAGCAGTAGAAGAGGCAGCAGCAATAAGCTGGATAATATTGAAGGGCCTTGCATATTAAACCAAGCATTCAATCCTTAATGTGGGAAAATTCCTGAGGCCTTTGTACAGTCTCCTCTTGGAGGTAAAGGGTCTTGACCACTAACTAGGGTCGACTATTTCCAGCAATGGATAAAAACATAGACTTTATTTTTTTTTAATTAAATGTACTAGGGTGACATTAGTTTTTTTTAAAAAAATTATATAGGTTTCAAGTGTACAATTCAATAATACATCATCTGTATATTGCATTTTATGTTCACCACCCAAAGTCAAATCTCCTTCTGTTACTATATATTTGGTCCCCTTTACCCTTACTTACCACCCACTCCCCCCTTTCTCTCTGATAAAATCCCAATGGCATTTTTTAAAGAAATAGAACAAAAAGAAAAAAAAAATCAGATATATATGGAATCACAAAAGACCAAAAAGCCAAAGCAATCCTGAGAAAAACAGAAGGCCAGAAGAATTATATTGCCTGACTTCAAATTATACTACAGAGTGACAACAATCAAAGCAGCATGGTATTAGCTGAAAAACAGACACACAGACTAATGCAACAGAATTAAGAGCCCAGAAATAAATCCATATATACATGGGCAAATAATTTTTGACAAAAGAGCCAAAAAAATACAATGGAGAAAAGAAAGCCTCTTCAATAAATAATTCTGGGAAAATTGGAAAGCCACATGCAAAAGAATGAAACTAGACTGCTATCCATTACCATATACCAAAAATTAATTCGAAATGGATCAAATACCTAAATATAAGACCTGAAACAATAAACTGCATAGAAGAAAACATGTAATAAATTCATGGACCTTGGTTTTAGAGAAGATTTTATGAATTTGACCTCAAAGGCAAGGGAAGTAAAAGCAAAAATAAATGAATGGGACTATTGCAAACTAAAAAGCATTTGCACAGCAAAAAAAAGAAAAAAACAAACTTTAAAAGTTGTCATCAAGAGAACATGGTCCCTGAGACAAAGGTTATCAGCTAACAAATCCTTAAAATTCTCAAAAAATTTTGGAAAACTGTATGTTCACTTATACATTTCTAAGTTACTCCTAAGATTTTTTAATAAATAGTTTAATTATAGTTGCATATAATTTCAGATATATCATAAATAACGGCATTTTGAAATAAGATATTCATATCAAGTTTTTAAAAGTATCCAGTAGAATCTAAATACCCTAGATTTATTTTAAAAATCAGTTAACAAACACTTTCCTAAGTTTATATGTTTCTTTTATCTCCTTAAACTTTTCCATTTCATTTCACTAACAAATTTTATCCTAATGTAATATATTTTTATGCTGGAGGTAAAAGTCATTTATGCTGGAAGGTGTAATACATCTTTGCTACAAAAATATGTATATAATTTTTTCTTGTGCCCCTAGGATCTAAGAGTTTTAAAAATATTTCTTTAATAGAAACATTACAAAGAAGCAAGTGTGCAAAATCTCTGTGACATAGAGTAAGACAAAAACTCTGCCAGATATTTCATGCTTTTGTTCATTTTCTTATTATTAGCTAGAATTCTATTTCTAGCAGTCTAGAACTAGATAGCACAAACCTTATGATGGCAGTTTTCCAACCGGGTTATGAGTTATCTTTGAGAATCTGCAAAGAAAGTCAAGAAAATTGTTTTTAAGATTCTTAACTTCCACATGAACTCTTCCTGAAATATATCTGCTGAGAATTCTACATGTTCAAGCAGATTCTCTTTTGACATCTTCCTTTTTGTATATAATATCTTTACCTCCACTCTATAAAACAAAGGCACATCCCTCATCTAAAACTTACTGTGTGGTATGTTTCCCCAGGTTGTAAAAAGTTCTAGGGTGCTAAGCAAAAGGATGGTGAGTGCTGGTTGAGTGTTGTCATATTCTAAATTCAAATACATTTGGTGAGTGGAATAATGCCTCTTCACCTCTTCCATTGCCTTGAGTGTTGTAGAAGAATGCATCTTTCTTGAGAGACTGTCTTGAGAACAAGGTTTTCCATTTAAAGGTAAGTGATTCTTCCCAGCTATTTCCACTTGTCATCCTTCATCCATGTTATTACCTTGAAATGAAGATCCAAAGTATTACTAATTAGGTTGCCAATGTTTTTACATGTAACTGGAAAGTATTCCAACACTAAAATTTTTTTAAAATACTGGATGAAAACTATAAACATTTTATGTGATTTCTTTAAGATTGGAATTCATTATTTGCTCATGCAATTAAATTTATTTTCTCAAATCATTTCATAAATATTTATTTCAATTTCAGTCAGCCTAATCTTTTTCATCAACAAAATGTTTAATATTTTCTACTTCCTATAGCAAAAAATACAAATGCTAATTCTTGGACTAAGTAATTTTTAGCAGTATACCGTCATTTCTTTCACAAAATAGGAAATTTGATTCTAGATTTACTTTATTTTATGCATAGTTCTTATTTAATTATACACCAAAGCTGAACCTCAGAGTTTAATACATGCACATACACATTTCCTAAAGTAATACTATGCTGATACCATAGTCTTTTTTCATAAATAACTCATAATTTTACATATAACAGTCCTGCAAATTAAGAAATAAAAATGGCATTTTATAATGCTTTCGACTTAGAATATGGACAAATTAAATTATAATAGAGATGAAAATTTTTAGTCAGTGACTACTTTTAGTAATCTAGGTTATAAGATGGTATTTCTACTTTATTTCACAGTGATTTTTATATTTCTAAAAATATGTATTAACACATTTATTGAAAGTGAAATCTTGAAGTTCTTTTTTTTTTTTTGATCTGGCTGATTGGTTTGACAATGAGGGTTGGTTTTGCTAATTAAGTTATACGCTGGATATTTTCCACTAATTAAATGAGTTAACTCTGCAATTCCTGAAAACAACTATTGTCAACCTCTTTGTGTCACTGACACACAAAGAAGTTGTAATTACTCCCTATCATGTTAGGTATAATATAGTCACCTCGCCCTCAGGTAAGCAGTGACCAATCTGTTTCATAGTGTTTGAGATGGGGTTGTGGCACGGAGGGCGTGGTGGCAAGGAGACCAATTGGGGGCAGAGCAGGGCGAACATCTTCACTATTCGATCATTTGAAATAACTCCAGGAAAATAAACTTTTAGCAGTATACTTTTAGCTGTACAGCTGAAAAACCAGTATATCTTTCCTACTGTAGAGCTAAAAACCTGGTATAAGCAAAATCTGTTTATTACTTAATATTTTTATAGGAAAACAAAAGGGACTTTATTGAAAAACTCTTTAAGCTAATGTCTGCTTCTTCGACTTCTGAGTATTTCATTGACTGCCATATAATGGGACCTATTAATTCATTTAGGGTATATGAAGTAGAAGAGAGTCCTTCTTCTTACATAATAATCATGTAAACTAGGTGATATGTAATTTCATATTTTCAAAATTGTCATATATATGAAATATAAATGAAAAGGGATTTGGTTTTCAAAACCTAAATACTTCTGTATTCTTCGTGTTTATTATGATAAAAATATAAAGAAAAAGGAAGAAAAGTCTTTTTCATCTCTATGAAATCCTAGTAGAAAAACTGATTAAGTGCTTTAATTTACATTTTAAAAATTAATCTCGCAACATTTTATACAAAATTTTATAATTGGTTCTATAGTTAATTAAAATTTCATTAGTGAGCAGATATGAAAAGCACAGCTTATTTGAAGTATTTATTATTCCTTCTTGGATTGGTAATGAATTAAAGCCTCAAGTGCATCTGTATTAAAGTCACCTTCCTACTCATCTATCTATACTCTCAGAAAGTAATATGTTAAAATCAAGAGGGCTTCATATACTTCGTGCTATTATTTTGCCTGCCTAATTTGTGGATGTAAATTTATTCTACGGTACTTTCTGAAAAATGAACTACTATTTCAGTGAACATAGTCTTTTCCAGTCCAGTTACTTTAATAATTAATATTCTATTTGAAGTTCATTTTTATTTAGCATATTACAACTTTTGTAAACATTTTTCTCTACATAAAAAGGTCAGTTTGAAGTCAGATCATCATTAACTGTTCTAACCTGTAGGTTCTTCATGAAATAAGATGTTATTTAAGACAGAGTTAAAGAATCCAATCATTGATACAAATATCCATCTTTTTTAAGATACTTGCTATATTTCTTAATTATAAATGTCCTACCATGAAATTGATTAAATTATCTACAAAGTAAAATGGGTATTTATAGATATTTTTAGTAGTACTGAAAATTATTAAGATCTATTTCTGTATTCAGAAAATCATGAAAAACATTCTTTAAGGGTTTAAAATATTTTCTATTATGAAAATTTCTCAATTTATTACAAGCCAATTAAAAATAAAAAACCTATTGTAATTATGAAGAGTATAGCAGACTCACTACTATAAATATACATTTTCCCACTGCTATACTATGTATGGTTAATTTTTCCCACCTGAAGTGGGAATAAGATGTTTTGATGAAAGATATGAAGTTTTTAGTATTCTTCTATCTTTCCACAACAAACAACTATGTGGGCCTCAAATCCTACATTAATTTAAGGACAGAAAGAAGACTCTAACCCTACTCAACTTCTATACAAGGATGAGTCACAAGAAATTGCTGATATTCAGCCATTGGGGAGTCATAGAATTGGCAATTTCATATAATTTAGCCTATACAGCCAGTGTTTATTTTTAACCCAGTTCCTCTGTGGTTTTAGCTTGTGTTCTCTATAGAGAAATTCTGTAGAAGTGTCTACACTGCTACTTAAGAGACATGGCAGGGGCTAGGAAACCTTATGGGTGGGGCCCTAATACTTTGTTTTTGATTCAACCAGACAAGCTCTGTTTTGTTGTTGTTGATATTGCTGTTTTGTTTAGTTATATAATGGGGTTCCTAGTAAACATTATTCAAAAAGACACATTTCTAAAAAATAATTTTAAAAATAATTTTGAAAAACCATAGATATATTCCAGTATTACAAAAAGAAAGTGAAATGATAGTATTATAAAAATGCAAAGGTGATCTCATCCAATGCCCTCAATTTATAGAAGATACTGAAGCCCTGAGATTTGAGGTGCTTTCCCCAAGGCCACAGTACTATTCAATAGCAAAGCCATTACAGAAGCCAACTCACTTCTTTTCAAATCCAGTGTCCTTTCTCTTCAATACATCATTTGATAATATTACTCCCTCACCATTACATAACCCAAGACTTCCATTTCCTACACTATACCTGTCTAGTTCCTTCATCTACGCTTTATGTGTTATGCTATCCGGACGCTTTACCATCTTCATTTCTTCTACTGATACTTCAACTTCTCAAGTTTCCTCATAATAAGTAGTACCCAAAATCAAATATAACATAACTTGATATATTTTGACCACTGTTAAGTATAGTGGGACCATGCCCCATTTGCTCTAGGCACTAAAGTTATATTGTTAGCCCAACGTTTCATTAGTCACTTTATGGTTGTAATGAAAGTGTCAGATGCTACTTTCAGGACTGTCTCCAAGCTTCTACCACTTTAAGAATTAAAAAGGCAAACACTATGAATGGTCACCTCAGATCCAGGAAAAGAAAGCCATGAGAATAAAATGGAGCCTTCTGGGTAGAGAAATGGACTGTATCATCATAACAAAACTCTGCTGGAAGACCTAGTTATCGTGCAGTAAAGCATATTTGATCCATTCGGTTTGAAAAATAGAAATAGCGGATGATTTCCTTAAAGGGAGAAAACTCTCCTGTTTAGTACTTCTGAGAGAACCTCTTTATGTGGGGGTGGGGGGGTGGGGGAAGTACCATCTTTAATTAAGTGGACTATTCTCAGAATAGAGGAAAACCAGTTATAAAGTCCACTTTACATCCATGAGATATGGAGATGGAAGAAACCCTCTGACTACCCAAACTCACCTTTTGCATAAGTACATATTTTGCAGTCCTAAGCCAAGATTTTTTAATATAAATTAAGGCTGCATCTTACTATCTGCCTTGAAAAATGAAGGGAATTATTTTAAAATACAAAACGTTAATGACTTCATATGTGACCATGCAACTATTGTAAAACATTTGGAGTAGAATATATCCAATTCTAAAATTAAAAAATAGAGTAATCACAAAAAGTGTCCAAGCAAGTAAATCTGTTCTGTAAAGATAGATTATTTTGAGACCTGGAGAATCTAAACAATCTATCAATAATGTCAAAGTATACTTATCAGTGTAGAGCAAGGTACATTTCAATAAGAAATTTAAATCAAATTACACTCAATTTCCTCTGTGGTTGACAATGTGATGATATACAGCAGTCCCCCCTTATCTACGGGGGGATATGTTTCAAGACTCCCAACATATGCCTGAAACTGCATATCATACCAAACTGTAAATATATGCTATGTTTTTTTCTATCCATACTACCTATGATAAAGTTTAATTTATAAATTAAGCATAGTAAGAGATTAACAATAACTAATAAAATAGAACAATTAAAACAATATACTGTAATAAAAGTTATGTGAATATAGTCTCTCTCAAAACATTTTACTCATCTTTTTACTTAAAGGAAGCTCTTGATGGTTTCTCTTTAACATATCCAAATCACTGGTGCCATTACTCAGTTTTATCTTTTTTTAAAACTTTTACTTTTCAGAGGTGACATTCAGTATTATTTTAGATTAGCTTCAGGTATGCAGCATAGTGTTTAGATATTTATATAATTTGTGAAGTGATCCCCATGATTAGTTAGTACCTACCTGACACTATACATAGTTATTACAATATTATTGACTATATTCCCTACAGCATCATGACTCTTGCACTTTGGGGCCATTATTAAGTAAAATAAGGGTTACTTGAATATATGCACTGTGATACCACGACAGTTGATCTAATAACCAAGATGGCTACAAAAGTGACTGCAGGCATGTAGTATCCACAGCATGGAGACCCTGGACAAAGGGATGATGATTTATATCCTGGGCAGGACAGAGTAGGAAGCATGAGATTTCATCATGCTCCTTAGAATGGTGTACAGTTTAAAATTTATGAATTGTTTCTTTCTGGAATCTTCCATGTAATATTTTTGGACCATGGGTGATTGAGGGTAACCAAAACTACAGAAAGCAAACAGCAAATAAAGGGGGACTACTGTATCTGCTGTATCTGTAAACATTTAACTCTGTGAATTTTATTTTGCCAATCTGTGTCAAATTGGTATCAAACTGACTTTTTTCCTGCGACAGTGCCAATGCCATTTGAGTGAACATCCTTGTCTATCCCATTAATCAATGGACCCTCTTTATGCTATATTATACCCTCACATATAATTGTGTGTTTCCATCTTTCTGTTTTTCTTCTCTTAAGTCCTTATCACATGTTTTCAAATATGTCACTTTATGATATTATCATAACTTCTTTGTTAAAAAGGTCTGTCTTGTCCATTCTTACCTGGTTATTTTCCTCTGGATTAATGTCAGAATTTTGTCAAGTTCCCCCTTAAAAACTTTATTTATTTCAGTTTGATTGGGGTTCTATTAAACCTATCATCAAATCTGGGAAAAGTTAACAGTCATTCTGACATTTTTGAGCTTTTATAATTTTCAAAACACTGTGCTAAGAGCTTTACAAAAATTTGTGATTTAATATACTCACAAAAACCCTGGGAAGTACCATTATTCTCCCTAATTTATAGATGGTGAAACTGAGGCTTGGGAACTTTAGGCAGCTCGTCAGTAGAAGAGCCAAAATCCAGGCCTGTGCCCATCTGATTCCAAGTCATGGTATTAATCATCATGATCTACTTTCTCATCAAGTATTACAGTCTGTCTCTCCACCCATTCAAGAATCCTTACGTACAAAACAGTAAAATGTTACAGTTTCCTTAATTTTCTTTACATTTTCTAAGTTAATTCCTAATATAATGATTTGTTGTGTCATGATTGTAAAATTCCCTTATTGTTTCATCTAAGTGGTCATTACATTGCTAATAATTATTGATTTTGTATAATTTTCTTGAATCCAGTTCCTTTAGTGAGATAACTTAATTCTAGAATATCTACATTAAAAAAAAAATTATACCATATGCTAATAATGATATTTTGTCTCATTCTTTCAAAACATTCTAGCTTTTATTGCTTCATGTCTAATTATATTGACTTTCTAGAATACTATTAAATAATAGAGTGTAAAAAATAATTTAATGGTAAGAAAAGAGCTTTTATTTCACCATTTAAGGATGATGTAGCTCTTAGTTTGAGACAATTTTTATTATTTTCTTGAGTATTGATTTTTATATCATAAATATATTAGATTTTATTAAACATTTTTTTAGTATGTTAATATTATTTTTCCTTATTTAATCTATTGATATGAAATAAATGCAATAATATTGAACCAGTCCTGCATTTTTTTAAATACAAACTACTCATGGTGAAGTTTTTTCCACCTTGGTGGAGTATATCAATTTATTAACATTCCCTTTAGAATTTTCTTTTTAATGAAAGATGAGATTAGTTTGTCATCTCTTATGCACTAACTTTTTCAGGTGTTAGTATCATATGTGATATTTCATTTAATGATTTGCTTACTGCATCAGTCTGAGTACCAGCAAAAAGCAAATATCACTGAGTCAAATCAAGATAACTGCGAAGATTAATAAAGTTACAACGTACAGAGAGATGAGCTGGGAGTAGGGAGAAACCACAAGCTGTACTGCAGTACCTTAGGGCTGCTAATCCACCTAGATCTAAAGAAAAAATTGAACACATCTAGATCCTGGGAGAAGTAGTTACCAGAACCTGGAGTGAGAGAATAACTTGAAAATGGTCACTATGAGAAAACTTGTAATTTTCATTGGGAATCTCAAAGAGCTAACTCCTCAGGAAGGGAGCTAAGGAAATAAATATCACAGCCTTCCTTTCCTCCTTCCCTCTTGTCTCCTGCTGGGTTTTCCATCTGTCTGGACCCCGTCCAAAAGTAGAGGACAGGAAGTCTTTTGATGTAAGGCCTCAGGTGCAGAGGGCAGGGTGGAGAAGGGGAGTGGATCGGAGGTAGGGGAGTGGCACGTGAAAGATACACAGCACACACAGGTTTTCAGTGCTCTGGAGCAAAGCATGGACTGTGGAGCTATTCCTTCAAATTTTAAATGAACAATTTTCAGACTTTGTGACCCTGGAACATATATTTTTGGATAATTGGCCTGTTTTTAAATGTCTTTCCTAAAGATTACCTTAGAAAGGATTTCTGCATCTTGAGAAAATTTTATTATTTTTTTCTTCAGGAAATTATTCCCGTCATTGAAATGTTAGAGTTGTGTGCTCTAATAAGCATAAAATCTCTTGTGATTTTTATATACTCATTTATTGTTAAATTGTCTCTCATTTGAAACTGAGTTTGTATATTCTCTCTTATATTTTCCATTGGTTTGGCTTGTTCTTAAAAACTAGTTCTTACATATATTTATCGACTTGGTTGTGACTTTTTCCTTTTTAACTATATCTTATTTTTAATTATCTAGCTTACTTTTAATTTTCTAGCATATATAAATCTTCCATTTGGATTCATTAAATTTAATTTTTATTTTATTTCTATCTTTTTGAATTGAATTATTGATTCATTTCTTTTTCTTAATTTTAAGACATGTGAAAGTATTTCTGAGTATATGTTTGGTCAAATTAGATCATTTTTGATATGACTTACATTTACTTTTTTTTTTTTACTAAGCTGTAGAATTTTTCTTTCCTGTTAGATTCTACAATAAATCATTTAGGAGTTTTAAATATCCAAGCAATTAAAAAATTTTTTATTAAAACTGTGTTATTAATTCAAGTTTTATTTTAGGTAATCAAAGAATATGGCTTATATGGTGGTCTCCATATTCCAGAAGGTAATCATTATATTGCATTTAATATTTATCATTTCTATTTTTTTAATTTTATGGTTTACTTTTAGTATCTCTATTAAAAAATATATTGATATGTTTTTAAATTTGTATAAATGGTACTATACAGTATCATTTTGGAACCTACTCTTTTTTAGCTAAATTTTCTATTTTTAAGTCCATTCATGGTTCCATATAATCATAGGTTATTCATTCAAAATGCTACAGAACTTTATATTGCATGTATAATCCAGAGCTCATACATCTGTTCTTCTACAGATGAACAGTTCTCTCCAGTTTTCTGCAAGTATGAACAGTGTTGTAATAAACATTCTTGTGTGGATTTCTTTGTGCACATGAGAAAGAATTTTTATAGGGTACTTAGGACTGCAGCTGCCAAGTGATAGGCTATGCACATCTTCAACTTGGCAAGATATGGCAAATTATGTTCCAAATTAATTATAATGATCTCTGTATACTTTCTACTTTTGAAATTTATTGAGGTTATTTTTGACCTAGTTAAGATTTTATGTTAATCAATGCTCCTTTAATACTTGAAAAATAAAAAAGATTTTGTTTATAGATTATAAATCGTATACCAAATTAATTCAAAATTATTAACCAGATTATTCAAGTATTATATGTTTTTTGTATTCTTGCTCTAGCATAGATATATGAAGAAGTTTTAAAATCTCCCACTATCCCTTTTGTGCATTTCATTTTATATTTCTAATAGATCTTGGCCTATAAATTATAAAATTTTATTGTTTCAAGATGTTTGTCTCAAGGTATATTGTAGCTTTTGACATTTTGAAATAACTGTCTCATTCAAAGTGTTTATTTCTGCCTTTATTTCTACCTGTTTTATATGAATAATGTCATTCTTGCTTTTTCAAATTAAAAAACTATATATGTGTATATATCTTTGATCTTGTTTCATTTTATAATGGTATACTCTTGTGTAAACCCTATCCCTTAGTTTAAAAAAAAAAAGCTATTAGATGGAATTCATTAATATGGAGATTTAACTCACTTACATTAAATATCATAATTGTTAGGTTAGGCTTCAGTATACTTATTTCATGCATTCTACTCATGATTTTCTTCATTATTCTGCTATTATCGTTTTGAGAAATTCAAAAGAGACTCAAGTTTGTTTCTACTAGTGAATCCCAGAGTTTCGCCATGACCTATATTAACTACCACATTCAATAACAGAGCAATATTATTTTACTTTCTCTTTTGAAAAGTAGGGATTCCTACTCTTGATCTACATGTCTCTTTCCAATCCTTGTAGATTTAATATGATGATAATAATACTGATAACAATAATAATAGCTAAATTTATTGAGTACTTACCATGTGCCAGTCACTGTTTCAAGCACCTTTTATATTAATTCATTTTACCCTCGCTATGAGTACTGCCCTTGTCCCCAGTTACAGATGGAATATTAAACTGCTGAAAGTTTAACTTGCCCATAGTCATAAAATTTGTATGTAGTAGACCTGGACTTTGAACCAAGAAATTCTGCCAACTACTACACTAAAACATTTCTCTGAAATTTAATAACATATTCTTCTGTTTTATTGTATAGATTATAACTTTAAAACACTGGATTTGACTTTTAATGTATTTAGATAATTATTAAAACTTACCTTGGTCTAGGATATCCTTCATGTTTTTATTCAAATGTCATATTTAAAATTATAATGCTTCATACATCCTGTCCTATTCCCTTAATTTTTTCATTATACTTATCATGACCCAGAAGAGTATATATTACACTTACTTATTTTGCTTCTTTGTCTCTCTCCTCCACTATAATGTAAACTCTACAGGGAAAGTCTGTTTATAGCTATTTCTCCAGCACCTAGAACAGTAATCAAGACTTAATAATCATTAAATAAATATCAGTAGAGTGTGTGAGTAAATGAAAAAATAATTTGAGTTCTGCAGTCGTTACTAGTTCTTTCCAATTGCCATTTCATCATCATTGAGTCCTTGCCTTTGACTCATTTAACATTTTTTCTTGCATATCTGAGGAGAACATCCTGTGTCCTCACCCATGAATAAAAAATTGCCTGGTTACAGCATTATTTATTTCAAACAATTTCCCCCCAGAATTCTGTAAGTTTCCTCCATTGTCTTATAATATTCATTGGCACACACACAAAAAAAAAAAATTCTGAAGACAGTCTGATTTTTACCTCCTTATATATAAATCTGAGATTTTCTTTTATTTATTTCAATGGTAATTTTGAAAATAGAGATGCATATTCTAATTCAATATCTTACTTTTAAATCTTGCCAAAATGGTATAAAACAAAAATGCAGTGTTTGAAAAGTCTGATGTCCACTGAGATATCATGTAAGTGAAAAAAGAAAGCAAAAAATGACATCATTAAATTTTAATTTGTAAACAGATAATGAATAATGCAATTGAAAGAAGTAAAAAAAAATGAACTATTAAGTAAGGAAGCTAAATTTTCCTGTAAAATGAAACTGACCTTAATTAAATTTTTAAAAATTAACATGCTATTGCTTATAAGAGTTACATCTATATCCAAAAATATCAGCAACCTAAAAGTTAGTCTCTGTATCACTCCTTTGTGACTACAGATCAGTTTATTACCATTTTATCCACATGGCTGTTACAAGGGAACAGTAATTGACAAAAAGACAACAAAGACACAACAAAGACACTAGTGCCTACAGTGGCAAAGATATCGAAACTTGATTGCACAAAAATGACTACCAAAGTAGGACATAAGGTAGCACTCTCTCAGTTAGGAGTACAGTTTCCTGAACGTACTAGTTTCTTATTGCTGCTGTAAAAAATTACCACAAACTTAGTGAATTAAAATGGCATACGTATTATATTATATTATGTTATATTATATTATATTATATT
>NW_006436288.1:5027425-5060321 GCF_000325575.1 Pteropus alecto
AATTATATTGTATCATATCATATCCAGTTCTGGAGGTCAGAAGTCTAAAATGGGTTGGCAAGGCTGGGTTCCTTCTAGAGGTTCTAAGGAAGAATCTATTTCCTTGCCTTTCCTAGTTTCTAGAGACCGCCTACATCTTTAGGGTCATGGCTCCATAACACTGCTCCTTCATCGCATCTCCTTCTCTGGCTCTGACCCTCCTTGCTTCCCTCTTATAAAGACCCTTCCCTCGTACTGGGTGCACCAGGATAATCCAGGATAATGTCCCCATTTCAAGATACTTCATCACATCTGCAAAGTCCTTTTTGCCATATAAGGAAGGAAACAGGCCCACAGATTTGGGGGATTAAGACACATACTGAGTCTCCCAAAGTCCTTCTGTCTCATCGAAGAATGGAGACATTAGATGTGATAATGATAATAATCTAGTAGAAAGGAGAAGTAATAATGCCAGAGAAAGAGGACACAATAACAAAATCATTAAGAAATGAGAGGAAATAGCATCCAAAGTTACTTCTCCCATTTTAGCAGTATTTGGTACATTTTAGGGGCTTGGTAGATTTCTGTAGACATTCTAATACGCGCTATTCTGAAGCTCAAGTATTTACTTGGAAGATATCAAAAGGCAGAAACTTGTGCTACATTTGCAATATTCATAGCAAAATTAGACAAAAACACTTATCCAACAATAAATTAAAAAATATTACTTCAAAATCTTATTTAAGGGAAAAATAAGTTATCAAAATATTTGAATGATAAAAATATAAGACCTGGCGAAATTCATAAAACATTGCCAAAGTAATATTTAAAAGAAAATATACTGTTGTGAATATATGTTAACTGAGACTTGTGAGAAAATAAATAAATAAAACAAATTATTAAGCCCAATAAAGCTGGAAAAGAGAAATGACTCAACTGAGAGCAAAAACAAGAATGCTTAAGGAAGGAGACAAAAATCAGTAAAAATTAATTGGCAGAAACAATAATTAAATAGGAGAAAGGGGTTAAGGCAGCTGGCTTCAATTCATCCACTTCCTTCATGGAGTGGAGAGACACACTGGGCAGAATGCAAGTGACCTTGTCAACAAAACCTCTTGGTAAAAAGATGGGAGAAATCTGTTAGGAAAAAGAGAACTTATTTCTGAAATGCCTTCAACAGGAAGTCTCTGGCTAAAGATTACTTATTGTAAATAGAATCCGAGATGTATGGGGCATGGTTCCTTGAAGAATGTCACATGAGCTATTCACCCAGGGTATAAAAATAGACATGTTTCATCACTGAAATGCACTCACTGCAGTGCTGCTGTCAGCCTCACAAACAGACCTATCTATTCCAGGTCAGAGGGGCATAGTCAACACAGGAAGAACTATTCTCTGTTGTTCTGAACTTTTTGACTGCCTGCATCCTTGACCTTATTTAGCAAAGTTTGGTACTAGGTTAAGATTTCTATTCCAAGTGTGGCTGGCTTTTCAATCCAATCCTGTGTGTTGGTAGCTCATTAACCAACAGATAAACATCATTGATTAACCACAGGCTCGATTTTTTTAAAATTTAATAAATTATATTTTAAAAGAATGTTTAAATATTTTCAAATATAACATTCATTCAACTAGAGAACAAAGTAGCACTGATAACTATTTATAAAAATAAAACATATTCAAATAAAAATAACAAAAAAAGATCCACATTAATAAAACTCAACAAGACAAAAAAAATAAAGTCACTACCTAATAAGAGTATTCCATTGTCACATATTCTTGAAAAACTGTGTAAAGGTTTTAAAGAATAACACATAGATAATATAATAATAACTGTCCAGGAAGATGTAAAATTAAAACACAGCCCAAACATATCTATAATGCAAAAACTATTTTGATTCCAAAATCTAAAAAGGAAATACCAAGAAAGATTAAGATATACCAATCTCAATTATGAAAAAATATACAAATATCCAAATATTATTAAAACTTCCAGCAATTTATCCTGGGGTTTCAAATTGATACAGCACGAAGAAAATAACCAACATGTATCATCTCCGTAACACAGAGAAAAAATGCTAAACTCTTCTACACTTCAGTAAATGCCAGGAACACATTTGACAAAATCCAGTATGTTTCAAATTTTAAGTCTAAAACTAAAGTCACTGAGAATTTATTAACTGACCATCAAAGACTATGTCTATTTCAAGCCATGTGTTGATTTATTTAATACAAATTCACTGGAATCATTCCCTTAAAACAGAAAAAGACAATGAATGCCCCCCCTTTTAGTACATCTATATACATGTATAATATATAATTATAAAACAGAATTTATTAACCGACTGTCAAAGACTATGTCTATTTCAAGCCATGTGTTGATTTATTTAATACAAATTCATTGGAGTCATTCCCCTAAAAAAGAAAAAGACAATAAATGTTCCCCCTTTTAGCACATCTATATATATTATAATAATACTTGCAATTCATATATTAATATTATTCACAATTACTATTCAATGGGAAAAAAGAAGTAGGAGTATAAACATAAGAACGAAGATATAAAAAACCATATATGCAGATGGAACAAATATGTATCTGGAAAGCCAAAAGGAAAAATGATTGAAACTATTACTAGAGACAATAATCCAGCAAGACTCCAGACTGTAAGATAAATCCATCAAACTTAATTGCATCTCTTTATAAAAATGATAGCTCACTAGAATAATTCAGGAACAGAATTAATTTCACTGATAACAGAGGTCAATATATTTAAATGCTAGAATATTCATTTAATTTTGGTCATAAGGATTTGTGTTTTTTAATTGCATAGCAGAAAAAGATATGAATAGTTGTGGCAATATATTTGAATCTGGTTGGGAATGTTAAATGCAGAAAAGATGTCAATACTTTCATAGTTGTCATATATAATGTTAATGAAAATAATTAATAGCATTTCTTGATTACTAATATATCAGTGATTATGAAAAGGCTTTAGTTGCATTTTGCATTTTCTGCTTAGTTCCTAATCCTATGAGATAAATTCTAATCTCCTTACAGACCAGAAAATTGAGAATAAGAGCAGTCAAGTATTTATCTACAATCAATAGGTAGTGAGTGACAAAGGCTGGACTCAAATGCCTACACTGGAAACTTCATACTAATTGAAAACTTGTTAGTGAATCTTTGTGAAAAGAACAGGCAGAATATAGTAGCATATTTTTCCCCTTAAAGAGGTAACAGTAAGGAATTTATTTACCAGATTTTTAAAGACCTCAGCGTTATAATTATATATTTTATTTTTTATGGCTAGCTACAAATGGTGTGTTTGATTAAAAATTAAAATACTGAAGTAATTTATTAGCATATAATCAAAATATGGGTTTCTGCCAAGTCTCTTAACTGCTCTGGGCACTGAGCCCAGTTTGGACCATATTGCCCACAGTTTCTAACTGGCAGCCACGCTGGGCCTCACTGGTGTGCCCACAGTGCAGGGCACAGGCCCATGGAAGAGGGCAGGACTTAGACCCAGCTGTGCACTGCTCTCCAGGGGCACTGGGCTTCACATACTAGGGATGGTGCAAGCAGGAAGCCTCAAGGATATAGTCCCATCCTCCAGTACTCAACCAGAAGTTCACCACTTGCCTGAATCCATGCGTTTCATTAAAATAAATAATACTTCTCTGCGTTCTTTTCTTTCTATTTAGCAGGCTTTAACTGAATCTTTAAGGTCTAAAAAGCAGCATTATTCCCATTATTCTCATGTATCATGGTTTATGCTGATTTGCCCCTATTTTATGATCTAATTTGCAATGCATAAGGTACTCATTTCTACTTCCTTAAATCTCCTGATTTTTAAAAATTTTACTTCTATAATTTTTTAACTAAATATCTTTAGATTTTGTCTTTTCTTTGCAAATATTCATCCTACTTGTAGTGTTCTTAATTCTCTAATTCTCTAATATTAGCCTACTTTTTTTCCCATGTATAGGGCATAATGTCACAGGAAGGTCATAGCATCCTGCCACCTGTGAGGAGTACCAAGTTCCTGGTGGATGTGTTGGAAACAGAGAAGCCATCCTTCAGGAACCCAGCTCTGATCACGTCCCATTGGTCTACCTTTTATTTCTAACTTTTTAAAATTTCAAATTATTTATAATCCTTTTATTTCATTTTTTTTTCACACACACACAGAAAACATGATATGAAGATAAAGACAGAGTCATGTTTCTACAGGCCAAGGAACATCAAAGATTGCCAGCAAACCACCAGAAGCTACGTAAGACGCAGAAAACAGATTCTTCCTCACAGTCTTTACAAGGAACCAACCATGCCATTTCGATCTCCTGGACTTCTAGCCTCCCAGAACTATGCAATAAAAAATTCCTGTTGTTTAAACCATTCAGTTTGTGGTACTTTGTTATAGCGCCCTGCCAAACTACCATAACCCTTATGACTTCACAATAAACTCCATTTCCATTTGAGCTAATTTGAGTGGGTTTCTGTTCTTTGCAAAGAAAAAAAAAGATAAGAATAAAAAAACCTAACTTATATCACCTTTGCTGTGAGCAGAGCCAGGACCATCCTCAGAAAATTATTCTGAATCTCCTCCAGGACAAAGATAAATGAATGAGCAAAGTTTAAGTTATCTTCTAAAGAAAATGGTCAAAATAGTGTTAGCCTTAGAAACTCTGAAGGCAGATAAAACCAGAATCCTGCCTTGACAAAATAAACTCTCAAGCAACTTCAGTATGTGTGCTTAGCTTTGAGTGACGTGGTTTTTTCGTATTCCTTCCAGGATAAACTATTAGCAAAAAATATAACAGAGTAGTCACTCATTTTTAAATGGAATTGTTATTCATTGCCAAGTTAAAAATTAGGGAATAAGAAATATTAAAAAAAAATTTTTAATAAAGATAAAAATTCTTAATTTTAGAAAAGAAGATTGGAAGTTATTTTCTGGCAATTATTAACTAGCAAGGTCATGCTACAGTGTATTAAACAAAAATTACCTTTCTGTCTGTCATAGTAAGCGTATGCATACAGCGCAACCAAAAGTGGCACTAGAACATCGAAATATAAATTTAAAACAGGCGGAGAAGTAATGAGGAGCTGGTAAAACATAACCACATGTTAGCAATTTCTAACGCCTCTATCTGGCAGTAGCCATTAACTGCTCTAAATCCCACAGAAGTCTAATGACTCTGAATGAGTATCCATAAAAGCCACAGATTATCTAATATTGTCCTTGATTTACTAGGTACGAAGTAGCCATATATAAAACCTGAGTTTTAGATAAAATATTGGCCTGAGAATCCCAGACTTTAAACAAGTAGTAGACTCAGAAGGAATATGCCACAAATAAAACTATAATTTGGAGAAACTAGCAAACTGCCTTTGTAAATATGGGATACGGCTTTTGTAATAGAGTTTAATACTGTCTGTTTGCTAAAGACCAGGGTTTTATAAAACTCATCACTTTATATAAACAACTGCAAGCCTGTTTTTCTTTCTAGAAGGTAAAAATTCTTTGATTAATGACTAGTCACACAGATATGTGTAAATCTTGGAGATATCCAGCGCCATGCTTCCTAAATAGGGATTTGTTTCTCTAAGTTCAGGTTACTAAATTGGCTGTTATTTCATGGAGACTTGCCACCTTAATATTGTGTCTTCTAATCCATGAACATGATGTATCTCGCCAATTTATTTGTCCTCTTTAAGGTTAGTGTTTTATAGTTTTCCGTAAGTTTTGAAAATCTCTTGTTAGATTTATCCCTAAGTATTTTATGTTTTAATATATTATAAATTATATTTTTATTTCATTTTCCAATTGTATGTTGCTAGAGCATATATACTTCCATACATTGACTTAGAAAAAAACACCTTTGCTAAATTTACTTATTCATTCTAGTAGTTGTCAGATTCCTTAGGATTTCCTCCATTCAAAAAAAAAGTCATCCAAGATCCTCCATTAAAAAAAAGTCATCTGAGAATAAATAATTTTGACTCTTTGTTTCTAATCTTGATCTTCTATTTCCTTTTCTTCCCCCATTGTCCTAGTTAGGCCTTCCAATACAACACTGAATATAAATAATTACAGCAGAGATCTTTTCCTGGTTCTTGATCTTGGGGGTGGGGGGAGCACTCAATCTTTCACAATTAAATATGACGTTAAGCTGCAGACTTCTCATATATATCCAATTGATCTTCTTAAGATATAAATCAGGCCACTCATTTACCCAAAATCCTCCAGTGAGTTCTCTAATCATTTAAAATAACTTCTTAAATCCTTAAAATGCCTTGCATAATTTGGTGTTCTGTTATCTCTCTGAACTCGTACCCTACCATTCTTCCCCATTATCAGTCGACAATACTGGCTTTTTGCTTTCAACACTACAAACATGCCCCCCACCCGCACCCCCAGTGTTTCTGCACTTGTTCCTGCTGCCTAACTGCTCCCACTACTAGACAGCCACAGGGGCCACTCCATTCTAATCTCTGCTCAAATTTTACATTATTACTGAGACCCTTCTTGACCACTTAATATAAAATAGAAACCCCACTCCCACCTTGCCTAAGTATTCCCTAACCACCTATTCTGCTTTATTTCCTCCCATACATCTTAGGACCATCTAACATATTCTATACTTCTTTATTTATTTGTACATCCTTTCCCCCTTGAGGGTGGTAACTTTTTCTGTGACAGAACTGAGCACATGGTTTGTGTTTACAAAGTGTGTACTGAATGAAAAAAATAAAAATCTAGTTTATGTTTAAGTGTAAAGGAGGCTCACCTTGCTTGTTGCTGCTTAATAGGGACAATGGGAAGCAAAACTGTCATCATCAAAGAACTCAGAAAGTACCTAAAATCTTATATAATCTAAATCATACTACAACTTTCTTAATATTCTAATATAATGATCTGGGCTTGGCAATTAAAATAGGGAATGAGACTAGATTCTGGAATATAACTACCTGTAGCTTGATTGTCATAACTGAGCTCAAGGAAGAATTCTTAATTGGAATCTTAGAGACATTTTTCTCAAGTTAATAATCCAAAGAATACTGCCTTGAACTTTTTCAACCCCAGATCTCTTTCTAGTTGATCACAGACAATGCTTTTTTAAAAGCACAGCTGATTGAAAAGCTTACATTAAATAAAGACTTTTTGATTCTTTATTTGATTCTTCCTGCAGAACTATGTATGGCCACTCTGGCAAATACTTACCAATTTTTTTACCCTTATGAATTCTAGTATCCTGGTCTCATCTGGATGGATCTAGAGTGTACTTTATCCTATTTTTTTAAAGGTGATCAATTTTCCAAGATTATAATGCTACTAATTTATTAGTTAATTGGAGATGACTTCTAAGCTCTGTTATTGGTTTATAGGGGGTGTTATGAAGACTCCCAAAATGGTAGAAACAGAAAAACAATATTACTCCAGGAAGAATATATATAAAAGGGGATCTGCTAGCTATAAAAGCAGAAAGGAAAAAAAGGTTACAACAGCTAACATTATACTCCTCACAGAAGAAATCTCTGGCTCGGTGACTGAATCCGTTTTGTTCCAGAGACAGGTATAATCCATTCATTGCGGAAACAAATGCATGAATCAATTTCATTAGAGTGACATCATGAAATACTGAGTTTACGTTACTAATGCTTTCTGATTACAATGTTGTGCAAGAAAGAATAAACTAGCTAGAGAATAAAAGTGGTCTTGTCACTTGATAGAGTTTCTATTTTTCTTTTTTTTTTGTCTCGCATAAACTTACAGGATTTTACTCTCAGGCCCATATCATGGGAGGCACGGTCTATATAAGCTTCATCTATATTCCCAAATGGATATTCTGAACAACACTTAGATCTCTTATTCCACTGAAGCTTTACGGTTGGTCTTAGGTCTCATAAAAATGCGATATAGTGTCATGTGTAGTATCATTTAAATAATTTGTAAGACTGTTCCCCTGGAAAGTTGTGCTCTATTCAGGAATCCATGGCCATAATTCTGGAACAGGTTCCTGAATAGCTAAAGTCTCAGAGAAAAAGGCCCGTTCTTCAAAAGGGACTTCACAATCAATGTACAAGTTTAAGGTATTTAATTTGACATCTTTATTTAAAACAACTATTTATTAATTGCTTTTGATTGCCTGCCTCTGCAGTTAGATTAATTTTCCCATTCTGCACAGTGTATCATCTCATAGAAAAGATTATAATAGTGTTTCATCTGCTGATATAATATCAATAAAATACACGCTAAATCGCCACAACTATTCTCTTCCAGGAAAGTAAGTATGTTCACCAGAAACCATATCATATACCAGTGGTCCCCAACCTTTTTGGTACTGGGGACCTGTGCTCCTATGAGAATCTAATGCCTGCTGATCTCTGGTGGAGCTGAGGTGGTGATGCTAGCGCTGGGGATTGGCTGCAAATACAAATGAAGCTTTGCTCTAGCCGCTCACCTCTTGCTGTGCAGCCTGGTTCCTAAGAGACCATGGACATAACAGATACCAGTCTTGGCCCGGGTGTTGGGGACCCCTGTCATGTACAACATTCTTTATTATTCTTTTGAACAACTGAATTAGGAGATATTAATATTTATTTCATTATGTGGAATTTAATATATGTCATAACAATCATGATGTGTAGCCCCAAACAGAAAACAACATTGAAACACATGCTACCCTCATTCCACAATGATTAAGATAAAATATTTTCTATTTAGATATATATAAACAGTGCTCCCAGCAAGATACTAACACCATCCTAAGGGAATATCCTTTCATATTCCTTCAGGAGAAAATGTATCTGAGAAAACTGAGACATCATCTAATTATAAAACAATTCTTAGCTAGCTCTAGGCTCTAATCTTAATGAAAAATACAAACTTCAGTCATTTACTTATGTATGATTGAAGATTTGTCTCATGCTGATTTTATTTTAATGGAAATAATCCCCATAAAGAATAAAGATGCTGCCATAAGCACCTTTAAGGATAATTTGAAAATAGATATCTTAGTAGCAGGAAGGAAAATATAATTTATGTGTAAATATTCCTTGAACATTTCTATATAATCAAACTTTAGTAAGAAAAGTAATGCCCCAATAATAACTGAACTGTTGAACATTATTTTTCTAAATGCAAAAGAAATACGGATGTATTATTTCCCAATCATAGAAACTGACTTAGATCTTTTGTTTTTATTCATTTTTTTATGTTCATCCCACTTTACCTTATTCTACAATGTTGAGGTAGATGAAATTGCTATAATTATATCATTGCAGAATATCAAGTATTTTAGGTTCTATATTTGGGGATGTTTGTTTATTAAACAAAATTAATCTAGTAATCTTGAGTACATCAAAGTTAAATTAATTCAAATTATGTTCTAACTCTTAGAATATAATGGGCAAAGATCAGTGTCTTAGGTGCTAGTTCTTAGGTTAGAGACCTTGATCCAGCCAGAAAAGGGTACTAACTCTTAGCATGAATACTTTTCACTTTATGGAAAAGAATTTGATTTTAAAACTTCATAATCAGATTAGCTCCATCACCAGATATGTCTTTGATGATTCTTATTTATATCAATCCACTCTCGCCTATCAAGGTATAGAGATGTACAGCTTTATCCTTGGTGCTTTGTTGGAATCTAGCATGATCAGTTTTTATCATCTCACCTTTTCAACATGGACTTGATTATGGAGATAAGGGAAAGACAATATACCTATAGGAAACTGTCTATCTTTATAGAAGCAGTTGTTTCATTTAGTTCATGCTGGAGAAAAAAACCTCCAAGCCTAATAAATTAAAAATATCTGGCAATTTGACCACTTGAAAGAGAACCAGAATCCTAATTTAACCTCCTTTTGTGTTCATACAAAAAATAAAATGCTAAAACTTAATCTAAAAATTTTGCATTCATTATTCATATCCAGTGCCCAGAAGAAAGTGATTAATGCATACGAAGCACCAAGGTCAAATTTATTTTGGGTACAACATAATGTACCTCCGTATTTCAGGCTACTGCCATGGCATGAATTCTTAATGTCCCCATAACATTAACTTTATATTCAATCACAATTTAGAAATTATTAATGGTTATACCATGTTAAGATGTAGAACCAATAGGGGCTATGGAATACCAACAATAAAAATTTTTTAAAAAGGCCATCAACTAGTTATATTTCAAATATTTTATGTTTAAAATATTATTATACATGTTTTTAAAGTATTTCTGGTACATTCTAGCTTTTTCTTGTCTCAGGAGCCTAGCTTGTGGGAGACCGGGGAGGAGACACTGTCACTTACACTTATAATCTCCCTCTATTTTCAAATAACTTTACCATAACACAGCTTTATCTCATTAACAATAGATATCCCATCACTTTTCAAATTAGACATGTTTCACTGAATTTGGTTGCAATGCGAATTTATACAGAAGTCCTATATTTTTCAATGTCCTCCCAAATATAATAGAATATGTGACGTCATTGAAATGGTTCACTCTATAAACTTTTGGCATAAAGGAGGTTCAAGGGGCAGGAAAACCACAGTCACCAGAGGCTCCCCTTGGCCTGGAGAACTGCATGGCTCCGACTGCCCTATGCTTTGGCTGCTCAGATCAGAGCCTCGGAGCCTTGCGCCCCCCGCCGCCCCAGTGAGAGCCACAGCCCCTAAAGCTCAGGACCAGTTCTTTTTTTATTATTAAATTTATTGGGATGACAATAGTTAATAAAATTATATAGGTTTCAAGTACACAATTCAATAATGTCATATGTATATTGCAATGTGTGTTCACCACCCAAAGTCAAATTTCCTTTTGTCACCATATATTTGACCCCCGTTTCCTTTATTTACCTTCCCTCCCTCCAGTAACCACTAAATTGTCCTCTGTCTATGAGTTTTTGTTTGCTTTGTTTGTTTGCTGCTTTCAGTTTTATATTCCACATATGAGTGAAATCATATGGTTCTCAACTTTTTCTGTCTGATCCTTGGAGGCCCATGATAGAGACACATTCCTCTCAGTCAGAAAACCCAGGACTCACTAAAAACTACCTGAATAGACTCAGGCAGGCCAGTAATCAAGTATACAATCCTTAAATCAAAAACTCTGAAATCCAGAAAGTTCTAAAGCCCAGAAGTATTTGGGCAGCAAAACAGAACTGACATGAATCATCTGACTGCAAAACCTGACCTGAACTGGTGTGAGGCTATTTATAGACTTCACTTATCCCACTTTAGGTGAATATTCATGTTGCTCTGCCAAATATGAATCTGATTATGGGGAGCACCAGACCTTGCTGGAACTGTTTATATAATACATGATATTTGCACTGTATTGCCATTTAAATTCTGATACTCAAAATACATCTGGCACCAAGGGATTTGGATAAGGGATAGGAAAACAATGTCTTGTGAAACTACATGGACATGAATTTAAAACCTGAATCTGCTGCTAATTACTAATTATGTACCTTTGGATAAATTATTTAACTTCTCTGAACTGGGTTCTTCATCTATAAAAATGGAGAAATCATCGAGTGCTACAAATGCTTTGATGTTGATACTTGCCTAACTCGAGAATCACTTTTTCAACATGATCTTTTCCTACAAATTCACTCTCCTCTGTCTGCCTCTGCTCTCACCAAATACCAGA
The DNA here is from genome assembly GCF_000325575.1 of Pteropus alecto. Taxonomy (NCBI): domain Eukaryota; kingdom Metazoa; phylum Chordata; class Mammalia; order Chiroptera; family Pteropodidae; genus Pteropus; species Pteropus alecto. The sequence goes on from NW_006436288.1 coordinate 5,039,071, forward strand.
ACCCAATGGCTTACTTGGAAATTCTTACCTTTACCGAGACCAAATGTTGCTCATGCCCTTCTCCTTTTGTTTGGGTATTTACAATGTCTAATCTAACAGAGCTAAACTGCAACAACATACTCTTCTATGAACTATAATAATCTAGGTTTTGTGGACCTCAAGGACGAAAATCACATCTTTCCTTTTCCGGAAGTACTAGCGCATGTTTGGGGTAGGGCGAGGAGACCACAGACTCCCAATTTCAAATGTGACTCTGTCACACATAAAACACAGATGTCAGAGAATGAGAACGGAAGTGTGTACCCATCAGAGGCTGGGGAATACTTCAACCCAATTCCTTAATGCATTGTAATTGAGATTACAAACTTTCCCCTCTCCTGTTGTCTTGATGTCAGCGGGGCTGAAGAGGAGCTTGGTGACATTCAGGTGGGGGGAAGAACCCTAATGCTACTGGACAGGAGAGAAAAGACTAGTCACAAGTTGGCAAATACCAAAATGAGGTTTCCATAATTGTCCAGTAAGATACTAAACATGTATAAAAGCCCAGAGTTTTTGTCCAGGGAATCACACATGATGGATCTTTTTGGTATTTGAGATTTTAACCAGCTCTGTGAGCTACGCAGACTGATTTTTTTCATTACACACTAATTGGAAGATGTCTGACAAATCCTTCTCAGATGTTAAATGTAACATATTCAGTAGTGAAAAGTATAGCATAAAATCAGAATCTAGGTATTTGAAGAGACTTTAAAGATTATTCTAATTTCCTGATCATTTCACAGATGAAAAACTGAAGCCCAGAGAAGCTTAGTAACTTGATTAAGTTTCACAGCTAGTAAGAGGCAGAGGCTGACGGACACAAATCTTTCTATCCAATAAGAATATAAATAAATGACAGCCTATGTCTCCACTGGAGGACAACTGTATTAAAATTTAGTATCCTTGGACATGTAGTAGTGCTGCTGTAGAAGGACCATGGGAGATGGAAGTTGGAGACTGGGTTCTAGCAATGGCTATGCCATTAATTAAGGCAAAGCAAAATAGAATCTGTGGCCCTTCCAGTTGTGAGATGTTAAGATGCTATGGATCTTCTCAAGAAACATAAAAGAAATGTAATCTCTGAAGATAAGAACCAGAAATGACACTTAATTCTATAAGAATCGGATCCAATGGTTTTAAATATTCAATTCACTATTAAGTAAAAGAGATTTTGGTCTGATTGCTCCAGATCTAAATGTATGTTATATTTGAACACATGACCAGACATATTTTTAAATTGTAGAAGATATTTTTTCCTCTTGGAAACTATTAGTAATTTTAATTTAATGCACACATACACAAGCCCTCAACTACTTATGTCTGTTCAAAAGAAATCATGCTGAGCTTCTCTGTCAATGATTTCTAATCAGAGAAGCCTTCTATACGCTCAGCATAAATAGGTGATGAGAGCAATGAAAGGGCAACACCGTTGGCTGCAACACTTGACATTTAATTTGACTGTATAAGATGCAGGCCCCTCTGGAGAGGAGAGGAAGTTATTAAGAGACTCCAGAATACTTTATAAAATCCTACCCCTCTTGCTTTTCTTTTCTTTTTCTTTTCTTTTTTTCTTTTTTTTCTTTTTTCTTTTTTTTTTTTTTAATATTCAGTACACCCTGTTTGGGGAACCCCTTGCTCTTTATTCTCATTTATGTCAATTCGATTCTTTTTCCCCATAGACTTATGCTTCCTCTTGTTAAACTAACATTCTATGAATTCTTTAGATATCAATTCTCACTAGAAATCCTTCGATATTATTGAAGTCCTGTGTTTGCTTCTTTAGACTTTCTTTTTTCCCTGCTCATATTATTTACTTGAAACCATGTAATATACTTTAAAATGTGTGTTCACATTACCTTTTGGAGGAAGTACTCTTATCCCATGGGAGAGCGTACAGTGCAACAGCAAGCTTCCCTCCAAAAACCCTTATAAAACATTAGGGGGTGATTATTTGAATTACAAAAGGACTTCTTTAAAAGCTATTCCCTTGGTGCATTTAAGTGTTTATTTACTGATCCCTCAGACCTCTTGTAAATGAAGTGGCTTAAATAGCTACTGCCAAATGAAGGTCAACATAAGGCAGCTAGGACATTACAGGGAAATCAGCAGAAACTTCTATTACACTGCACTTAGCACTAATCTCATCCTTAGGCAAAACAAAATATTCTTTTATAAGATATAGTCGAGTTCACCTTAAATAATGAAAGGAATACTAGCTAGAGATATAAAAGAATCCTGCTATTTCTGGTTCATTAAACATCATCCATAAAGTATGGTTTGTTGGCAAGAATCAGAGAAAGATCCTTTAAAAAAATCTTAGGACACTGAAGTATACTTTATTCACTAAACTTACAGTTCCTTTCAATACTGTTAATGATAGAACCTATCTTAAAGTTTATTGAGGGAATTATAATAGGATATTATTCAATAAAATGAATAATAATTATGACTACTTTTAATAATGTATATTTGTATCTTAAAGAATTAAGGACTTCTTATAAACAGTGAGTTTTGTTTTATCCTACACACGTGCTATTTTTTGCAAGGGAAAAATTGATCAGACACACTCGGACTAGTTCAAATTCATATTTCTACTTTAACAGCTGAATCCCCTGGAAACTTGATGGTTGTTGTGGGTCTTTCAATTGGTCCAAGCGGCCTCTTATACCAATACAGTCTATACCAACACCACAAACAGAGAAACATCCAGATAGCACTATCTCAGCAGGAGTCATTTGAGTCATGATGAGCATTGAAAATGCTGAAAGGGCAGTAGGTTTTGCGATTAATAAAGCTAGAGGGTTATGAGAGAATGTACAAGACCCAGCATCTGATTTTATTTCAAAAATTCAAAACGCCAGACTCTCCATGTTCTTGGTAGATGGTTTCCCTGCCATAGAAAGCTTGCACAGCAGACTAAAAAGTAACAAGGATTTAAATATGGAATTCATAACCAAACATCAAAATAAGGAAAAATGTTCCATTTTTGTCTTTCTAGTAGAGAGACTGCTGTAGTGAGTCAGCCATCAAGGAACAATATAGTGAAGCTTTGAGTATCAGACTTGCTTGAGTCAGTCCAACAAATGTGATTTTCATCAATCAATTATTCAAAAGTCCTGAGTTTTATCATAAAAGCAAGGGCTGCATAATTCTCAGAGTTACGAAGCTCACTGGGTTTGAGGTGATGCTAGAGGCCCTTCGGGAGCAGGTCCAAACAGTAGAGTTTTGACCTGAGTCACCATGATGGATTTGAGAAAAGAGGATGAAACATACACTGAGAAAATTAGAGCACTGAGAGAACCACATGCAAACATTTGAATAGATAAGACAGTGTGTTAGCAGCTGCTGTGAGCACATAACACTTAGGCGAGGGTGATACATTTGTTGTCTATTCACAATGGTGCTACATAACAAATTAGCCCCAAAATCATAGCTTAAAACAATAGACATTTATTTAGTCACAAGTCTGTGAGTCATCAATGAGGCTGGCAATTTTGGCTTGGCAGTTCTGGCCTTAGCTGGGCTTGTTCACGTGTCTGGCTATCAGCTGTAAGTCGCCTGACCTTAAATAGTCTCAGTTGGAACTGGAGCAATTCTGAACTGGCAAGCTAGTGACTCTCTTCTCCAGCAAGCTAGGCTTTTTCTCAATACAAAGGCAGAGGAGCAAGAGAGAAAGCAAAAACCCACGAGTGTTTTTTCAAGCCTCTACTTGCATCATATCTGCTCATATCTCATTGTCGAAAGCAAGTCCTATGACCAAACTCAGAATCAAGATGGTAAAAGATACTCTGCCTCTGTAGTAAGAGAAAAATGCAAAGTCATAAGGCAAAGGGTATTGTATCAGTTATCGATCGTTCCATTAAAAAACACCTGAAATCCTAGTAACAGAGAACAATTATCATTTAATTTATTCACTATTTGGGGTGATTCTTTTGTAGATAGTTCCTGGGCTTAATCAACATAACCAACAATTTAACTTAGGCTGGATAATTTATGATGTCCTTACACATGAGTCTGACAGTTGGTATTGTCTGTCAACTGGACCACGTATTATTAGTAGCCTAACTTAGGATTCTTGATGATGGCTGGTCTACAAAAGCAACAGAGGAAGAAGCCCCAATGAACAAGTGATTGCTTATGTCCTATTAACCAAAGAAAGTCCCACAGTCAAAGGAAATTACTCACCCAAGACCAGTGTCAGTGCAGGAAGAGATCCCATAAGGGCATGGGACACAGGGAGCATGATTATTGGGGACTAGTAATAAAACAAACCACTACAGGCAGGAATACAGGGAAAGAATCAAAGTAATGGCACTACCAATGTGATCAATCTACCACAGGAGAGATGTAGAAAGAAAATTTTTAAGAAACTTTTGCAGCACTATGACTGTATTTCTCCTGGCATTTTCAACAATAATAATATAAAAAAGCTTTCCCCAAGGAGTTTTGGTGAGTGTTGTTATATAATAGACTTTACCCTCAGTGTATATATTTTTCAACATATGCCCTAAAGCAATAATTACTGCATAGGTGCTGGGCCCCTACTGAATAAAATACTTGGTCCCAAGAACTCAGCAATAGGATGCAGTAGGAGTGGCTCTGCTTACCACACTTCCAGTGACCCATCTGGGGAATTTATGTTCCCTACCCTTACACATCTGGACTGTACAAATGTGGAGGTTCTGGTTCCACCAAGGAACACAGTAAGTTTTGGCTATGACCTAAAGCCAAAGCCAAAGCCAAAGAAAGGGCTCACCACACTGGCAGGGGAGAATGACCCTAAGCAGCAGTAGGAAGCAGCTGCTCTTCCACACGTAAGCAAGAACACACTTGGCTCTTTAGATCTCTTGCTACACCACCCCCTCACCCCTCACCCCCACCAAATTTTGATGACAAACGAACAAAAGAGCTGCATCCCTAAAAAAGCATGATAACAAGGGGCTCAAAATTCTCGGCGATAAGGGTCTAGGCTACCTCCAATAAGCCACCAGGCCAGCAGAGGTGCTAGATAAGGGTTAAAAAAAACCTAGAATGGGTAATGGAGGAGGAAGATGAATGTCAGCTGCAGCCCAGAGACCAGCAGCAGTGGTGGGGTAGCAGTTTCTTTTCACATTTCATTTTACTGACCTCTGTCTTGTAAGTTTCCCAGAAAATGATAAAAGCCAGAATCCTGGAGATTCTGTTCCTAAATGGGGTGAACTTACTTTAAGAAGACGAACAAAAGAGCTGCATCCCTAAAAAAGCATGATAACAAGGGGCTCAAAATTTTTCGCGGAAAGGGTCCAGGGTTACCCCCAAAAAGCACCCAGGCCAGCAGAGGTGCTAGATAAGGGTTAAAAAAACCTAGAATGGGTAATGGAGGAGGAAGATGAATGTCAGCTGCAGCCCAGAGACCAGCAGCAGTGGTGGGGTAGCAGTTTCTTTTCACATTTCATTTTACTGACCTCTGTCTTGTAAGTTTCCCAGAAAATGATAAAAGCCAGAATCCTGGAGATTCTGTTCCTAAATGGGGTGAACTTACTTTAAGAAGCAAGTGGATCCAAGCAGCATATGGTGAAGAGTACAGGATGTGGTGATATCTCCTTCATGACTAAGGCACTCATTTTTCCCCAGCTGCCAAGAGTTTTGGCTGCTGATACCCCCAAGCTGTGTCCCTCTCTGGGAACTATCCTCAGTCAGGGGAGCCAGCTGATCTAGGTTCATGGCCCCTCCCCTGGGACAGCCCACATCCAGTGCCTGCTCAATGAAGGTGGACAAAGGCCCAGCCCCTGCTTCAATTTAGAACAACTAGAATGGCCATCCCAGGTCCAGAGCTCCCTGTAAAGTCACCGGAGGCCTTTACCAGAACCGTATCACAGGTCAGCTTTTCCCTCTGCCTCTCCCTGCCTACGTTGCTTCCCTCAGATGTTGTCCTGAGTGAGAAAGCACACCTCAGTAAACTTGCTGCTCAGAAATCTGTCTCAGAGTCTTTTTTCCAGGAACTCAACCTGAGACTCTCTGCTATCAAAATGAATATAACAGCTTATAGTCCTTCCTTTTGGAGGAAGGTGTTATAACAAGAGAGCAGATGAGAGGAAGAGTTATGCTCACAAAAACCCTATAAGCTAGACTATATTACATATATTTTATAGATGAGGACATGGGAGCTTGAATAATTTGAGAGATTTCTCTGAGATCATTCATCATGACTGTCTCACCCACAAATCTGTATTTTACTACTGCATTATTCATAAATAACCCATTCCCCTTATATGGCTCTTTACCAGGCTGGAAATGAAAAAATAAGAATAAAATTTTCTGCTATCCTCTCCCATACACTCTCCGTAAGCTAAGTCTATGCTTAAGCCAGGATAAGAGACTGTCTCTTAATAGCATCCACTTCAATTGAGTCTCTAATAACTATGTTACAAGTTACACATAAGGCTCTATGAAAAGACTATAGGAGAAGTAGCTAAGTAGCATATAAGCAGCATCCTAAATATTGGAAAAATGTCTTTGTATTAGTACATCTTTCACACACCTGAAGAACTGATGGACCAAAAATGGCCTGGCAGAGATTCTGCTTCCAAATGATGAGTGATCTAATGCATTATATAGAGGACTGTCTTCTTTATTTACGATTTAATTTAATCTGACAGGAAAGGTAGGAAAGAGTTAAAGGAGGATAGCGAAAGAGGGTGACATGGAAGGAAAAAGAAACTGAAATGTTAATATCGGTTATATCTAAAGATAGAACTAGGGGATTTTTATTGATCTTTTCTGAATTTTCTATAATTAACATAGCAGTACAATAAGAATAATGAAAAAAAAGTGTAAGATTTTCTGCTTTATGCTCTTCAAAAGGATGGAAGAAACACTGTTGGGAGGACATAGCTAGAGAAACAAGGCTAGATGACGTTCTGAGGTCCCGGAGTACCTTAAAATGGGCTATTAGGACGCCCTTCTGATACAGGCTCTTCCCAGAGAAAAAAATAGATTATAGAAAAGTGATCCTCATTTCCCATCCGATTTAGTCTACTTTGCTTTTTGTGAGCTGTAGGTCAAAATTTGCAGAACTTTATGTATTCATGAACATAGACTGAACATCGGCAGGATCATGAACTGGGAACAGTAAATGTGTCTAAAATTTTCAAGAAAGATAAAAAATTATTAATAACCAAGTTAATGCTGTTATTCTATTAAAAGACAAGATTGGAAAGTGAATTTGTATGAAGGTCTTTACAAGGACTTTACAAAGAAAAACATAACTGGTTGCAACGCCTTACCATTTTCACTATAATGCCTCTACCAGGTTGATTTTACCAAATTGCATGCTCAAACAGTATACCTATTTGTGTAATTTTTTTTCCAGCCTGTCACTGATAACCCTATTAAATGAACTGATTATTTAATTGTCGTATCATAGCATCTAGTAGTCACAGCCACAGGAAGATAATCTGGGTAAAGACATGAAGAAAAAGATCACTTTATTTTTATATCATCTATAATTTATTTTTTTACAATATATCCTAGAATACAGTTTTTCATATAATTCAGAAAAAGAATATTGGAAACAAGCTCCAGCCTGTCAAATAAAATTTTATATGACTAGCTTATCTGGAGCTATTCTATTAAATGTTCTATGCTCTGAGATGTCCTCATTTCTGAAGGGCAAATGAACCCAGCAGGTGACTGGGTAATTATGACTTCTGATTCAGAGCTCATTTTTAAAAACATGAACTGTTTAATGCTTGCTGATTGCCATCCCTAACATTCCCTTGTTTTCAACACACTCTTCCTCTCTTCACTATCTGAATCCCACTCTGCATCCAGAGAGCCCACTTAAAGAGAATCTGCAGCTACGTTTCAATCCCCTAGATGTCAAGAAGACTTACTATAATGTTAATTTTCAAAGACATATTTGGAATCCTGTTTTCCTGTTCCAGATGTAAATTTTAAGAAATGGTTTGAAGAAAAGCATTCTTAATAATAGAATGAAATGAAAGGGCGCTGCTGTCAAGGAGAGACTCTGCTGCATCTAAAATATGCCCCATATGAGCGTCCTGAGGAAAGGCTACAGCAATAGAAGCAATTACTCTCCTACTCTGAAAATTTAGAAAAACAAAGCCAAGCAAGAGAACGACAGTGAAACAGCTCACAAACAAATCAACTCTCCCAGCATATTCTTCTTTATTAATACTTCTGAGATATTTCTGGAATTCTGAATATACTGTCTTTTTATTACATAGGAAATCCTAGATTTTATTAGTTTATAACCTGAATGCAAAAGATAAAAATGAGAATGTGTTAAACTATAAAGTCTTCTACAATTTTCAAATACTGTGGGCACACTCTGACCTTTATCTGACTAAAGTATAACAGTACTTGGCAACAGCTGTTTGACAAGAGAAGAAAGTGCTTATCTCAAATTCTAACCTCTTGAAGAAGGTAGGTGTGTGCCCATCTTTAAAAAGATATTTTTATAGTAACTAGAAATTCAGGAGCCTCCAATAATGCTACAAGGTGTCTTTTCATCCACTGAATCCTCAAGTGCTTTATCACTTGTCATTTTGAAGATGATCATTAATCAGAGCACTCTGCACTCAAGCCAACTTGTAACCTATGGGCTTTTTACAAACATAAGCTACATCAATAAAATGCAGCTGTCGCAAAGTGAAGTGTGGTTGTTCATTATAATATGAGTGAGTAGCAGGCTAAAACAGGAAGACAAAGGTGACTATCATATCCAGTCAAAAATGCCAGCATATTTTTCTCTTCCTAAAGTCAATTTGATATCTAAAGTATAAGTATCAGGTGTGGAGGAAATAAACACTCAAGGGCTTGAAAAAACACAGAGGTAGCATCAAAAGAATTGAAAAACACAGAGCAAGCAACAAAAGACAGAATAGGTATAAAGAAGGTAGCATTAGGATTATACTGAAAGGCTAAGTTCGTAGCTATTCAGTACAAACAGTCCCAACTGGTGTTTTGGGTGCTAATTACAGATACTAACTTGTGAGATTGGTTGGATCCCGTGGTCAACTGTTCATCTCACCTCACGCCAACCTGGAAACTGGACTTAGTACTTTGAAATGTCCCAGGCATCCAGATGCTTAAATGTACTACCTGCACACAAAAAGACATGTTATTGAGGGTTTCATGGGGAGATGGCAAAGAGGGTTTACGTTCCGTATGGTATGGCCAAACTTGAACCATTTCCCCAAATGTTTCCTCTCAGTGTCACAGTCTATCTCTCCTTTTTAATACCTGCTCTTTCATCTTTTCTAGTTAGGCTCTAAGACTAAGACCTGAGCCCCTTTTCTTATGCAGAGCAACTGAAGTCTCTAACTTGCCAGCCTCACATGTTTCAACCAAGCAGGCAAGGTACCCACCTACTAGGAAGGTAGGAAAAACCAAGAATGCTAAGTCAGCCTTTAAAAGGGACTGGATCCAAAAGTAAAAACACCACCAGACACATTAGGAATCTTTGTCTTGTCTCAGCTCGCTCTGTTCATTTGCTTTATTCTTCTCTCCATATTATCTTCTCTCTCCTCTGAATCTTTCTTGTTCTATAAAAAGTGAAGACTTCCAAAGAAAGAGATCTTTGTTTTAGAGATGAGTGGTTTTCAAGTCTAGTTATGCATCAGTACATTAATATAGATTCCTAAGCCTCACTCACAAAGATTATGATTTCAAAAGTCTGGTAGGGCTTGAAAATTTATATTTCTAAAAGTTCCCTCGGTGGCTTAAAGATTAAGCTCCTAAAACCCTCCCCCAAAAAGAATATGGCAACGTAAATAAGATAAAAATGTATTTCTTTCTCCCTTAACAGTCCTGACATGAGCAACCCCGATAGGCAGAGTAGTTGGGCTCCACCTAATCAGTAAAGATCCCATTTCCTCCTTTTTTGTTCATCCTCACAGCCAGGTTCCAATCAAGACTCGTTTTCACAAACATAATGCCTAAAGTCTTGCCTTTGACTGGTCAAAGTGAGTTCACTGTCATATTCACTTTCCAGCTCTTGAAAAAATAAAGAGTAGAAGTCAAGCCAAGCAAATTTTTATCAGCAAGCGAGGCAGAAGTTGCCTACACCGTTTCCACCCCGTTCTCTTGGTAAAGATTTACATTTGACTGGGAACGTAGACTGTAGCTGGACAGCCATGTGCCCAGGAAGATGTGGAAAACAGATGTGGAGGAAACCCAAGTGCCTCAAGTGTTTCTAATGCACGGGTAGGTTTGGAAACCACTAAACAAAGTGTGGTGACTTTCTACCCTATTCTTCATTTCACATAATATCAGCCATCATCCAGAGGAGAGGGCACTCAGCTTAGAGTCAGAGGACCCATGGTCTAGTCCTAATTCTGTCACTAACTGTGTGACCTCAAGCAGATCATTTCATAAAATATTACATGACAGGCTTAATGCTAACTGATTTACATGCCTCGTTTCTTTTAACCTTTGCAATGTAAGGCAAATGTTTTTAATCCCATTTTATTAAGAAACTAGGTAATTTTCCCACTTCACACTGCTATATATTATCAAAGCTAGACTCAAACTCAACTTTATCTGAGTACAAAGCACACATCATCTTTCCCTTCTGTCATATTTAACCTCGCCGTCTCATTTTCTTATTAGTACAAGTGAAATAAAAAAATCTGCCTCAATGAGTTGTTGTCAGGGTTAAAGGAGCTAATTTAAAGGTGTGGTACAGACCTTAAATATCAACATAAATAAAAGTCATTATTTTCTTTTGTATACATGGAAGATGAAACTAATTTGCCATGGTATGTGCCTGTGTTTTTTGAGTTCCTTTCTGGCAGTGGGGATGGATTTGAGCTTATTCATTCACAATCTGTGGCTCTGTCTTTAGTGATCAATTGCACCTATTTGGGGAATGACGGTTCAGAGTTAACCTGTGGCCATGGAACTGAACAAAGCCAAGTGGCCCGTGTGGGAACTGAATTAATGATCTGGAACTGATAAGCACTGTACTCAGATGGGCTGAAATAACTGAACATTGACTGTCATGAAGGCACAGACTAAAGATGATAAGACTCAGGGGAGAGCAACCTCTCTTCGATTCTCTCCTAAGTTAATTCATTAAAGCCTTGCAAATAAAACCAACTATCTCGCCAGCAAGTGCCCTATGATCATAAACCAAATTTATGGATTCCAGCTCATTTCTCCATTTCATATTCCAGTGATATTACTACCAAGCTTACCTTTTCTTTTATGGAGGCTGAAAACTCCAGCCTGCAGGTCCTAAGGTACAGAAAAGTAAAGTATAAAATGAGACACCAAACAAGGTTTAACACATCCTCCCCTCTCATCTCATTCCCGCCTGGCCTCTCCCCATAAACAAGCAGAAATTTGGAGGGAAGGAGTAAAATTAACATTAATTGGAATATAAACTATTGTTGCCCAGTTGGTTTTTATAGAACTTTTAAACATATAACTTTATATAAGGAGATGGATGTTAATTTTTTTATAAAATCAAACTGCCTTTTAAATTTAGACAGGAAGTCTGATCAAAGGGCTCCCAAAATCTTGACAATTTTCAAAATAACTAGCACCATTCAAATCTGCTTAGATTCTCTATAACTGTTCCACTATGAGCATCCAGGGATTGGCCTCAAGATTTCCTTGGTTTTCAGCTCTGTATTAAGTCATTTAGTGGCTCATAAATTTTTTTTCTCTCTCTCATGAAGGATAACACCCTGACTTGTTCAGGAGGGAATAGTTTGATTACCAAACTGGAAATCTCACTCTCCATCTCCTATCCAGTGATATTACTAACAAGCTTCCATCCTGAACAGAGTGTTTTATCAAAAAGTTACTCTTACTTAGATACCATAGAAAGGGAAATAGAGAAAAAACTAATTTTCCCTCAGTTCAATGAATCTCTACTGTCCAAAAAAAAAAACCATACCTCGCCTCCCAAAATGAGTCCACCACATTTATCTATCAAGTATTACTATTTCTCCTGTAAGATGTTTTTTTCAGATGATCTGATCACCAAATTAAATTAAAAATTCATTTTTAAGAGTTTTAGTATTGGGAGAATCTAAAATTTCCAATTCACAAAAAGCAAGTTGCCTTTTTACTTTAGCTAAATGAGAATCCTCTACAGCTGACTGAATATGGGAAATGAAAAGCTCTCCCTTTCCCTTATATCTCAATTTTCTTTTATACTGTCAGAGAGATTTAAAGAACAGAATTTTTTCCTGAACCACACATTGTTAGGGAGATAGTCTATATAGAGTCTATTGTACTAACTACTTGTCTGCTCATTTCTGAATTCAATCCTAAATTTTGAGATTAAACCATGAAGCCAAGTGAGTCAAAAAATTTAACAGCTTATGAAATAAAACATCAAGCAACAATTACATTCTCTGAAGAAGGAACTAAAGCACGTCAGTTAACTGTGGTGCTTTCATGTCTATTCAATGGAAAGACTGAGAAATTAATGATTAAGTCTCTTTGAAAACAATGGGCAGCAAGGTTTTGGTGTTTAGCTAGAAAGGGACAATCAGTGACTCTCAGTGGCTGCTATACATACAGTAAATCCTAGGAACCTAGAAATGCAGATTTTTCATAATTACTAAAGCGTTAGAAGAATGTCTCTAAATTTACAGATGTCTTCAGCTAAAGTAAGAACTTTTCTCTTTGGATAGAAAAAAAAAACCTAAATAACCCAAGTTCTTTAACAAAGATTGTGTTCTTTAACATAGTTCTTTTACAAAGAATCAAAACAGAACGGTTGAGAACTAGGGCTCTTGGTCATTCCTGAAAGATTTAGTAACATATAGAGAGAAAACAGAAAAATGCACAAATCCTAAGTATAAAACTCAATGAATATTCTCAAAGTAAACACACCTGTGTAACCCTACCCACGTCAAGAAAATATTATCAGCACCCCAGAAGCCTCCTTTTGCTTCCCACCAATAATTATTTACCTTCTCCCCTCAAGATAACTTCTACTCAGAATAGTTTTGCCTGTTTTTGAATTTTTTTATTAATGGGATCATGCCTTATGTACTCTTTTGTATCTGGTTTAGTCTGCTCAATACTAAGGTTGTGAGATTCATCCATGTTACTTCATGTAGCAGTAATTCAGTCATTTCCATTGCTATACAGCAGGGGTCTCCAATCCCCCCACCCCCACCCCCAAACCCCCAGCAATAGACCAGTATTGGTCTGTGGCCTGTTAGAAACTGAGCCACACTGCAGGAGGTGAGTGGCGGGCAAGTAAGCGAAGCTTCATCTGTATTTGCAGCCACTCCACGGCGCTAGCATCACCGCCTCAGCTCCACCTCAGATCATCAGGCTTTAGATTCTCATAGGGGCACCGGTCCCTGGTGCCAAAAAAGGTGGGAACCGTTGTTACACAGCATTCCACTGGATGCATAGACCATAAATTTGTATCTATTCTACTACATTTTGGTTAGTTTTAGCTATTACAAACAGTGATACAATTAATATCCTTGTACATATTGTATGATGATCAAATGTGCACATGGTCTGAACGCTTGTGTTCCCCCAAAATTCATATGTCGAAATCCTAATACTCAATGTGATAGTATTAGTAGGGGTCCTTTGTGTGGTGCTTAGGTCATGAGGGTGGAGAACTCATAAATGGGATTAGTGTTCTTATAAAAGAGACCCCACAGAGCTCCCTAGCCCTTTCTACCATGTGAGGATACAAGAAGCCTGAGACCTGGAAAGGACCCTTAGCTAACCATGCTGGCACCCTGGGCTCAAACGTTTAGCCATCAGAACTGTGAAAAATAAATTTCTGTTGCTTATAGGCTACCCAGCTTGTGGTATTTTGTTATAGCAGCCTAAAAAGACTAAGACAACATTTCAGTTGAGTATATAGCTGCAACTTTAATTATGGTGTCTCGGGATATAATTATGTTCAACTTTATTAGATACTCCCAGTTTTGCAAAGTGGTTTTACCAATTTACACCCCTACCAGCAATGTCTGAAAATTCTAGTTGCTCCATATCCTTGCCACTACTTAGTAGTTTAAGTCTTTTTATTAGACATCTTCTAAGTGTGATATGGCATCATAATGTGGTTTTAAGGTGTATATCTCTAATGACTAATGAGGTTGAGCATCTTTCCATATGTTCATAAGTCTTTTGAATATTTACTTTTTTTGAAGACATGTTCAAATATTTTGCCCATTTTTGATTTGTTTTCTGTCTTACTACTGTGTCATTTTTATATATTGTGAATACTAGTCTTTTAATTGGAAATGCATATTACAAATATGTTCTCCACTCTGCATCCTGTCTTTTCATTCACCAAATGATGTCTACTGAGGAACAGAACATCTTAATAGTAGCATCATTCAATTTAACAATCTTTCCTTTTATGGTTAGCATTCCATTTTAGCTACACTGGATGCCTGCTGTTCCACAATCATGCCAGACATCTTCCCACTTCTTCACCTGCTACTCACATACTCATATTCACATGGCTCACTCTCTTCAGGTCTTTCTGTTCAAATGTGCCCTCATCAGAGTCCAGGTCTGAGCCAGATCTTTCCTGGACCATCTATATAAAATGAAAACACTTACCTACCCTGTCCTGCCTCTGGTATTCCCTACTTCCTACACTCTGCTTTATTTTCTTCTTATCATCCATAACTACCTGATATATTATTTATTTTTTCTCTCTCTCGCTCACATACTACAATGTCACCTCCATGAAGGCAGTAAATTCATCCGTTTTCATCCATCCTCTGTGCCCAGAACAATATCTGGAACATAAGAGGTATTCAGAAAAACTTTTTACTGAATGAATAAACTGTGTCTAAGTATGAATTTATTTTTATTAATCTTTCTCATGACTCTGTACTTTTCCTATCTGAATGTTCAAACCTCTTCTATTCTGAAAATTCTCAACTATTATGTCTCCTAATTTACTTCTCCCCTATTTTCTCTTCTGCATTGCATATTAGACACATGTTGGAGCTTTTAAATCTACCTTTTACATCTTTAAACATCCCTTAAATATTTCCAATCTCTATCTCACTATGCTACATGCTTGATAATTTCCTCAGAGCTCTCATCAAATTCAATAATTCTCTACTTAATCTTGTTTATTCTACTGTAAATTTATCTATTAAGACTTTTATTTTAATAACTATATTTTCTATTTCTGTAATGTTTACTTTGGTGTTTTTCAATCTGCCTGTTGTTTTCTTCAATACTGTGTTCTTCTTTTATGGATTACCTTATTTCTCAAGTGAAAACTCTGAACATGTTAGGGATACTTATTTCAGAGTTTTTCTTAGATAGATCTTGTTCTCCTCAGGTATGAACACTCCACTTCTTTCATCTCCTTTCTCTATCTCATTGTATGACTTACAATGTTTTTCATATGCAGTGGGAATTGTCATTTATGAAAGTTCCATGTGTTCTAGATTGCAAAGATTTACTCCTATGGATCAAATTTACAATTATTTCTGCTAAAGTCCTTTAAGGTTCATTAGTTTTAGAACAGTTTCTATGACACTCTCTTGCCTCCATATTTCTGTACCATTTGGGAGATGAATTTTGGCTACCTACCAATGCACACCTTGGGCCATGATGGAAGGATTTGGCCAGCTTAATAGGAACATGGCATCTTCCTGGCATTTTGGCAAATATCACATCTTTTGGAGACTTTACAAGCTACTATTGTGACCACATAGGATTTTTTATATTGTGATCCTGTGGCCAGGATTTATATCATCTTTCTCAAAAACTATTCTCACTGATGACTAGGACATCTACATGGAAATATCTAACAGGTAGTTAAAAATAAGGCAGGAGTGCTCAGAAGACAAGTCAAAAGTCAGAGGAAAGTGTTTATGTGACTGTTCACGATTAACAAAATATTTGGAATTATTAATATAATTACCATTTGCTTTAAAAATTGAAAGATTGCAAATTAACAAACAAAGCAAAGTCCTTTTAGTTCTTTCTTGCATTCAAAATTTCAAAAGTCATTTAATAAACATTTATTAACAACCTAACGTATGTGGAGCACTCTTCTACATCAGCGCGACAATCATTCCTGAATAAAGTTTGAGCATTTGTGAGTAAAAGAGAGAATCAGAGAGTGAGAGAGGTCAATAGCTGAATAATTTATGAGAAGAATCACAAGTTTGGAGAAAAATAATTTACCATGGTAATGATATGTTATACTTCAGATATGAAATTGATATTACTTAACTTTCCTGTTTATTTTGGCTGTTTACACGCCAGTAGTGATATAGTTGTTTTGATCCATTTCCTTCTTTGTCCAGTTCCTGTTGTGAATGACAGCATGCATTTATAAAACAATTGCATAGGGTTTAGGAACAGTGGGTGACTACAAAATGATACAAGGCTGACTGACTCTATCAAGGCTCAGCACCTTAAGCTGGGCCTCATTAGAAATCAAGCCAACTGAGCTAACTAGGTATAAGCAGAAGCGTTTTTTAAGGACAAAGCTCTGTATGTTGCAACAGATAAAGCAGACTGTCAGTGGCACCTTAGCAGATTCTGATGGCTCTCCAGAGAGAAGTAATTCTGTCTGCATTATCCATGGTTGTAAAGTCACCAGGGAGTTGGTATCTAAGCTTGCTTCATGAAAAAAAAAAAAGTATTTAAAGGATGGAAACACAGGAGGCACTAAAACAAACACCATAAGCCACCAAGGCCATTTGTTTGGGGACACGTATTTTTCATAGCACAGATTTTTACATCAGAATTACTAGTGTCATTCATCATTACAAATGTTTTCTTAATAACTTTCAGAGAAAAAAAAAGGTTGAATTTCCTGTACCTGAAACATAGACGAGAATGAAAAGCAAGCTTGAATCAGGAGGAACATGTTATCTTATAATATGGATCAAACTTTATGTCGAGCTTGACCATTTCAAAGACCTCTCATAAAAGAGCCCAAATAAAGACTGAGTATACGCAGTAGAGTTGAGATATCACATTTAAATTTTATTTTTCCAGTCTCTTGCCAATATTAGCAGGAGTATCTGATGAATTCTTTGGTAAATTATTAGAATGACAGTCCATTGCTTCCTAAAATATCTGAGTATTTATTGCAGAACTATACAATAACTATATAAGTTTCATTTCCTATATAAGTTTTTTTCCTTCATGTCCTACATGTTCTTTGGCTGAAAAAGTAATGGATTAAAGGAATTAAAGAGTGAGCAAGATTAAGTAGTGGTTGTCATTCTGATAACTTGCTTTAATTGGGTTCCATAAAACCATAACAAAGACCATTATGTACTCTAATTAGGTCCACAATGGCTATAAAAACCTTGAATAGAATATGGTTGTTATACCCATTACATTTCTTATTCAGGTAACTTCATATTAAGCGATGCAGTGAACTGTGTTAGGACATAATGATTTATTTGTACCAATCCTCAATTTGGGGATAATATTTCATTATTCATTCCATCATTTTCAAACACATTTTTATTTCCTTTATTTTCTTCATCTTTCTTTGGATTACCTCCTACAAATTTACTGAGTACGATTTATCATATTCATTCATTCATTCAACTGTTAGGTATCTGGTGCCTACAATGAATTGGCCATTACACTCAGTGACAGGAAAAAAATGATCAGCAAAAACAAAAACAACCCTAAATCTCAATGACTACATTTGGAGTGAGGGGCAGGGAAGACAATCAAACAATCACATAAAACTATGAAATTAATAGTTACTACAAAACCAGAGGACATGGTAATCTGAAAGCTTATAATGAGATTTGGCAAAATCAAGAAAAGCTTTCCCAAGAAAGTGACACTTGTATTGAAATTGGAAGGATGGCTAAGAGTTATCCTGGTACAAAAAGGACAGACAGACTACTATGTGCAAATGACTGGAACTGGGGTGACAAGAATGTACATAAATTGGTCTTACTCCTAAAGCTAAAGCAAATATGCCCCTATTTCTAACTGGTCAGAGTCAAATGTTTTCAGGATTGAATTCAAGAGAAATCATTTGTTTGTCATTAGATTATTTCATGTCTAAATCATCTTTGGCAGAAGAAAGAAAGAACAAAGTTCTAGGTTTATTGTAGTTAAAGTCTCTTTCAACACCTGAGAGAAATATCCAGGACTTCTGCACACACTACTACAGAGTTTGGTGCAAATGAGTTTTCTCTTTATTTTTATTCTCTGCATTATTCTTAGTACTTAGTTATATATAAAGCATGATAGGCTATTTGAGTTTGATGTGTGATTATACTGTAGTTTGCATTTTACTTTTATAATTTGTGAGAATTTATTGTTAAAAAGCATTTTAAAATAAAATGTAAAGGAACGTGGTTGTTAAAGTTTAGTAGAAAAATAAATAGATTTCCTCTGAGAATACAAATGATAGTACCATTGTGAAAAATTATTAATCTGAGCCATTTAGAACTGCTTAAGAAACTACTGACTCATTTTAAATTGGTGTGACATCTAAACAATCATTCTTACTCTATCATTGTCAATCACTACCTTAAATAGGTGTAATGTTCAACTAAAGACTATCATACACATACGGTCTATCTTGAGAAACAATAACAGCTAAATTCTTCAAAAATACATTGACACAGTATCCTTTGAATTCTAAATACTAGATACATGCAGAAAAATGAAGAAAAAGTTTGGTTTAGTAGGTAATAAAAATGAATAAACTATGAACACCGTAAAGCAACAGAAATTTCTAGCACTGTTATATATATATATAAGTATGTATGTGTGCATGCACAGACATGCACACTGTATATGTGTATATACACATGAGAGTAATACACTCATATTAATGGAAGAGAGAGAGAGAATGAAAGAGAGGCTTATAATGCCACAAATAGGACTATAATTTCAGATAAGTCATTTAGTATCTTCCTCCAATTAGTCAACAGTTAAACTTCTCATGTATCTATGTTTATTGACCACTAATTAAAACAAATCATATCAGAAAATGAAACTTAGTAAATAGTAAAGCTTTTAATAGCTAAGTTATACAAAATATATATACTCTTAAAAAATAAATAATCTTTATTATATAGTTACATTTCATTCATTCATTAACAAATTTCATTAAGCTCCTATTGCACTAAGCACTGGGAAATCCTGGTAAAGAACAAGAAGCTCTTAATGCAATGGTACTTAACTATTTTAGAACTATATATTAACTGATAACCTTTTTTCTTTAGATCTCAAACTGAACCAAGAACACATAAAGTTTTGTTGGTTCTGATTCTTCCCCCTTTCTAAGTATCAACCATCCTTTCTAACACACATCAACACAATGACTGGACTTGTATAATGATATAAAAAAGAATATCATAAACATAACATAATCACCATCCTATGAGATTTATAATTCAGCAGAAACAGGCTAATAATAATGTATATTTACATGATATTTTACTATTCAAAAAATACTTTACACGCAATATCTCATTTGATATACATGTGCTGCTGTAGTTACCATTTAGAAATATTATTATCAAATGACAAAATGCTTATGAAATCCACAAAATCAGACCTTCTAAGTCACACATGAACAGCAAGGCATACATCAATGCAATTCAAAACTGAAGAAAGATGGGGCAAAGTCTCATGAGCATATGGTTCTACAGTATGATTTGTGCTGAAAGGCTTTGAAAAAGAGATGAGATTTCAGGATGTACTTAACTGACAGAAAGGGTCCACTTAACAAGTTAAGATAAAAGAAGTACAGTAAGACATTCCAAGGACAAAGTGCTACTTTGGAAAAGGCACAGAATTTGTAATATAAATTTATGCTAAGGTTTACAACCATGTGGTTTATCTCATTCTATATTGCCTACAAAACTGCTGTTGGGATCAATACCAGATTCTATAAATGAATAGGATATGATTCATCCAATATTTCCATCTCACTTCTCTCATTTCAGGTTTTTAAATCTTTTAAGTGTGTTTAAAAGAAGTTGACAAGCAAAGCCATCCAAACATTCGTAAAACTAATCCTGTTTCCCAACATGTGATGTAAGATCTATGAATCACAGTAACTAACTCAAATAAGTGACCCAGCATCCTTCTGATTATGGGAACGGACCATCTGTTCATTGTCCTCGAAAGCTAAACACTGCTCTGGCTTAACTTTTTTACAACAGTGATTATTCACTTTGGCAAGCATTGCATTTATTGTTTGTTTCATCACTATAAAGATTCTATTTTGGCATCCAAATGCTGTATATTTTCTTCTCTGGCATCAAATGAGCATTCATTCTTTTTCATAATATGGGAAATTTATTCGGTGCCAATTAGAAGAATAAATTGCAGGATGGCGATGGCTCTGTTACATCAGGAATCATACACAAGCTACTTTCTTCCTGCTATCAACCAGTTACAGAGAAATTGCTTCAATAAATTTCTCAGATTTCAAATAATGATTAGGTTAAACCATATGAAATTACCAATATTTAATTATTTGACTTTGAAAAGGGGCAATTTCATATGGCTTTACCTATGAAATGAACCAGATTTTCCTCATACTTTTATACCTTAATAAAATTTAGCCAGATATCTGTACCTCCATGTTCACTCAGCATTATGCAAATAGCCAAGATATGCAAAACTGAGTGTCCACTGAGAGATGAATGGATAAAGAAAATGTGACATATATAATGGAATATGATTCATCCATAAAAAAAGAGAGAAATCCTGCCATTTGTGACAACATGGATAAACCCTGAGGATGTTAAGTGAAATAAGTCAACAAAGAAAGACAAATACCTTATGATCTCGCTTAAATGTGGAATCTAAAAAGCCAATCTCATGGAAACAGATAGTAGAATGGTAATTTCCAGGGGCTGGAGGATGGGAGAAATGAGAAGACGTTGGTCAAAGGATATAAACTTCCAGTTATAAGAGATGTAAAATCTGGTGATCTGGTGTACAGCATGGTGATTGTAGTTAACCATACTGTATCACATACTTGAAAGTTGCTGAGAATAGATCTTAAATATTCACACCATAACAAAAACAACAAAAATGGTAATTATCTGAGGTGAAGGATATGTTAACTAACCTTATCGTGGTAATCCTTTTGATATATATCTATCAAATTATCATTACGTGTCTTAAATTTACACAATATTATACAATATTATATATCAATTACATCTCAATAAAGCCAGTCCCAAGTTCACACATGGCAGTGGCGGGGAGGGGGTCAGTCTAGGGATCTA
>NW_006436288.1:5063307-5089203 GCF_000325575.1 Pteropus alecto
TTCCATTTGTGACAACATGGATAAACCCTGAGGATGTTAAGTGAAATAAGTCAACAAAGAAAGACAAATACCTTATGATCTCGCTTAAATGTGGAATCTAAAAAGCCAAACTCATGGAAACAGATAGTAGAATGGTAATTTCCAGGGGCTGGAGGATGGGAGAAATGAGAAGACGTTGGTCAAAGGATATAAACTTCCAGTTATAAGAGATGTAAAATCTGGTGATCTGGTATACAGCATGGTGATTGTAGTTAACCATACTGTATCACATACTTGAAAGTTGCTGAGAATAGATCTCTTAAATATACACCATAACAAAAACAACAAAAATGGTAATTATCTGAGGTGAAGGATATGTTAACTAACCTTATCGTGGTAATCCTTTTGATATATATCTATCAAATTATCATTACGTGTCTTAAATTTACACAATATTATATATCAATTACATCTCAATAAAGCCAGTCCCAAGTTCACACATGGCAGTGGGGGGGAGGGGGTCAGTCACAGGGATCTAGACTGGCATCTTGCACAAGCAAAGCCACAGAATCAGGTGCTGACTGCCAGCATGGATCCCAGGCACTGGTGGGGTAGGGAGTAGAGAAGGACTCAGGCAACCCGTACCTGCAAACACAAAAATCTGTGGGGCAAAAGCCAATGAAATCTGCAGAGGGCCTGTGGTAGTTGTGTTGGCCATTGGTTTCTTCAGTGGAGAAAGATGTTGAGGTCCTCTGCAAGAAGAGGTCACTGGGTTCCACAATAACTCCCACTGTGTGGCTGATACTGGTAGCCCCTGCCCTTCTGCCTTGTTCCTAATCATCTCTAGATGTCTCAACTTTACTGGTTTCTGGCATACATGAAACTAAAGCAGATCTTTCATGTAGTACACCCAAAAGACTAGGGAAGCTGGTTGCTCATCCCACTCTCCCTTTTCAGGCAAGGGGAACTCCTTCTAGCTGGGGCATTCCCCCTTGATGCTGAGCAATGCCTATCTGGGGAGATGGGGTGATACAACCAAATGAAGCTGTTCTTCCTTCTCTTATATGGTTATTATCAGGGGTTTTGTTCCACTGTGTTACTGAAGTTTTCTAAGCAGACACTCCTGAGCTCTCGCACAGCTGTTTGTGTTTGGAGACAGCTGTCAAATTGTTGATCTTTGTGAGGGGTGGCGGCGGGGGCGGGGGTTCCTACTCCGCCATCTTGGTGAACATGGGGGTACAGATATTCTAGTGAAATACAATCATATAGACTTTAGATTTACAATAACTTCCACTTTAAGTCAGTTTCTTTTAATGTAGAATTTTGTGATTTTTGTCAACTTTCTAGAATCGAGCTTCAAACTCCTCATCTAGGGAAAATTAGAAGCTTTAAACATACTCTCTTGAGAATGTGTGAATTATAAAAATTAACAGAAGATATATTTACTTATATTGAATTTCATGCCTTAAAATGAGCTGTGAGTTTATGGTATTTAGAAGAGGCATAAGTGAGAACCTTTGCATAAAAACAGCTAGGATCAGGAGCTCTACTATCTGTGGATTTAAGTTTCATTTTAACTAGGTAGCTATAAATAAAAATGGGGCTTTATCCTTTTTTGAAAGAAAATATTTTACAAACAGCATGGAATGCATGCAGTTTGGCTGAAAACTGAAGAGTCCTCTTTTTGACAAGGAAATGTATATCAGGGAAATGCAGTACACATCAGGTATCTAGACTTCGTCAAGGCTAAAAGCTTGACAAATTCTTTTTTAATACCTTGTGAAAAGAGATAGAGAAAAAGAGATTGAATGCTAATACAATTGGATGGATTTGAAATGAATTGAAAAGCCATTTCTTAAGGATACTGATTAATGAAATGATGTCACAGTCTGTGGACTTTGCCTTCAGCCTGTCTTGTTCAACGATTTTATCAATGACTTGAATGAAAACAGAAAATGTATGTGTATTACATTTGTAAATGATACAAAGCTTGGAAGGATAAAGAAGATGCTGGATGACAGTATGCCAGTATCGTGAGCCAAAAAGATCTTAACAAGCTTGAGAGATGGGCCAAACCTGACAAGATAGAATTTAATAAGGATAAATGTAAGGTCAGTGCAACAACAAGAACAAGGAAAGAACCCTGCTCTTCAAGTAAATGCTGAGGGAGCTGTGGCTTAAGGGCAGCAGGTGAAATGAGGACTGAGGAATTCAGTTGAGTTCACAGTAAGCTCACTTATAGTCCATAATGTGAATTGTGATTAGGGGCTTGCTCTTTAGAGTCCAAAAAAAAAAAAAAAAAAAAGGGAGGTTAAAGTCCTAGAATTGACCCTTATTATGGTTAAGTTTAACAAATTAAAATAATCTTGCCAAACCTGAATTTCCTTTATTATAAAATCAGAGTAATAATAGTAAAATCTTCAATATGATGTCTACTTATATAACTTTTTTTATGGAACTGCTGACCCTTAATTCTTGAATCTTTGGTGATAACTGAGACTTTGCTTAAATATACCATGGATTCTTTTTTCCATCTTTCAATGGGAGGAGAGTGGGAAGGAAGATATGAGGAGAGAAAGAGGAGATGGAAAAGAAAACAAGAGAAGAGAGAAATTAACCAATCTTTATTGAGATACTGCTTTGGTCCAGGCACTAGATACATGAATTCGTTTAATCTGCATAACAAAATGTAACAAAGGTACCATTATTTTCATTTTAGACATGAGAAAACTGAGGCTTAGAGGGAGTAGTTTTCTCAAGTCAAAACTAAAGAATTAGAACAATTGGATTTTCAACCCAGATCTCCACTCTAAGGCTCAGCCTCTCTCCACTACCTCCATTCACCTCAAAACAGAGTCTTCTCAGATCACCTAATGACAAGCATCCTCAACATTCTTTCACTCTATCTGCATGATCTGAAATTTCACCTAAAATGTTATTTCATTACCACATTTATGTTGATGTTAGGTTTGGTCCAATCTGTGAGAATTTAACACATTAAATTATGTCTGTGACTCAACTTGCCTATATAAAGCAATTCAGTAGGCACAGTGTCATTCCTGATAGTCATCTTATTTCTTGAAGTAATCCTCCCATAACTGGTTCCTGGAAAGCTTTCTTCCCTGGGCAATTTTAAACCTAATTATGCTTCCTTTCTGTTTTGTTTAAGTAATGTCTTCTGTCTTTCTATGTTCCACCAACTGCATATGAGCAAACCTTGAAGCAAGCCAGCAACATCAGAACTACTTCTTATTAAACTGAAATAAAAAAATTATTTAAACTAATAAAAGAATGCAATGCTATGCATTTGTAGTTTACCACCTACACTAAAGGAGTTTGGAAAGAAGCCAGTAAGGGAAAGATATAGCTACAGGAAGAACATTATCGCCATCCACTGTCAAAGCCCTGTGCCACCCACATACTGCCATCTTGTAAAACCCAACCAAACATCACATTTCCTTTGAAGTCCTGCCTGATCACATTCTACCCTCGGTGAGACTGATCCCTCTTTCCTTCACTCCATGCCTTTTCAGACCTCTTATATAGCACGCATTACACTGTATTACAAATATCTGCTAATGTAACAGGATGTTAAAACTTTCAGTATAGGTACCAACACAATAGATGTTGTATTCCAAAGGAGGTGCTTGGCCATTTATAAATTTTTTTCACATAATTCATTAGAAACAATGCCTAAATCCCTCATGCACATCAAAAATATTTTTTAAAGTGAAAATGAAGATAGGAAAAGGATTTTCTGACTGGGTTTCCTTCTAAGACTATGCTTAAAGTTGTATCCTCCTTGATGGTGGGGAAGCTCTCAAACCTGATGAGGGAGCAACACTAAGTTTGCATGTGAAGTTTAGCATGTGAGCCCTGAAGTTATGAAGAGCACAGTGGGATAATATCTGAGTCCCACCCAAGGTAAGGCAATAGAAATGGGCTGATAAGCTTCAATTGTCTCGGCACATTGGGGTGTTGCTGCTATGTGTAGGGGGGTCAGTGTGCAATCTCAGCATTTGCTGGGGCAAGGCATTTTCCAGCCTATTACATTCTGACTTCTAAGTCTGCTCTATGAAAAATGCTCATTTAAAAGTTGACAATAAAAGCTTTGAAGCCTAACAAACCTAAATTTGATTAGTAAAATCAATAAATATGTATAGAATGCACAGAATGTGCCAGGGACTAAACTAGGCTCTGGAGATCAATGGTAAACAAGGCAGACATGAAACAACATGACCTCACCATGCTTAACATTAACCCAACTATACCACTTCCCAGCCATCTTACCATAAGAAAATTTATTAAATTGTCTGAGCATAAGCTTTCTTACCTATAAAAGGAGAATATTATCTATTTCATGGGAAATAGTACGAAGATTAAATGAGGCGAATTATGTAAATTGCCGATTAATTCCTATCAGACATATAATAGTCATTCAACAAATGTTCAAGCCTTTTACTGCCCCCTCCCTCTCCACTACCTTGCCCATTCCCTGCACATTCTTGTACCTTATACTGCTTTTGCTCTATTCTTTAATTATCTTAGTTCTACTCCAGTGAGCAGGTATGAAATGCCTGTATTCCCCAAAGCTTTCCCAATTCTGTCTTTGCTCATTCTTTACCTTCTCCCTAAGGAACCTTTTTCACTTTCTTGGCATCAACTACCACAGCTATGTAATTGCTGCTTCAAGCTATGTCTTTAAGTGTGATCTCTCTTTAGTTCACTTCCCACATTTTCATGATGCCTCTATTTCAGTATGTCTAAAAATAAACTCACTATACTTAGCAGAAAACTACTCCGATGCTTATACCATTGATAATTAAATTTATTTAAACACACACTTATTAAGCACTTATTATATACAAGAGACTCTCCTGTCACTATCTGAGCTCAAAAAGACAAAAAAAAAAAATTTAATAGGGCCAGTATGCTTCATTAGCTGAATTCTCCCTGTTTGCTCTCAGAAACTCAAGAATCAATAAGACTTGAACAGCAATGCATACTTGTATCTACAAAGCATTGTAATTTATATATGGTAGGTAATCAATAAGTGTTTACTTGGCTAAACTCTATTCAAATAAATGGTACATCTGCCCTCCCAAGTTCATTGCAGCATTATTTGCAATAGCCAAGACATAGAAGCAAACTTAGTGTCCATCAATGGATAAATAGATAAAGAAAATGTGAGATATATATATTGTCGCAATGAACTTGGGAGTGCAGATATCTTTTCAGGATAGTAATTTTGCTTCCTTTGCATAAATATCCAGAATTGGAATTGCTAGTTCTTTTTTTAATTTTTTGAATAACTTCTGTACTATTTTCCATAGTGGATATACCAATCTACAGTTCAACCAACAATGCACTAGGGTTTCCTTTCCTCCATATCTTCGCCAGCATTTGTTATCTCTTGCCTTTTTCACAATGGTCATTCTAACAGGTGTGAGGTGATATCTCACTGTGGTTTTGATTGGCATTTCCATGATAATTAGTGATGTTGAGCATCTTTTCATGTACCTGTTGACTATTTGTAGGTCCTCTTTGGAAAAATGTCTATTCAGTTCTATCCATTTTAATCATAATATTGTTGTTTTTAATTTACTTTTTTTTTGCTACTAAGTTGTATGAGTTCTCTTCATTTTTTAGACTTATCAGAGAGATGGTTTCTTCTATTCTGCTTGCAGATGATATGATCTTATATATAGAAAATCCTAAAGACTCCACCCAAAAGCTGTTAGAACTAATGAAAAATTTAGTAAAGTTGCAAAAAACAAAATGAACAGAAATCAGTTGCATTTCTATACGCTAACAACAAAATATCTGAAAAAAAAGAGAGAGATGGTGTTTATTTCAATATTTGCCATTACATACTGTCAGGTTAGGCCAACCAAGTTTTAAAAATCTAATAAGCAGTGAAAAATATGATAGAAACTGGAAGAAAGTAAGGGCTGAAAATCAGAAATTTTAAATAATCTGCATAAAATTTACATTAGTATTTATAGGAATAGATGAGAGTTCTATATATATGGAAAAACAGTACTTTGTTTCCATTCATACTTAAGAAACATCCAAAGAATAATTTTAGGAAAGTGGAATTAACAATTTCTAATACTTTAGTCAAAATTTTAAAAAAAGATAATGTAGATTTTGGCATCACTGAGTGTCCTTAATTAATATAATTAAGTACAACAGGAGGGACAGAATTCAAATGGCAAGGGTTTAAAAAGAGTGAGCGCTCAAGGTCTTGAAAATCATAAAAGGCTTTTTGCAAAGATTGGAAACAGTAAAAGGCTTTTTTGCAAAGATTGCCTAGAAGGTTATCACTAGTAATCTTTGGACTTGGCAAATGAGAAAGGAGGCTGATAAAATGATGACTGGGAAAGAATTCGAAATTTTTTTTTTTTAATTCTGAAGTACTTGGTGTCTAGGCTCTTCAGAGATAGAATCAAACATTTATTTATTGAAGGCTGAAATATCAACACTAAGTTTATCCAAGGATCATCAGGCCCTAGGATATATTAGATCATGGTGGCCAAACTGATTTATACCAAAAGGCAATTAAATAATTTCCAATAAAAAGCACAACTGTTAGGCAGACTGTTCTTAATATTGGCTGGTCAACACATTTTTGCTCCAGGGATGAAGCTTTTTCAGTGAAGTAAATTTAAAATTACTAGGTATTAGTCGCCAGCACCAGCAGAAAGGCTTCTGCCCCAAATCTTCCATCTTTTATCATTGCCATTTTTTTTAATATACTACAAACTTTATTAAAACGGGATGCTTTTAAAAATGCCAATTTCTGGCCCTTGCTAAGACTAAATTCAAACTTCAGAGAGTTAAACCCAGAAATCTCTATTTTTTAAACAGCTTCACCTCTCCATCTAAATGATTTTGATGCACATTAGAGAATTTTTGGTATAATTTTTTATATCCACTTCCATTTCATCGCTTCATACTTCTTATTCAATTTGGTCTCTCTTCTACTACTTCACTATGTTCTTCTCTTGCTGAAATATCCCATGACATCCTCATTTTCAGCTCCAATGGTATTATTTCCATTAACTAACTGTCCTAAAACTGGACACTTTTGCCGCTCTCTCTTTCTTGGATCTTTCTACTTCTTGGCTTCCAAGGTAGCGTTCACTCCAGGTTCTCTTCCTATTCACTTGACCTTGTCTGTTTTCTTTGCTAAAAGAAAGAAAATAGGCACTGCTTTGGGCCATACATTTTGCGTTTTCCCAAAGTTTAGTCCTTGTTTTACCTTTGTTATTTCGAAGACTTCTTTTGGAAAAATTTCATTCATTCTCATTTCTTTTTCCATTGACTATAATTTTATAATTCCCATCTTTTTTTCCAATCCTGGCTTCTTTTTTAACTGTGGTTGTTTAACCTCTTGGGCTCACCAAATAGCTGCTTTCAAGGATTAAGTAAATTTGAGATAGGCGCAGCAGAAAGGCAGAAAGGAAAAGCATTAAGTGGAACTGCTCACATAAAGTCTGAGAAAGGTTGAGAAAGTGCTATGACCAAACTGCCTTAGATATTCCCAGCATAAAAGAGACATAATGAGAACCAGGTGACATTGGCCCAGGAAATATAAAGCTAGCGACTGAGTAGACTAATCAAACCCACCTAAAGCTTCAAAACAGTGTCAGTGTCAAGCAAGGGGGTCATGAGCAAAGGGTTATAATGCTGAACGAAGGCCTGAACAGAAGCAGAAACTGAGGCAAGAGCTTGGTAAGGAGCAAAATTGGGAGCTGCACATGTATTGATCCAGATAACAAAGTGCTAAGGCAGTCAGCACGTGGATAACTTGTCCACTGGCAGGGAAGCTTAAGCAATAAAAACTTCCATTAGTTTATCTATAAAAGCTTTTAAAAATCACCTAAAGATCTGGGATTTACTATGTGTTTAATCTGAGGTAGTCAGAATATTCTAGCATTATCCCCATTGCTGAAGCCCATCACCAGCATTTGATCACTCACTCCTTTTTAATACATTTATTTCATTTGTCTTCGGGGATATTATATTTCCTTGTTTTTCCTCCTACCTCACCAAAGTTTCCTTCTCAGTCTCTGCTGCTAGTTTCTCTTCCCTCAATCCCTTCACCATGGAAGACACTGGGGCTTAGTCTTTGGACTTTTTTTTTTTTTTTTTAATTCACCTACATTTATTTTCCAGGTAATCCTATCCAGTCCTATCACTTTGGGTCACAGGATGATTTCTACATCTCCAACCCAGACTTCTCCTCTGATCTCCAGTTTCCTTTATCCAAATGCCTACCTAACACAACTATTTCTATATCTAACAGCCATTTCAAACTTAACATGTGCAATATTAAACTCCTCATCTTTCTATCTAAATGTGCAGAATTTCCACCTCAGTTGACAGCAATTCTATCCTTGCAGATGCTCTGTCAAAACCTTAGTGTCATCCCCAATTTCTTTCTTTTTCACTTCACATCCTTTCTCTTGTTCTCAACAAGAAACACTGGTTGGCTTTATCTATAAAATATATCCAGAATCCAATCACTTCTCATGACCTCCACTGCTATCAGCTATTCCAATCATCATCTTTTACCTGGATTACTGCAGTAACATCTTTACCAATCTACCTGCCTCCACACTTGCCATTCTAAAGCCTATTCTCAAGAGACTGATCCTTTTAAAATCCAAGTGAGATCATATCACTCCTGTACTTAAAAAAGCCCAATAGCTCCCTGAAGACAAAATCCTTTCAGTAGCTTATAGGTTCTATATGCTCTGGCCCTTGTGATCTTGCTGATATCATCTTCCACTCTCCATCTTGCTCACTGTTTCAGCCATACTGACCTCCATACTGTTCCTAAAACACACCAGGCATGCTGCAACCTGACAGCTCTGCACTGGCTGTTCACTCTACCTGAAATGGTCTTTCCCCTTCCTTCAAGTATTTGCTCAAATTCAACAGCTCGTGAGGCCTTGCCTAATAAAAAATTGTACTCCACAGCTGCCTACTCCCACTAACACACACTCTCTGTCTCCACCTCTGCTTGATTTCTGAAGTGCTTATCACTTTCTAATGTTATATAATTAGCTTATTTATTATGTTTATTTCTTCCCTCACAAGAATGTAAGACACACAGAATCAGAGATTTTGTGTCTTTTAGTTATACATTCCAAACACACAGAACAATGTCTGGCACATAATAGGTCCTCCATTAATATGGGTTTAAGGCATGAATTTATAAATCAATAAATAAATTATTAGTTCAATAACTAAATGCATCTCTCTCATACTGCAAGTTAGGTATTTTCCTAAGTACATGCCATTGGAAATTTTTCCATGCATACTCATTTTTATTGTTCTCTCTACTTTTCTCTTCTTAGAATCTGCATTTCTTAATAATGTAGTATTTTAAAATCTATCTGTAATTAAAACTTCAATTCATACTTACGTATTTATGAAAAATTCCTCCACTAAGTTTGTCACCTCATTTTCATATACCAATTTCAGCTGGAACCTAACTAAAATGTCTTTACTTCTGATGTTTTTAAATGCAATCTATGTAGAAAGTTTCATAATATATAATTTAATTATATTCATTCTAATGTTTAATTTGATATTCTTTTTAACTGGAAGAATAGTGTCAAGAAAGAGTTGTCTTTTCTAGAAATGCCAACTGACCTGTCATTGCCATCGTTCTATTTGTGAGCTGAAAGTAACAGATTTTTTGCCACTTAATGAACTTTCCACTTGGCAGGCAGAAGACCTACACGTCACACACTTCGGTGACTCTCCTCCTGCAGATTCCACATGTCCAAGTTTCTCCTCCTTCTTTGCCCTTCTAATATCCTGCCTGGTTCCACTTTCAATAATGCCAATTGCTAGCTTTACTTGTAGTTATTGCACAGACTGCAACAGACTGGGTTACGTGCCTCATTCCTAAATGTCAAGATCCCACCTGAAAAACCCTACATGACCAGAAAGGATGGATTATGGTGAATGCAGATTAGACTCAGACCCGCTGAGCAGCCCATGAGGCAATTGTCAGCAATCCTTTGTCATTTGGATCCTTGCACCATTTCTCTCTCTTTCTCCCCGCCTACCCTCAATCTACAGCATCTTGTTTTCTTCCTCCTATAAGGCAAAATAAGTGAATTCTGCTCCTGATCTTTTTCACACAAATATGTGCTCAGTGACCAAAGACCCCTCCACCATCCTGTTCCTTTACTCATTTCACTGTACCTTTTTAGCTTCTTCCTTCTTTCCACGAATAGTTGTTACCTTAAAGACATCTTATTCCCAACAAAATTTATAATGCTTACTAAACGTATTTCTTTTAAATTTTTATAGACTGTCTTTTTACACTAAGGCTTAGAATCATTAGCATTCCCCTCCACTGGAGGCAAATTTACATACCATTACGAAGGAGATAATTGAAGCTATGGCTGAAGAGCTGTAAATCTAAATCACCTCTGCCCTAATATAGCCCCCATCCTGCATCAAAACAAAACAAAACAAAAAGACAATGGGAGGCAGAAAAGAATGAAGTAATCATTTGATTTAGAAGATAAAATCCTAGGTCAAAAAACAGCCTTGCTACTTTTTAATCAACAAATGTAGGCAATCTATCCCAGTCTCATTTTCTCGGTATAAGACTGTAACATCTACTTCCTGGGGAGTGTACAACAATAAAGCTAACATCTGTGAAATAAATCTGCAGACGTCAAAATGTTTTAAGAACATACATGATTATTGCTGAAGGTCCTAGAAATAATTAGGCCACCTGCTTAAAAGCATAGATTAAAACAAAAGCGTGTGAAAGAAGAAAATGTCTTATTTATAATAAACAAAGAAGAATTATAAGGCTTAGTTGTGAGATTTAAAAATAATTATACTGCAGTATATATGTGAAGATATACCATCTAAGCATATTTTAAGTTCAAATTTTAATCATGAAATACTTCAACCATAAAAAATATAGAAAATACTATAACATTTACCTATTAACACACCACTAATATTAAACGTGTTAATATTTTCCACTATATGTTTTAGACCTTCTCTTTTTTTTAAGAAATAAAATGTTACAGGCAAAATTAAAGTCCTACCTCCCTTCTTCTCTTCTTTCTTTCCTCTCAAACCACTTATCTGAAATTGTTGTTTATCATTCCCACATAAGTTTTGAAAATGTACTTCCATAAAGAAAATATATTACTCTTTGTGTAATTTAAAATTTTATATATATACTAAACACACCCTTTTAATCTTTTTACTCTTAAAAATATGTTTATAAGATTTATCTATGTGGAACCAGAAGATCTAGTTTGTTTATTTAGACAACTCTATAATATGATGTCAAAGAATAATTATATATGTGTTTCCTTATAAATATTAATTTCTCCCTAAAAGCATAATTGCTGGGTTACAGTAGACAATCATCTTCACATTTACAACACCATTAGTAATACTTAACATCTCCAGTAGGTGTCATCAGAATTATTACGTTTATTTCATTAAATCGGCTTGATATGGCATGTCATGACTTCTAATTTGTATTTCCATGAATATTAGCAATGTTGAGAATCTTTTAAATTTTTATTGGCATTCAGTTTCTTCTTCTATGATTTACCTATCATGGTCTTTGCCTATTTTTCTATTGGGCCGATTTTCTTTTTATCATTAATTTGTAAAAGCTCTTTATATATTCTGGATACTAATACTTTAATGGTTATATGTGTTACGAATTTCTTATATCTTACCTCTTTTTTTCACATTTTTCAGAATATCTTAAAAATATATTATGCAGTCAGATTGGTTAATATATTCCTTATAATTTGTGCATTTGCGTCACATATAAGAAATCTGAACCTGATGTAATTAGAATATATTCCCGTGTTTCTTTCTAAATATTTTATTATTTTGCTTTTTTTTTTAATTTAGACTTTTAGTCCATCTAGAACTTACCTGCATGTATGTACAGATATAAACATTTTTCATACCGATAATTGTCACAGTCTCATTTATTTAATAATCCATCTTGTTTCTCCCAAATTGTATTCTTACAGTCATCAAATAAATAGGTTTGGTGCTAAATTCCCTTTTCTTTTCCATTGGTTTGTCTATTCTTGGCTCAACCCTACAGATTTTATTCCTACAGATTTACGGGAGTTTTAAAATCTGGTCAGGAAAATCCACCATTCTTCTTCTTCTTCAAGACTGTGTTAACTATTCTGGGTCCTTCATATTTTCACAATAAATGTTAGGTCAGTTTGTCAAATCCCATTAAAAAGAAACTGATGACCTTTTTACTGAAAGTACACTGAATTTATAATGTGGGATGTTTCCATCTTTATGACTTTGATGCTTCCCAACCACAAATTGTGGAATCACAATCATGCTACATCTTCTCAATAATTTTTTTCTTTTAATGAAGTTTTATAGTTTTCTCTAAAAATGCCTTAATAATCCTTTACAAGGTTTTTTGGGGAGGGATACCTCATAGTTTTGTCTTCCATTATAAATGATATATAAGTTTTATGGTACATTTTCCAAGGAAGACCACCACCAAGTGATTAACAGTATAAGTTTGGATTTTGAAACCAAAATTTTTGAGTTCAAATCCTGGCTTTGTCAATTAGAGGGAGTATTACCTAAAACAAGTCATTGAACCTCTTTGTACCTCTGAAAGATAGTTCACTCATCTATAAAAACAAGAATTCTAATAATTCCTGCCTCAAAGGATTGTTGTGATGATTACATAAACAATCAGAGGGAGAGAGAAACATTTAGAAAAGTGCCTGGCATATGGTAATTGTTTACAAATGTTAAATTGTTGACTCGGGATGGGCTCGGGGATGCTGCATTAACAAGTAACCCTAAAATCTCAAAAACTGAAAGCAACAGAGTTTTTTTCTTGTTTATACAACATGTCTGACGTGTATAAGCTGGGGCACTTTGTCCTCGTCCCAGGGCTCAACCAAATAGAGCAGTTAGTATCTGGAAAATTGCCACATTCTGTGGAACAATGAAAAAGTATAGCACGTGATATACTAGCTATTAAAGCTTTAACCTGGAAGTGATAAGCATCACTCTGCCTATATTTCATTGATCATAGCAAGTCATCTGATTAAACCTAACTTCAAAGGGATAAGAAAGTAAAATCCTCCTATCTACTAAGATAAAACCAAAATATTTAAAAACACTTACCAGTATGCAGCATTATTAACTCTCATAATTGTTACTTATTTAATCAGTTTACAAAAACTGAATTTTTAAAAATCTTAATCTTAAATCCTATCAAATTGCTAAACTATCTTATTAGTTTTAATAGTCTGCCTGGAGTTTCTGTTGGATTTTCTTGGCATATATTCACTGTTACAAATAATGACAGTTTGTGTCTTCTTTCTCAATCTTATTATATGATTTATCTCATGTCTTTGTGTTTGTGCGTTGATGTATGTTGCTGTGTTGGCTAAAACTCCCATTAAAATGTTGAAGAAATAATAACACAGTGAAAAGGTGGGTACTGTCAGCTCTTTTAATTTTTGTGAATTTAGTCAGTTTGGAGTATCTCATTTTTATATTAGTTGTCATTTCCTCAATTACTAGTAAAGTTGAGCTTTTTTGGGTGGGGAAGGAGGATGTTCTTGGCCATGCAACTTGCCCTTTTGTGAGTCGTCAATTCACACTATTTGCTTATTTTTCTATTGCACTGTTTGCCTCTTTCTCACTAATATGTAAGAGTGCTTATACATTCAGATATAATTCTTTGTTGATTAAATGCATTTGAATATCTTTCTATAGTCTATGCCTTGTATAATATTTTTTAATGGCGTCTTTTGTCATACCGAAGTTTAATGTAGTCAAAATCTGTCATGTTTTGAGCTTTTGTCTTTTTTTAAAGAAATCCTCACTATCGAAAGGTCATATAAATATATTTTTTTATTTTATTCTAAATGATTTTATTTTTACTTTCACATCTAGTTCTTTAATCTGCCTGGAACTTCAGTGAGCCTTATGTGGTGGAATACTGAGGGGGCAGGGGAAGAGGGAGGTAAGAATTAAGAGAAAACAAAAATGTACTTATTGCCAACATATCTGACCTTAAAAAAGTTTTTGTGAAGAACATTAATTACATTTTTCAGAACCCCTAATGTTCTGCATAGTGCAGAATTGGGGAAATTCTAGAACCAGTGAATTCTATTTAAAATTTCAAGAGAAAGGAAGGAAATTAATAATTCATGGTCCCCTGAGTAGAGAGCACTGTGCTAGGTATGCTCCATAACTCCTTTCATCCTCAAAAGAAAACTACATATTTTTAATACTATTTTATAGATCCCTAAAACCATCTAGCTAATAAACTGTGAAAACAGAATATGAGGCCAGATTTCTCTGACTTCAAAGTCCGTCTCCTTCCATTTTTTTCCCACCATAAAATCACTGAGTATTTTGTAAAGATGAAGGATAGATTCATACGTTGTGATTTTAAGACAAAGTGAGATACTGGAAAAGAGAGGTAATGACCCTGGTAGAAAGATTTAAACACATAAGCAAGCGATGTCTCTTTAAATATAACCTAAATTTTACAACTATTTTGAAGTTAAAAACATTTACCAGAATTCAAGTCCTGGAGACCTGAGTTTAAATCTGTTATACCAAGCAAACTACTTTCTCAGCTTCAGTGAAAAGTGGATAATAACACCAACTATACAGGACTGTTGGGCAGATTACATCAATTACATAGAAAAAGCATCCAGCACTCTAGTCTCTATAACCTAAAGAATATTGAAAGTCATTGTCCTCCCTCCCTCCTTTCTCTCTCGCTTTCCTTTTCTTTTTCTTCTGCTTTTGTTTCTTCCTTGCCTCTGCCTCAGGCAGCACTTTGTTAGTAATACTGGACCTACTACATAAATAGGTGACCTGTTATTAATTATGACCAGGTTCAGCCCAGCAGAGCTAAATTACTTTCATAAGGCCGAGTCATCAGAATGAGTCACAACACACTCTTCCTCCTCCCCGATGCTTTGTTCCCACAGTGGCCACAGCTGCCTTCAGGTTCTTAAAGGTTAGAGAGTTACTGAAGAGTGACTGAGATGGTGACCTCTAATATTTTGTTGCTGTGCTCCTACAATATCCCAGAAATGAACAAGTTAGCATCCACTGAAAATTAGTTGGGTCATATCAGGACAAATAAAGATGTCACATTGATTCTGTCTCCAGTTCTACTACTCAAACCTGTTTCTTTCCTGTTTCTCATTCTCTTTGTCTTTTCCTCTCAGTTCTCCTTTGTGAAACACTTCTGTCCTCTATCTGGTATTTTCCTTCTCTTTGTTCTCCTTTTGATATCTGCCATCTCCATTCTATTCCCATGTTCCCCTCATCTCCTCTTTCTTCCCCATTCCATTCAAAAATAATGATAATGATAGTGGTAACAATAATAAGCAGTTGTCTGCTGATTGTACTGCAGGAACATGCAGTACTTTCCATTAGTGATCACAGGTGGCTTCCCAAGTCCCACCAGCCTGGTGGCTGAATTGTTGGGTCACAGTGAGGCAGGTGGGAAAGTGTGGGTGGTACCCAGTAAGCAGTCCAGAATCATTCCACTGCCAACACTTCTGACAATGAAATGTCTAATACAGGCAACTAGATTGTAGTTCATTAAGTCTGTGTTGCTAATGTACTCCAAGTCAGTCACGATGCAGTTGCCAGTGGAAAATGCCCAAATGCAGTCTACGGAAGTAAAAAAAATGAGAATGACTTGATACTTTATCTAAGACTATGACATCACCTCTTGATTTTATGTCTGCCCAGCTTTTGTTCTATGAATGAGTAGGCCTGTGTTTTTCAGAGCAATGTTGTAACATACACATATGATAAAAATTATACTGGGAAGCCTAATGAAGCCTGCCTCTACCCAGACAAATTATCTGGTACAGATATCCAATGCAGCTAATTCAGGAGTATAAGTTCTTACCTTTTCCTATACAGTAATTTAAGAAATGACTCAGATGCATAATTACTTGAAACTCTACTTAATTCTGCCTATAATTTTGCTTGAACTACTAATTTACATTTACTTGATATTTTTATTTTAAAATTCTATTTTTCTTAACACATTTGTATATGTGTTTTTGTGTAAACCACTTCAAATCCTTTGTGGGACAATATGAGTTCAAAAACATATAAATGAAGGAATAAATTCTGACTTTACCCAATCATCTAAAGCATATGTCTTAATCGCTATTCTAATTTTTAGCTTATAGATTTGTTTCCATTTTTATCACCTCATTTGTAATTTGACTTCATGCTACAACTGAATGTGTCCTCCCAAAATTCATACTTTGAAACCTAATCCCCAATGTGATGGTATTTGGAGATGAGGACTTCAGGAGATGATTAGGTCAGAAGGTGGAGACTTACGATGGGATTCATGCCCTTATAAAAGAGACACCAGAGAGCCATCCCACCACTCTCGGCCATGTGAGGACACGTGTACCAGGAACAGAGCTCTCACAAGATACTGAATCTGCACGTGTCTTGATCGTGGACTTCCCAGCCTCCAGAGCTGTGACATATAAACTTCCAGTGTTTATACGCCACCTACTCTAAGGTATTTTGTTACAGCAGCCTTAACAGACTAAGATATCTCATAAGAGAATTTGATTTAAAGACATCATTAAAGGACAAACTTCATTTTATCTCGGTTATGCTAGGCTTCTTAACATAAATTCAAATAAGTGAAGAATATCAACACAAAGTAGATATATATTGGCCACTATTCTAAGGATCTGGGAAATTCTGGCTTAAAAGTACTTATTTTGATATGAATTATCCAGGTATAGAATTCCAAGCCAGGTTAAGTTTAAATGTCAGCCTTACATTTTTTAGTTCAAGGCTCTATTAATAGATGGATTCATTACAAAAAAATTCCCTCACGACCTACTGGGAGTTTCTACTGCCCACTGAAGCTCTGATTTAGAAAATTCATCGGTGTTCATGGAGTAAAGCAGAGAACTGCTTACTTGTATATCTCTCTCCTATATTTTTGAGGGTTAAAGTTTTTAACCAGTCTAATCCCCAGCACCTAGCAATGTCTGTCATGGAGTAGGCCATGGGCTCTACTACCAAGTAGTCTGATTATAGGCTTAGC
Organism: Pteropus alecto; assembly: GCF_000325575.1. Taxonomy (NCBI): domain Eukaryota; kingdom Metazoa; phylum Chordata; class Mammalia; order Chiroptera; family Pteropodidae; genus Pteropus; species Pteropus alecto. The sequence goes on from NW_006436288.1 coordinate 5,080,421, forward strand.
TCTGCCATATATAATCTGTACACCTTAAGGCAACCTGCTAAAACTCTTCGTGTATCAGATTTTTCATCTGTAAAACCGAGAAAATGAGAGTTCTTAGAAATTAAAATAATACCTGGCATATAGAAAACATTCAATAAGTCATAAGTAAATGGATGAAACAGTTAAATTTCTACATAACTGCACAACATAATTGTTGAATTATATGTGTGTATCTGAAATTCTCAAATACAGATGCCTGAAGAAAGGTCCTAATTAGTAACCACGCATTATCCCAGCTGGCATTCTCAAATGGCTGATGACACCTTCCCAAGCATAGACATAGTGCCTATAAGAAATTACAGTGTCAAGAGCTGTGTCTCTTAAATTTAAGGCTGCTTCAACCATGGCCAAGTGGCCCAACAGTAGGAGCTTTTGATTATAGTTCATAATCAATTGAGCTGTATATATGAACAATCACTAGGCGCGCGCGCGCACACACACGCACACACACACACACACACACACACACATTCAGAATAGCAACATGGCCAAAAGAATAGGTTTGGACATCAGACCCAGACTTCATCATTCTTCTGTTTATTTAGCTAAGTGTCTTTGGGCAAGTTAAACTCACTAAGCTTCAATTTTTCCTTGTAAAATGAAAATAATACCTACTTTAAGGGCTGGTAATTAGAGAAACAAATGAGACAATGTATATAGATCACTTGACACATATGAAGTGTTTGTTAAATAGAAGCTGCTATTGTTATTATTACGTTTCCCCAAATTCTGAGAATTTTTTTATTAAGAAAGAGCTATTGCATTGGTTACAAAATAATTCTATTTTGGTTATGGGGGGAAAGTTTAGTAGTTTTAATCTTTAAAAGAATTTCTGATGTTGCAGTTGCCATCTAGGATGCCATAAAACCTAAAAAACCAATAAATCATGATTATTTTTTACTCTGAATAAAGCTCAAATTAGACAAGAGGCTGCCGTGATTTTTCCAGATGACTGGGTGAGAGAGACTAGTTGTTCAGGTAACATTATTATTAATAATAGTGATAATTACCAACCCCTTTTACGTCCCATAATTAAAGCCTCCACTGAAATGTCACACCAAGAAAAAAATATTTTTATGAATTCAGCTTCTTTGTTAACCATGAAACACAGTCCATAGATGTCAGTACTCATAATAATACTTCTTTTCATTCACCTTTTGCTTTGAACAATTTCTTTCAGTACATTAGGTTGGAAGGTAATAGGCCTGTATAATATTTTTATGTGCCTTAGAGAAGGGACTTACAGGGAGAGGGTGAAGGACCTCAATACATTCAACCCAAAGGAAGGGAGAGGTAAAGGAGACTTTATTAGCAGCCTAATATCTTATGAAAGATCTATTTGCCTGAATTGAATGTGTTGAAGAAGGAGACCTTGGTCCTTTAAGGGACTTTAGCAGGCAATCTGAAGACAAGTAGAAAAAGCATACTAATCTCATCCAGAGAGAAATATCTGAATATAAAAGAGGCCAAGCTGGGCTTTGGAGAAGTATATAAAGGAAATGTAATATAATCAAGTCTACCTGGATATTTTCCAGGCTCAATTCTGTGTTATTGTGGTAGTAATTTCATTAGTCATTTGTACAGCTATAAATTTGATACTCGGTGTACATTTATTTTTTTTTTTAAACCAACTTACACTAGCTCTTTGTCTTACTTTGCAAAAATTAAGTATGTTTTCAAATTCTGGTTTGAAGATTCAATCTCTGAGTAAAATTTTGGAAGACAGTTCAGATGCTTTGACAGCCAAAAAAAGAAAGAAAAGCTTTACTTTTATCTGGAATTGAAATAGCCAGCTATATTGGCATCCTGTTTCCAATGTATAATAATTGTATTCAATAAGTCTTTCATTCAATAAACGTTTCCTAAATGTCTACTAGTGTCTTATGAATGTAATTATTCATGTAACCAAGCATAATATGACCCCTACCCCTCTATTTCAAGGCTAAAGTCTTTCCTGAGAGTCTTGATATTTTCAGAAATGCATAATGTCTTCTTGACAGCTACTTCAAACATTGTTCACCTGGTGTGAGTTGAAAAAAATCTTCAATCGATCTCCATCATCCATACTTTTGAGTGTCAGAATGAATAAAACACAAGGGAAGAAATGATGGAAAGGGTGTTAGAAGCTGAGGCTCCAAAATGAGGATGAGAGAGAATTGAAACTCTGACGAAGATAATTTAGTCACTGCCTCCATTCCCTGTTGAGTACCCATGGGACCTGGAAGCCCTCCAGAGGCTTAAAAATTCCTGTCTTAAAAGTGGTCCCATAAAATCGTTCTCACTTGATGAACAGCAGGGAAAGCACAGTTGCTGGTGAAGAAGTAGAATTTCTGATGACTTTACATTCGTCAGGAAAGAAAAATATAGAAACACTAAATCTTCTGTGATCCTCATAGGGTCTTCAAAATTTTTTTAAAAACTACCTCAGTTACATGTAAACGTTGCTTTTGATAGCCAATTAGATATCCATGGGTGATACTTTGATGGTAAGCCATACTATTCATTAATAATGTACACAGCACTCAGTTCCTAAAACCATTCCCTGGTGGCATAAAGATTTTTCTTAAGTGATTCCATAGTTCTCATTATTGTTCTCTCTTATGACCTTAATGAACATTGATGCCTACTTATAGTGTGGGGGTTACTGTAAAATGCCTTATGTATGCTAGCAACTAAATTGAGAGAAAAGTTTCATTTCCGAGGTTATACTTACCACCCTGCCATGGGCATTTAACAAATGCCTGAAGAGGATCTAGCCTGCAAAGCTCGAACCTTGAGAATGAGAAATAGTTTATAACTGTCTATTCCAAGTTAAGCGTGATCCTGATAAGACCATTGCTTCAAAATACAAAATCTTTTGTCTTGGAGGTAAAATATAAAAATTCCTGAATATTAGTTTTACAAATATGTTATTAATTTGGTTACATTTTCTCTGTGCTCCTGAGGAAAGCTACTTAATCATAAAATACATGTTTTATTTTTTTTAAGAATGTAAAGTTTATTTTTCACATGTTAAATAATATCAAGTTCAATAAAGGCAATGTTTGTGCATTTGCTTCATTTACACTGAGGATTTTAACTTATTGTGACTTAGAAAGGTCTCTCCAAAAGACACGTAAAATTATTTTCAGAATTAAGTAAGGAATCCCCAATTATATTTACCCTTGTCACAAGGATGGCAAAAGTGTTTAGCTTGCTATTTTGAACCCTTATTGATCTAAAATCAATAGTGAGTTATGTTTAAAAGTATGCATCTCAGAGGCATAAATTAGAAAAAATATAAGGAAATATGACCTGAAAATACTTGGCACACATTTTTTTTCCCCCTTCTTGAAAACTGAGTATACTATATGTATATGATCAAAGAAATGAATTTAGAGCAGCAGTTGTTAGATTAGGATCAATAGAAGCTCTGAAATTGTATGACAAAGTATAAGCATGTGTATGTGTGTTGAGTAACGGGAGAGAAAGGATAAGAAAGCACATTTATATTGAGTAATTTCTATATGTCAGGCCCTGTTCGAGGAACTGGAAATGTAGTGTGAACAAGACAGAGTTCCTGGCCTCAAGTAGATTATATTCTTGTGAAAGAATACAGGAAGTAAAACATATAAACACACAAATTTCAGAAATATATCCCAGATTTAGAATATTGAATTCCCACAATTTAAGTTCAAAATATTAAGACCTCAAAATCCAGAGATGGCCAAAAACAAGCCATGCAGACCACTGTGAGTGTGGGCAGAAAAGACAGAAACCATTTTAGGACATCAAAGATTCAGCTTTTAGAGTGATTAGATACAACATAGGGGCATGCCTCAGTTTACTGCACTTTGCTTTAATACATTTCTCAGATACTGTGTATTTTACAAATTGAAGGTTTGTGGCAACCCTGTTGAGCAAGGCCAGTGACACCACTTCTCCAACAGCATTTGATCACTTTATGTCTCTGTGTCACATCTGGTAATTCTCACAATATTTCCAACTTTTTCATTATTCTATTTGTTATGGTGATCTGTGATCAGTGATCTGTGATGTTACTACTGTGATTGGAGGTGCCACAAACTGTGCCCACTTAAGATAGCGAACTTAATCAATAAATGTGTGTGTTCTGACTGCTTCACCACTAGCCGTTCCTCCGTCTCTCTCCCTTTCTTTAGGCCTCCTTATTTTCTGAGACACAACAATATTGAAATTAGACCAATAATAACCCTGTGATGGCCTCTAAGTGTTCGATTGAAATGAAGAGTCAATCAATTCTGCAAACTTCATTGTCATCTTAATTTAAGGAATTGCCACAGTCACCCTAACCTTCAGCAACCACCACCCTGATCAGTCAATAGTCATCAACATCAAGGCAAGACCCTCCACCAGCAAAAAGATTATGACTTCTTGAAGGCTCAGATGACGGGTAGCATTTTTTAGCAATAAAGTATTTTTTAATTAAGGTATATACACTGTCTTTTTAGACAATGCTATTGCACACTTAACAGGCTACAGTATAGTCTAAACATAATTTTTATATGCACTGGGAAACCAAAAATTTTGTGTGACTTGCTTTATTGCAATATTAACTTTATTATGGTGGCCTGGAACTAAATAATATCTCTGAGGTAGGTTTATAAAAAGAATATGTATAATTATCTTACAATCATTTTTTAATATATTATCAAGGAAGAAGTTAACAGTCAGAAATCACCATGAAGAATTAAGAAAGAATGAACATTTAAAAGTAAAACATAAATTAGGTAAAGATGGTGTCTCAAGGAATGAGTAAGACATCAGAACAGAGCAAGTTAGTAAAATGGAAGATAAATTTGAAGACATTACTTCGAGTGCAGCACAGAGGGAAAACAACGAGAATGGTATGATTAAAAAAAAAAAAAACAGTGAAGATGAAAGAATTTAGCATGCATCTAATTGAGTCCCAGAAGGAGAGAACATTATAAAATGCAGACGAGTTAGGTTTAAAGAGACAATCACTGAAAAAAAAAATTCAGAATTGATAAAAGATATGTATATATAAAAATAGGAAGTTCCACATAAACCAAGCAGGATAAACAAGTGAGATCCACATTTGGGCATTTTTTGTAAGGCTATAGAATACCGAAGACAAAAAAAAGAAACCTTAAAGCAGATAGAGAGAAAAGAGCAATCATTTACCAGGAATAATAATTACACTGATAACCAACCTCTCAATAGCAACAATAAAAGCCAAAAGACCTCTGAGTAGTATTAGTATCTTCAAAGTCCTGAGAGAATGTAACTGTCAATCTAGAACTATAAATCCAGCAAAACTATCATTTCAAAATAGAAGTAAAATGAAGATATTTTCAGATGAACAAAAACAAAGGTAGTTTACCACTAACAGACCTTCACTAAAAGAACTTTTAAAACATGTACTTTGTGAACAAGAAAAACAATCCTATAAATGTTTTACATAAGCTAAATAACACAGATTATTGTCATGATGGTTGCACAGCTCTGTGAGTATATGAAAAACCATTCAATTGAACGCTTTAAATGGATAAATTATACGGTACATGAATTACATCTTGATAAGGCTGTTTTAAAAAATCATAAGGGACAAAGACCACCCCCTCCCCCTTTGCAATACAGACTGAGTGACTTGAGAACTTGGCAAAATGACAACTGGACTTCTCTTTTAAGCCCTAAACTTGCTGGGATTCAACGTATGAAGACAGGCAGGCAAAAGTTACACTGACCTATACCTTAATTTAATAATAAAAACATACCTAGAGCTGCCTACTAATTCAGAATATTTTTTAGAAAAAGCTTGTAAGTTTTTTACAATATTGTGATAGCCATTTTTTTAAAAAAACATAGGTTAAAATAAATTACTTAACAATACTAAAAAATTACTTCCAAAGACAACATTATAAAACAAGTCTCATTTTTCATCCCTGTTTCTCTAATCCTTCCCACCTACACTGGTAATTAATATTTGATTTATATTTCCATCATTTTTGTTTCATAATCAAAAACTGAAATTTCAGAGGTGAGAGGTCAATACATGTTTCATTGTATTGCACAGAAAGGAGTTTGTGTCCAGAACAAGTTTGAGAACCATCAGAAATCTAACTTCTGGTAATAGGCATGGACAAGAGTATCCAGTAGCATTCAGGAACTAGCTAAAGACTTTCTTTTGATTAAAGGAGAGTTTCTGGTCAATTAGCATGTCAAGAGATATATTAGTTTCTGGTCAATTAGCATGTCAAGAGATATATTTGAACACCATGTATGAAAGTGCCAGTTACTTCTCCCAATACTTGCAGCATTCTGGAAAAGAAACAGGTTTCATAAGCAGGTATTTCTAAGCTGTGATACTTTGAGAAAGTTGCTTAACATCTCTGTGCTTCAGTTTTCTTGTTCAAACAAGGGGAACAACTCACTGTTTCAGACTGTTCTAAGAATTATATTAAATGATGTAATGATTCAGAACCCACGAAATGAGCAGTGTGCTGTCATGTCACACGGCAGGCACTCTAAGATGGAGGCTAGAATTCTAACACGGAGCCACAGAGGCGGTCAGCTTCCTTTCAGCAATGATCCACAGGTCAAGGTGTGGAGGGAGAGGTCCCATTCCCTGCTGAGCCAGGTTCCCATTGTACACAGAATAAAAAGCTAAATTTCTCTATTTCTCTGAAAGCATATGTTATCACAGAGCATCAGGCTAGAAAAGCAGTCTAAGAAAGTGATGCAGCGGGTACAGCCCCTTCACAGAGCAGCACAGACAAGGCTAAATGCAAATGGCAGGCAAACACTTTTTGCTGATTTGCATTTTTTCAGGGTTACTATTGAAAAAACAAACCCACAAAGTTATTCTTCCTTTCCCGCCATTAAAATGTGCTTTCTCGAAAAGCAAAGTATACCATTGTTTGGCTCACAGAAAATGTCACAGTTCTTTACTTAATCTTACTATACAAAATCTGTGACTTTCTTAAACGACTAACTCTCAATGTGTAGTTTAGCTGGCAAGGCAGTCATGGAATATTTCTATGAAATCTCCTAGGAAATTTATCAGTGGGTTTTGCTGGACAACAGTATAACTTGCTGCCACACAACATTAGGGAGCATTGACCAATTATGTTCCTAAAATGAACTGCCCACTGCTGTTTCTCCATTTCTTAAGCAAACTTCCTTTCCAGTTTATTTTCCATGTGACAATTCTAGGCCACCACAACCTGCATTCATTCAGACCACATTTGTTGAAAAAGGTGCAAATGAATTTTGCAAATGGAAAAAAAGAGAGAGAGAGAGAGAGAGAGAGATCAACTATTCAGCTGGGTCCACATAGAAAAGAAACTATTTTTGCTTCTAAAAGCTTTAAAAAATATATATATATTTCACTCCTAGAAGCTGCTCTGTCGCTTTGGAAGCACGTTGGCTGGCACAGGTAAAGACAACTGAAGGTGAAGCTCATGCCAGAGATAGTCTGAGGGGTGAAAAGGAATTCAGGGATTTATTCAGAACTGTCTCCAAACTGCTCCTCATCCTCTCGGTCTTTCCAGCCAAAGCTGAGGAAAGGTTTTGCAATCACCATAGTGATTCAGGCAAAAACAAGCATTGCTGTCTATTTATGCATGATTTCTGCTAGGCAAACCTGAAATAATATCGTCAAAAATAGGCCAAAATTCATAAAAATATAGAAAATGTAAAATTGTCTATCTGGCAGCTCTGGTACCTAGAAATGCCAGTTTGTGTGTTCTTCCAAGATAAACTTGCAGGTTTTTACTTACAGTCAAAAAAAGAAAGAAGACAAATTAAGAATAATCTCCTTAGCCAAGTTCTGCTGTGGCAGAATCCCCCAATTACAGGAACAACCCAGGGGGTGGCCATGAGCATCAAAAAGGGTCATCATCCCACTATAGAGGACTTCCATCTCTAGGAAGGCTTCAGTGGTAGAAAGACAACTAGACTTACCCTGAGACAGCCAAGTCCACCCTAACAGCATTACAATGGTACCCATACTTCTTTCCTACATGTGCTCCCGCCACCAGGCACCACAAAATAACTAAGGCAGTTTAGGAAAACATATTTCTTAAGTTGATAAACGAACGAAAAATGTTAATAAATACATTCTGATAGCGTTACCCAAATGGGTACATGATAAGATTTTTAGTACACAAATTAACTTTTTTTGAAATCTTGCTTGTGTTTTATGGGCATATTTTTTTAAATACAGCACATAGAACTTATGATGTCACAAATTCTAGTTATTGAGAACAAGGTGAAATTTATTTAAAATTTCTAAATGAGTAGCACAAGTGTTCAATGTAAATGGCAAAACTGTGAAGTTGGTGCACATGTGACAGACTTGGGAAATGGTAAGAAGCAGCTAATATCACGAGGAGACTTGTATGTTTCTAGTCAAGCCATAGCATCCTGGCCCATGAAAGAGGCATCTTTGGATTTCCCATCCCGTGAAGTTTGCCAGGAGTTATATTTATGTGTTGATAGACCTTGTTTCCTCAGCTCTTCACGGGCTGTGGGAAGATGCTCCTCACTGTCTGGAATCCATAAGCGGAAGCTGCCACTCATTCCTGAACAGGGAGATATCCTTTCTCCATCTGTGATGATGCCACCAAATCTGTCTCTCCCTGAAGGAAATACACGCTGGCCTCAATGAGTTAAACAGTCCTTTACCGATGGGGTTCCTACAAAGGTTTCAAAGCTTCAGAGAATGTGTTTCGGTGGAGTATAGAGGAGAAGAGGAGGTAGGG
>NW_006436288.1:5089260-5142522 GCF_000325575.1 Pteropus alecto
CAGGCCTTCCCAGGTCCCAGCTCCTTAACTCTCTCTGAATCCTTCCCCCACCCAGGGCCTCCGCTTACATTCTCCCACCCTCTCCCCACACACCTGTCTTCTCACACAGTTCCGATGATGAAGAAAGCCTAGCCCAAGTTACTTCTTCCTATTCCTTGTATGTGTGGTCTGAGGTAGGGATGGGGAGGGGTGCAAGGGGAGGAATTTTCAGATACCAGCCTACATTCTCCATTTACTAAATTGTGTTACAAATTTTGTTCTGGGATTCTTTCCAATCAAAGAAAAAAGGTGGGGGGATCACTGTGGTTCCTCAGAGGAAGGTTGTCCAAGGATTTAACTTAGAGTGGCCTTCAGATAGAAGACATCAAAAACATTCCCTACAAAGAATACCAGGTACTTTCCCCTTGGCTGAAGAGTGCTTACACACCTTACTGCAATTATGCGTCTCTATGTCTGTTTCCTTTTTCTAGACTGTAATTTCTTGAGGGGTGGTCATATGTCTCATACATTTTTCTATCTTTAATGCCAAGAACAATACAAGGCTTGAAAAGTGTTTGCTAAATGAGTAAATTATCAAAAGTGGAAGAATGTCTGGAGATGAAGGAACTAAAATGCTATGTTGAAATAGGAAATATAGGTTTCTTTTTTAAAGCAACGATTATATTATTTTCACCTGGAAATCTGCTATGGAGCAGTAAACAGCACACAGGGCTGTTTTACCCAAGGTGCCAGATGACTGTCCATGTCTATCAAAGTTATTATCTGTTTGTTCAGCTTTCCCCTGTGTTTCCTTCCCCCTGTACAAGCTCAGCTCCACAGTTTCCATGTGACTATATTTAACCACCACCCCCCTCCCCTTCATTTTGGACATAATATGGGCACAGGAGCCTATAGGGAAAAAAAATGAAACCATGAAGCAGAGTGACCTAGATTACTTTTTACCTAGATTATATTTTTGAGTCCCTCAGGCCTGCACTATATCTAGGCCATTTGGTTTGAGTGACAAGTAGGCCAATGAATGGTATCGTCTTTAATTCATGGTTGTATATCATAATAAATCAGTCTTTTAAAAAAAAAAAGGCTCTGAAGAAAGGGGACTTGGAATGTGGTCTGCTTAGTGACATGTGCTGAAAAAAAAGATGACAGGATGTTTGCTATAAATGGAGATACTGTTACTTAATGCTTTTTGTAGACAAAAATATAAAAACTGTAGAATCACCTTCTTTCCCTTCTCCCAATATATATGCACAGAGGCAAGTTCCTATATAAATGGTCTGTATTAGTTTGCCAAGGCTGTCATAACAAAATACCACAGTGGGTGACTTAAACCACAGAAAATTATTTTTTCACAGTTTTGGATGCTGAAAGTTCAAGATCAAGGCGCCAGCAGAGTTGATTTCTTCTGAGGCTTCTCCTCTTGACTTGCAAACATCCGCCTTCTCACTATGTCCTCACATAATCTCTCCTCTGTGTGTACACACCCCATATGTCTGTCTGTGTGTCCAAATTTCCTCATCTTATAGGGATACCAATCAGAGTGAATTAGGGCCCACCCTAACAGCCTCATTTTAACTTAATCACCTCTTTAAAGACTCTCTTTCCAAATGCAGTCATATTTTGAATTACTGGGTGTTAGGACTTCAAAATATAATTTTTGGGGGGCCGTGGCAGGGGTACGATTCAGCCTATAACAGGAGAGTATATTCTTTGAATTTAAAAGCCATAGTGCCATACTAATCAGTAATTGGCTTGACTTCTTACTGCTAAGGTATTTTAAAATTATATTGAGATGAAGAAAGGAACTAAGCAGAACAATGAGGAAATTAAGGATCATTCCCCAAGGAAGCCAGAGAAGGCTGCAGACAGAGGATCAAGAGTTTGGATTGTGGGGGGTTTTTTGTTTCTGTTTTTGTTTTTGTTTTAATGTAACTCAAGTTCAAACTAGACCTAAGGCAACAAACTCAAATGCTTTCTGGTCCAAACAGATAACATCAATATGGTCTGCAGCCTAGTGTAAAAAGAAAGGGCAAATGGAGGAAAGAGGCAGTAGCAAACTGGAGAGTTTATGTCATAAAAGCAATCGAACTCAATTTTTTTTTTCAAACACATCAGCCAGTCTGTGAGCCCTGAACTAGACACTGAAGAACTTCATTGCTACACACACAAACATTTGCTTAACAGATGTCCTCCCCATATGCCCCGTGACATTTCATCCTTTTCCTCCTTGCTTTTCTCCAATCCTGTCCAGATAAGTTCTTTGATTTGGTGGCAGCCCAGGGCTCCAAGCTGCTGACCTAAGTTGGAGTGTTACAGTTGCCAGCAGTTCTGTTCTCAATGAATGCCAGGGCAGATATTCTCTTAAAAGCAGGTTCTTGCTTCATTTCCATTCTCTTTGGGCTTGGTTTTCATATGGACAGCAGCATGCTTGGAGCCTAGATGTAACTCCAGGACCATGAAAATAAAACGTATGCAAACCTACAGGGTCTATGAAGTGCTGAGTCAGAACCAGAGAGGCAACAGAACTCAAAGATTCACGAATGCCATGGAAGCACATATGTTAACACATTTGGAATCTAAGCCAGTGGTTCCTAACAGAGGTTGGTAAGTAGATAAGGGGATATTTTAGATTTAGGAAACCTTTTCAAAATACAAATACCTACTCCCCCCAACCCCTACTGATTTTTTATTGCAGGTCAGCGACAGATAGAGTCTCAGGGACTAAAGGAATCAGACTGAAGTATAGACTAAAGCAATTTGTTTAGTCATAGCGACCTTTATAATACTTTTAGTCTGACAGTATTAGGAGATAAAATTTATCCTCCTTTCCTTGGGTTTCTTTTCTAAGAGGATAGCTCAGTTAGTGTAACTCCTGGCCTATCTTAAATTTTGATCACTCTATCTCAAGGGAATTGGTCATAATACTGGTGAATTTGGGAATAATAAACTCGACATACTTAGCCTTTCCTCTACGACCAGCTCTGTCCAATAAAATGGGTGGAGGCAGTATGTCTGCCTTGGTCTAACACCACGTGTGTCTGTTTGTGTGAGCTTGCCTAATTCTGGGGTTCAGTACTAGTAAGGTCACTCTGCTAACAGAACTAGAGTCACATCCTCTAAGCCACTGTCAATATTGAAGGTAACATTTTGTCCTCCATCTGTCATTCTTTTATTTATCATTTTGTTCAGAGCCTGAGGATACAAAAGTCCCCCACAGTGAAATCAAATCTGGAGTCTCTTTTGCGGTAGTAATGACAAAATACAAGATAGCTCTGTGGTAAAGCAGAGTGTGAGGAGTAAATTTAGTGCTGTTCCATTACAGGTAATTTCTCTTATGCTGATATGAAGGTAAATACACACACACACACACACACACACACACACACACACACACACATGCTTATATTCATAGCATCTCTCATAGCAAAATAGTTTATAAGATTTCAAGGTACAGTGGTTCTGTACACTAACATCTTAATACAATCACTTAATTCTGCAATACTTATCTGCATATCGATTATCTTTGAAATTCACTTCAAATTATAAAACAAACTCTTTCGAAAACTCATCCTCAAAGACCAAACCATTTATCAAACTTAAAGCTTTTCCCCATAGATTTTAAAAGTGTTCCAAATGTGATGGGCTTTGATTAAAGCTCATCAAATTTTTCAAGTTAGTATGGAACAAGAAAATATGAAATTTCTAAATCTTATTGAAATAGTAATTTTTCTGGTTTAGTCAACAGATGAGATCTGTATTATTGTTTACTAAAGGGCTGAGTAATTGAAAAATGCACTTATTTGAGAGAGAGAGGGAGGAAGAGAAAGAGAGAGAAACAGAATAACCTTCCAGTCTGGGGTAATCACAGGAGCTGTTGCCAATGGAATAGGATGACTCTAAAGACAACTCCACATTGACTTTTGTTTTAGTCAAGTCTATCAAAAGAATGAGGCTGAATTTCCCCCCAAAAGAAGACATGTTGGAAGTTACAGAGTTCTAGGGTTCAAGACGGGAGATTCCTGACATAAAAGAAGGATGCAGGGGTGATCATTCCCACCAAATCCCCACCTAACTCACCTCTTTGGACTGTGCAGAAAATAGATGAGCCTTGGGAATAACAATGGATTATTATAAACTTAATCAGTTATCAGTTCCAATTGCAACTGCTGTTCCACATTTGCAGGCAGGGGGAAGGGAACAGAGAAAAACATAGCCCTAGATTCCTGGTATGATAGCTCTAGATCTGGAAAGCATTTTTTCTCTACACTCAAAGACTACCAGAAACAGTTTCCCTTCAGCTTGAAAGATCAGTATTACACCTTTTTGTCTTACTTCAAGGTTATATCAACTCTCCACTCTTCAACCATAATCTAGTTCACAAGAACTTTGATCACCTTGCCTTACACAAGACATTATGCTGGTGGGTTATATTGATGGAATCATGCTAATTAGATCTACGAGTAACAAAAATCCTAGAAACTTTGGTAAGATGCTTGCATGCCAGAGGATGGTAAAAAATGCTACAAAAATTCAAGAATTGTCTGAAATGTCTAAGCATTCAATGGTCTGTGGCATGTTGTGATAGCTCAACATATACACATCCAAGATACACACGTTGCTGATCTTGTACCTCCTGCTACTAAAAAAGAGGAACAACAACAAATGGGTCTCTTTGGATTTTGGAGTATATATATACACACATACACACATACACACACATATACATATACACACACATACACATATACATATACATATACATATACATATACATATACATATACATATACATACATACACATCATTTGGGCAGGCTGTTCTGACTCATTTACCCAGTAATCTATAAAGCTTTCAGTTTTGAGTGGGAGCCAGAGGATGAGAAGACTCTGTACCAATTTCAGCTTATCATGGAAGCTGCTCTACTGTTTGTTCCACAAGGTCCAGTATATAGTGCCTAAAGGGATGCTGTAAGAAGCCTGTGGCTGGCCATTATAGGTCATCACAATATAGGTCTTTAGTAATTAAGAGCAAAGTTATGCCAATTTCTATAAATAACTATTATCCTTGAGAAACAGCCTCTGACTTGTTCATGGACCATAACAGAAGCTGAATGCTTGAATACAGACCATCAATGTACTGTCCAACCGACGTTACCCATCATGAACTGAGTATTGTCTAAACCACTAAACATGTGGAAACAGGTGACCAGTTAACTGAAAAATGAAAGTCTTAGGCCTGTTTTACAGATGGTTTTACACTATATGTTGGTAATCTACAAGTGGCTGGTTGGAGCTCTGTAGCCCCAATCAGGAGTGGCTGTGAAGGACAGCAGCGAAGGTAAATCTTCTCAGCAAGCTAACCTTTGAGCACAGAACAGGCTTTTCTTGGAAGGAAAGACTAGCAGAGGTATAGCTCTACACTACTCATGAGCACTGGTTAACCATTTCTCTAGATGATCAGAGACTTGGAAGAAACACAATTGTGAGATTGATGACAATGAGTTGAGGGGAAGAGTTTTCTGGATAGACCTCTCAAGTTGGCAAATAGTATGGGGATATTTGTGGCTCAAGTAAATGCTCACTGAAAAGTAATTTCAGTAGAGGAGGCTCTTAATTAATAAATAGAAAATATGACCCAATTATGGATATCAGTCACCTTTTCTCCATTTACCTCTGTCATTACCCTGTGGGCTCTTGCACAAAATGGTAATAGCAACAAGGATGGAGACTAGCAAGGGTCAGCAACAGGGGCTTTCACTTAGCAAAGTCAACCTGGCTATACTCACTGCTGATGCCATAATTTGCCCATAGCAGGGACCAACACTGAGCCCTCAATATGGCAACTAAGGAGAACTGAAGGCAGTTTGATTAATTGAATGATATCCATCATGGAAGAGACAGAAATTTGTTTCATTTCTTCTGATGTGGATTTGCCTCAATATTTATGGCAAAATTACTGTTTATGAACTTACAGAATGTTTTATTCACTCTCGTGGTATTCTGAACAGCATCATTTCTGACCAAATGACTCATTTTATAGTGAGTGTAATGTGGCATTCAGCTCATAATCAAAGAATTCAGTGATCTTAACATGTTCTCCATCACTCCACCACTTGGCTTAATAAAATAGTGGAATGGCCGAAAGACTCAATTAGCATCCCAGTTATACTTTTTGGGGCTGGGTTATTGCTTTGAAGAACCAATATATGCTCTGATTTAGTGACCAAAATATGACACTATTTCTACTGGGACTCAGGGGCTGGGAGTTAAGAAGTACCAATGTCAGCAATTCCTCCATCCATTACATCTAATGATCGATTACCAAAACTTGTACTTTCTCATCTGCACAATTTTGGCCTATGCTGGTCTAGAAGTCTTAGTTCCCAAGGGAGGACTGCTTCCACCAGGGGGCACAATAATAGTTCCTTTGAACTGGAAGCTGCAACTGCTACCTGGACACTTGAGTTCTTTATTCCACTGAAATAACAGGCAAAGAAGGGGGTTACTGCACTGGCTGGGGTAGTTGGTTCTATGAAAGGAATGTGATTTTTATTACTGTTCTGTTGGGCAGGCAAGAGTATGCGTGGAACCCAGAAAATTCTCTTTAGTGTCATTTAGCATCTCGCGTTCTGTGGTAAAAGTTCAATTGGTAACAACCCAATAGAGGCAAGAATAATGATGTCAGAGACTCCCTGGGATGAAGGCACTGGATCAGTGGGAACCTTGACTGGCTCGAGTGCTTGCTAAGGGCAAAGAGAATACAAAATGAGGAGTGGAAGAGGGAATTTTTAAATACCAGCTTCACCCATGTTACCAGCTGCAGAAACTAGAACTGTAATAATTATATTTCTTCCTTCCTTTGATATGAATATATTCAAACAGACATAAATCAAGTTCCCCTCACCCATTTACCTACTACCTAACTTAAAGTTTTGATAATTATTTGCCCCGTATATCAGGATTTTATTATAATTTATTAAACGGCAAACATGATGCAGCTGAAAGAGGAATGAACATCCCCAAAAGACAAATAAAATGGTATCTGAAACTTTTGTTTTCTGTTTTGAGGAAAGGATTAGCATGCTTTTGTTCGTATAAGGGACAGTTTCATCATGTTATACAGAAGCCTGATTTTTCTATTATCTTTGTTCTAAAGTTAAATATGGTTTAAAATATATATGAAATGCTAAATTTAAAAAGGAGTATATTGTGCTACACTGTGTTTTATCTATTAATCTAGTCTTCTCCTGTCTATGACTTGGAACTAAGTATATTCTCAATTGGAAAAGACTAAGAGAGAAATTTGCAAGAAGTTTTGTAGACAGAAGTAAAGCAGAGGCCATTGCTTTCAACGAACTATGGCAGTCAGACACAGTGACAGATGTAGAACTGTCCAGAGAGTGCCAGGTTCCTCATGGTCTTCCTGACTCCTGGTCTGTCCATCAATACGAGCTCCAAGGCAACCACCAAATGCTTGACTACAGTTCCCATGGAGGTAACAGCTTTTACAACCATCTCCATAAGCTCCCCTTTTGCAATTACATTCCAGTGACCAGACACACAGCTTTTAGGATTCTCCTACAAAAGCAAACTTGGGTATTTTCACCAAAGTTTTATTGTCTGGTCTTAGAACCCCTTTATATTCTTAAAAACTACTGAACATCCCAAAGGGCTTTAGTATGTGTGCATTATAGCTATCCATATTATTAGTTAAAACTGAGAAATTTTTAAAACAAAATACACACACTCTATCTCAATGTTGATCTCAAGTCATGTAACTTCTGAAATTCCCCACTGTACACTCACAAGAGACTGAAAGAGAAAAAGGAAAATACATCTTTATATTGTTAATAAAACATTTTTGATCTTCCTGAGTCTTTGGGATCTCTGAAGAAGTCTCAAGGATGCCATGTGTCCCCAGACATCACTTTGAAGGTCCCTGTTCCAGGCTGTTGAGATTAGCGACTTTTTCTGATTTTTTGACTCTTCTCTTCCAGCCCTTCACTACTCTACCCCTCTCATATTTGTGTAAGTTCTAATTTCTATAGAAAACCTCTCGTTCCCTTGATAGTTTTATTAGTTTGCTAGGGCTGCCATAACAAAACATCACAGACTGGGTGGCTTAAACAACAGAATTTATTTTTCACAGTTCTGGAGGTTAGAAGTCCAAGATCGAGGTGCCAGCAGACTTGGTTTCCTCTGAGGCCCCTCTCCTTGGCTTGTAGATGGCTGTCTTCTTGCTGCCTCTTCATATGGTCTTTTCTATGTGCGTGCGCATCCCTCATGTCTCTCCTATATGTCCAGATTTTCTCTTCTTATAAGGACACCAGCCATATTGGATTAGGGCCCAGCATAATGGCCTCGTTTTAACTCAATCATCTCTTTAAAGGACCCATCTCCCAATACAGTCAGATAGCAAGGTACTAGGAATTAGGACTTCAACATATAAATTTGGGAGGAGAGGCATAATTCAGCCCACAACACTACTTTTGATCACTCTATTTTCCTGACTACACTCTGACTGATACACAATTAAAATAGTTGGCCATACTCATAAACTATTTTATATAAACGGCTTCACAATTTAGCCGGACAGAATGAATGGTGCAAGTCAAGACTGGTGTCTTATAGTAAACATGTTATGGTCATAAAGAGTTTTTTTAAATGAATGTGGTAACTCGTCTCTAATATCAGACCCAAGTGAATCATACTTCCTTATACTTCTACCCTATGTTGTCCCCTTCCACATTAAAAATGGACTGGTTCTGTGACTCTTTTGACCAATAAAAGTAGCAGAATGATACTGTGTCAGTTCCAAGGCTGAAGCCTCAAGAACATCAGGCAGTTTTTATTTTTGTATTTTTAGGAGTCCTGAGCCACCAAGTAAGTCCAGCTATCCTGTTGGAGCAACCACATAGAATGCCCTAAGATAGAGGCCACGATGGAGGAGAGGTTCTGAGACTACCTAGAAAAAGAGATGCTCAATCATCTCAAAATTCCAGCTGATGCCAGCCTTCCAGCACTTGCCTCCACAGTGCCTGTCATGTCCGTGAGCCATACTATCCCAACTGATGACTTCAGTTCCAGCCAAGATCACATAGAGCAGAAGAACTGCCCAGCTAAGCCCATTAAATGTACAGAGACAACAAAATGGCTGTCGTTTTATTATACAGCAATAAATAAACAAAGCAATATTGAACTCTTCCAAATATCATCCCAAAATTTAAGGGAACCTCTGACACTCAGTGAAAAGATCACTTACAGCATTTCTATCCCACTGACAGAGGTAGCAAAGCCAGGTGGCATTTTTGTGGACAACTTTAAGCAAAATCCACAAATCTATATTAGTGCATCATTACATACAGACATAGCGAAAACATTCGTTAAAGGAAAGTAGCTCGAGTTTATATCTGTCCCACTCCTTTTGCTTTCACTACCATTTCAAGATATGAAGAGGAAATAGTTTTTTAATTCTATTTGATCAAACATGCATTCCCATTATTTAATGAGTTATTAGGTAGTGAAAGAGGTCATAACTTTCTGGTTAATTTCAGCCTCTTCAGTTCAATCTAACTACAGTCTAATATTTAGTGTAGGAATAAAAGGAATGACTTCAGTAAAATATAGAGGCCAAGTTTTATAGTATATTGAATTCCCATATCCAAGTCTCAACACCCTCATTTGGTGAATCTCAATTTTCTATAAATTGCTCCTAAATTCAGTTTTTATATCATCAATTCTCCTGTAAGATAACAATTTCCAGACATAATGAATAAGGATGAGTAACCAGAATCTAACTTAGGATTCATTCTCTTCTCTCTACAAACTAATTTCTTCTCAAACCTTTTAAAATTCAAAAGGTGAAGTGATATAGAAACTGTGATCAAATACCAATCCTGAAGCTTGTAAGAAATACTTTGTTCATGTTATTAAATTGTGGATTATTGTTACTCTGCATATTTATTTACCAATGAACCAAAGGTTAATTCTCTGTCTGTAAATGAAATGGATTTGTAATTAGAGCCTTTGTTTAATTTACATTAAAGATCATTCCTGTTTGTGTTGACCACAATTCCATTTTTAAATGTAATTGCTTCTAAATCCCAGAGGATGCTAATGTAGATTTAGACAAATATATTTTAATAGCATAATTATGATTAAGAAGTAACAATGTAAAATTTTATAAAGAAAGCTAAGTGCAACTTTGTGACTTCTGGTTACATGTTGCTCAGAGCTTAACCTCCAGAAGCTCTAGGACACTGTACAGGTGCCACAGCTTCCCCAACCTCATTCACTGTGGACGGTGGTCTAGAATATAAACTTTTCAATAAATCCGTCTTTGCCGAAGCAGAGCTCAGGAAGAAAAAAAATTACAAGCAGCTCCTATTTAGACACTTCCAAAAGGTCATTTCAAAAGTTTAGGGAAGACTTTAGACGGAGCTCAGGATATTTCGATTATGTTGTAGTACTTGGGTCAGCCATGTCCTAAAGCAAAATGGTTTATCCAAACTTTTCACATCATAAATTCTGCTCTATGCCAGATCACAGGGTGGCTTGACAACTGGACATAGTGACCATTTCTGAAGAGTCACTGTGTATCACTGGACAGAAATGAGATGAAGAAGTGTATTTTTACTTGAACTCTTCACAGAGAAAACTGGTTATAGATGGAAGTAATAAACTTGGAAAGTATGAGGTTAGAGGAGGTCAGACAAGGTAATGGACTGCTGACACTGCCTTCCAAGGAAGCTACATTTAACTGACCATAGGTGCTTTGTTTTCTCTCTCGCTAAGAAGGAAATGCAAGTTTTAGGCCAAAACAGACTTTTTGGTGATTATTCCAGAAAAGCTAAGAAGTGTCACAACTGGTTCTCTTTATCCTTCTCTCGTATTTTATTCAGTTAACTTCTCAAAGTAAATGTTGAAGGAATACTCAAATAGCAGAATCACTAAATTATTATTGAAGAATCACTAAAATTATTAGGGCCATCAAAGGAGCCCCATGTTTTGGCCTAGCTCTGCCTTTTCTGTGTTCAACACAGCATAAAGAGATAGGATAAGTAGTTCCTACAAAACACTTAGTATAGATTGCATGTTTGCGTCCCTCTCAAAATTCCTGTGTTGAAATCTTAGTTTCCAAGATGATAGTAGGAAGTGCTTAGGTCATGAGGGTGGAATCCTCATGAATAGAATTAGTGCCTTTATAAAAGAGACCCACAGAATTCCCCAGATCCTTCACAATGTAAGGACACAGTAAGAAGTTGCAGTCTGCAACCCAGAAAAGGGCTCTTACCAGAACCCGACCATGCTGATCTTTGACTTCCAGCATACCTAATTGTGAGAAATAAATTTCTGTTGTTTATAAGCCACCCAGTCTGTGATATTTTGTTATAGAAGTCCAAATGGACTTAAGACAACAAACCACCATCCCTGTATCAGCTTCACATGTTACGCTCTACAAAACTCTGCTTAAAAGACACCACACTAAATAAGCACTAAACTGAGATTTTAATTTCAAAAGTACTTTATTTAAAAACAACTATGTGACTAGCACCATGTGAAGTGTTACGGAGGTCACAGTGAGAAATAAATGGCATGATTCTCCCATATAGTCTTAGAAAGACATGATTAAATTAAGCTTCCACCAAACATTGGTCAATCTTATAGAAACCTCTGCTCTTCATTTGGCACTTATAAAATATGGAGTATATCAAAGCAAAATTATAGTGGGAATGCATCTCCATTTTGGGAGTGTGTGTATGCATGCGTTTGAGATACAGACTTCTCAGATTCATATCTAGTGACCTCGTGGCCAAATGGTAAAAGTACAGAATTCAAAATATTTAACAGTAAGCAAATTTCAGCTGCAGAAATGTGGGAGTCTGCACACACAGATGTAAAATGAAGACGAAGAAAAGATTCCCTCAGAAACTTAATCATGCTGGGCCCCCTACCTGGATAATTCAGGGGGAAATGAAAAAACTGTTTCTGCAATTTTGCCTTTTTTAGATGAATTAGCGGGATAATTATCTTGACTCTCCTCTCCCCGCAGTGGGTGGAGACACAGCTGGGCTATGTGAAGAGACCAAGCCAATCTTGATCCAAATGAAAGGTGAATTGCAGTACGGTTGCAAAAATAAGCCTCTACCCTCTGCCTCTGTTCTTCTTGTAATCTGCATGTACAGAAGAGCTTTTCCTCTGGCTGGGATATAATTAAAGCTTATCAAATTATCCCACCCATTTTCCTGTACACAATTGTTCTCTGTATTGTGTTCTCTACTAATTTGTCTAGTTGCCTTTAAAATTTTCTCAAGAACTACTTTTGGATAAGTGTCGAAGAGATCCATATCCTTCAAAACCAAAGCTTTATTTTCGATTGTACAGTTGTACACAGCATTTCTCTTCATGTTCTCTTCATGTGCACGCCTCTGCTATAATCTAAAGAGTTTACTTTCCTCATTCATTCATTCAATCATATTCGTTGAATAAATTATTTCAGAAATGTGTGATGAGTGAGAAAGTGAATTTCTCCCCTTAGTTTTGGAATCAGCATGGATACCAGGTCTACCAGAGGACAAGCATCGAGGAACAAGAAAACGTAGAAAAGTACTTCTGCAAAATGCCTTATTATAATATATTAGTCCCACGCAGTTGAAGGAGATGTTCAACATGATTTGGTGACTTACTTTATAATACCAGTGTAATCTGGATTTTGAGTTGCCTTAACTTATGCTCTGAAATTGAACTTCATGCAATTGACTTAAATGACAAAATGCTGTAGACATGTACAGATCAATCTAAATGAATTTGTACTTGGACACTGATGTCTAATTTTCCTGACATCATTTGTTATTTTAATATTTGTCATTTGTTTCTAAACCACCTCCAACATATATATATATATTTATTTCCAAAAACCAGGGTTAATTATTCAAAACTGCACACGTAATCATTCCAAAATTACAAAAGCGAGAAGAATGCTTGTTGTTTATTGCCGGTGTGTATTCAGTTACTGATAGTCCACTAATGTATAATTTTCATATAACTGAGTATCCATAATCTCTGTTGTTTGCTGAATATCTTTTTCTGATATGCTTCCCCCATGTGTTTTTTGAGCTTTATAGTTCTTGCCTGTTATTTCTGAATGTGCTTAAAGCATTATGTTTTCCTTGCACTTATTTACAAATGTCTTCTGAGTTAACATCATCTGTCAATCTGGCATGTTTCTTTGATACTTAAAATTCACGGAAAATTTGAAGGGAAAAATTACTGTGTCCCTAATTCTAACTAGAGCATATGTTCTAGACTGTGCTAAACAATTTATCCAGAAGGCTTCAAAGCATTCTTTTTAATCAATCATCTTCAAGGTCATAATTAGCAACTCTGCGTCTAGATATAATGGTAAAAATTAAAATTTTTGCAACTCAAACTAGAAGTTAGACTTTTTACTGTAACTCAGAGCAAAAACATATATTTAAAATCAATGAAATACTCTCAGATTTTCTCTACTTTAAAAAATTTTATAAATATTTGCATTTACCTTTATTTCCATATATCTAAGGACAAACATATCAAATATATTTTATATGTATGGTCAAATGCTGAGTTTTTAAAAACTAGGACCACTAAAATATTACCAATAGTTATCTCAGACATTAGGGTCATTGATGATTTTTCTTTTCTATTTTTATACTTTTTTGTATTTTTTTAACTTTCTACATGAACATATATTAACTGAAAATAAGTTTTAGGGCATTCCAAGTAGGCAAACATCTGTCTTATTTAAAGGGACTAAATTAATTTCATATTTTTCATATGCCCAAATCCATACCATCAGGAGTTTTAGGGAAATCTAATTTTCCTAGCAACAGTCAACAGACCAACATTTAGCTTAATATAAGTCAATCATTTCATAGAACTTATCACTATAACCTGGAAAGGGTTAGAGTAAATATTGAAACATATGATAAAAATCATTTATTAATTCAGTAATCATTAATACATTAAAACCTAAATATTTTACAAAACTAAGTATTTATCTTCTTTAGATCTTGTTTGAGGCAAAACTTTTTATAAATCTAAGATATTTCTCTAATTATAATAAATTATATTAATGCTCTTAACTTGTACTGTTAAAATAGACATGAAAATCACCTGAACCCTGAAAATACTATTTTAGTAAATGATGTGATTTTACATAAGTGCAATAAATGCTTAGGAAACTGGTAATCTATAAAATTTATAATTTATTTGCTATATTACTAGGAGACGTTTATTTGCACAGTATTTTATCCTAATGTATTTGGCAATTCCCATGCTATTACAGTGAAATGATTCCAAAAGCAGCTGAACTAAAAATCTCGAATAATACAGCACAATCTTGACAGGAAGAAAAGAAAAAGCAATATAATTAGTCAACAGGTTTTTAGTATCTGCTTTATGCCCAGCTAAAGCCTGTTCAACAAGTGAAAAAAGTATAAGACGTGGCCCTGGCCTCCAGGAAGCTTATAACTCACTAAACCTCATAAAAATTTTGCAATAAACCTCATAAAAATTTTGAGAACAGTTAGGCATGAAATTTTATGGTGTTGATTATAATAACAATAGATAGTAAAAAGGAAAAGGGCAGGGGGGATACTGAATAGCAGTCATAAAAGGCTTCATGAAGGAGAGAGAATTCAAGTTCCATGAAGGGTGGATATGGTCTGGCTAGAAGACAAGGAGAGACCTTATTTCAGAAGATGGAAGTTGACTGAATAAAGACAATAAGGCCAGTAATTTAAATTTAATGGGGGAAATGGAAGGCACAAGGAGGAGAGGAATGAGAACACTCGATGGGCAGAAGCAATGGAGAAAAGTGCAATACAGAGAAGGTAAAAGAATGGAAACTATAAACATCTTCACTCTGCCAAGCCCAATCTCCCTGGAGTCCCTTAGAGGAATTTATCATCAATTCACAATATCAAATATCAGACTTGGTGTGGAGTGAACATGGGTTGATGGACTGGATCTTGCACTTAACACAACTCTTCATTTCAAGACACTCCTCCTAAGGGTTGTTTTATTTCAAATTTGGCTCCTCTGGGATGCTACTTTATTCTTCAACTCCCCTAATCCTTTCTTGGGCTCCAATCCATGGATTTCAAGCTCATTAGGGAGCACAACTCCTCTGGCTCTGCTCTTTCTTTGCTGTGGGGATGGAAGCTGACCCTTCTCACAGTTATATTCTATAAAAGCTACATAATTTAAAATTTGAAAATCTATGAATAGATTATCTGATACATAAATGTTATTTTTTTTCAACTATTTTTAGGAAGTGTGGTGTTTGGGGCTTATACAAATTTACTGTGTTAAAACTATGTAATTTATGATAGGAAACTTGAATTTAATCGTTTCTGCTTGGAAGGTTGAAAAGAATGAAGGGGAAATCATTGGAATGAATATGGATTTGTTTTGTGCAATAAAAACTCAAATGTGGAAATGATCTATAGGGCATTCAGCTTCCTTCCAATGAGGACTTGCTTCCTACCATAAAACCTCAGAGGTCGAGTTCAGACTATTTTAAAATATGATTCAGCTGCTACCAAATGTCAAGGAAAGTGTGTATGAGTCGTGGGCAATGTACTTCAATATAAGCTGGTGGTCTGACTATACTTAACAATACTGTATTGTATATTTGAAAGTTGCTAAGAGAGTATATCTTTAAAGATCTCATCAGCAGTTAAAAAAAATTGTAACTATGGGATGATGTTAACTGCACTTTTTGCGATAATCGATTCATGATGTTAACATATATCAAATCATCTTAAAGTTTACAATGTTTTATGGAAAATTTTAACTCACATTTCATTGGCCAAAGCAAGCTACATGACCATGCCAAACTACAGAGTTGCGAGGGAAGTGTAATCCTACACTGTGCCAGTACTGATAAAACAATCCTAATGACTATCACAGGAACCATAAGAATTGATGGCAGCCATTCCATTCCAGAACAAAAGTTATGACTTTGATGTCCCTGTACACCAGCAGAGCTGAGACTGGTGCAGGATGGAAGAGACCGAGGAAAGAAAGAACTCATAGAAACCCAAATAAGAATAAATCTGAAGTGGCAAATCAACAGGAAGTGGAAACAAGTAAAATGGTTACTCATGCTCATCCCATCTTCTAGACTCCATATGTGTTTATGACCAACTAATGTCAAATTGTTTCCTTTCTAATAATATATTGCATGTGCACACACATAACAGAAGAGTTACACTATTATAGTGCAATTATGATAATTCAAAAAATAAATTGAGGGGGAAAATGACAATGGTCTTTTTAGTAGAGATCTGAAGCAGCTATAAAATGTTAAAAAAAAAATACTGAGAATGTGTGAAAAATATTAAAGGTAAGGGAACCCCATAGAGAAAAAACTTTAGAAGAAAAAGTAGAACTCACTAGGCATCTTACTTCCTTTAATGATAATGAGGCAGGATAATTTACTGATGTTTAATGCTAGTTCTCCCTTCCATTTCCTTTTCATATTACCAAACGGGTAGCCAGATCCTTTGGATTTCCTGATTCAAGTGTTTTGCTGTTCAGATAGCAGAAAACTAATTCCATCAAAGATACCAGACCATTGTCTTGAAGGATAGAGAGAAAAAGACCTATGGCTTAAAAATAGAGTTAAGGGAAGTATATGGATAACAGAGGTGTACCTGTCCCAAAAATAGCCCTGCTCTGTAGCAGTAACCTTTGAAGGCAGCTAAACTCAAGCCATTGCTATGTAGTCGCTCACGGAAACAGAGTCCTAGTTGAAATTCCACGTCCCCAAGTTTGAAACAGAAGCAGCACAGTTGCTAGACTTGGAATAATCACAGATGATGGGCATCACAGAGGTTATCAGTAAGATAAGCCTCCTTGATATTTCGGTGCAGCCTAAAATGCCTTGGAATTTTGTACAGTCTGGTGGAGTAGAGGGCAGATGACACTAAAGATTAAATTTGCTGCCAATGCCAACAGGATGGGAGCTCTAAAGCAGAATTGAGTTGATTTTAAGGAAAAAAATAGATGTGATCAATTCTTATAAACTCAGTTCTAGAGTTTATAGTTAAAAATGTTTGCTCATCATAAAAGGATAGATTATGGACTTGGAACACATTTATGAAGACTATTAGAAAATAAAAGCTCATTCTACTTCTCATCATACATTTAAATCTGACTTGAGATAAAGGGTTGAGAAAAATAGAGGTCAACAAGGAGATCCTGAAGACTTGATGGTGTCAGCTCTGATCTTAGGATAAGTCCCTACTGCAAAACCTTCTGGGTGAAGGCCATCTACTCCAAAAGCTGTCAGGGGCTATATCCAAAGAGCCAGAGAACTAAGAGAACCAAGGATTGCCATCTCTAAGAGAAGGAAGACAGGAATGCAGGCAAACAGTTGAAGAGTAAAGAATGCCCTAGGTTGAGCCTTAAAATGAGTATGTCACCTACCATGTTCTATCTAGAAGTTTAACATTTATGTTGCCTTTTTAATAAGAATTTTTCTTTTCTTTGCCTATGGGATAGCCATCTCTGAATGTTTTAGTAACTACCAAAGGCTAAATATTAGTCCTAAAAGTCAAGACTCAATGTTGTCCTCATATAATTTCTGTGGTTACAATCACTTCTAGATTCCATCCAATTGAAATAATTTAACATAATACAATTATTTTGAGTTTGTTGAAGATTGGCAGATGTGTATCAAATGACACAGAGGGAAAAAGAGACGAATAGATGGCTAACTTTTGAGTAGTCAATCTGTGAAGCTTTTCAGTAGAAGTTTTAGAGTGCTTTCATCAATAATTAATGAATAATATGTCAGACAAGCAAATTCAATACTGAGAAAAGCTAACAGAGATACATACCAAAAGCTATTTAACACTGACTTTATCTCATTTGACCACCACTATTTCAGTGTTTTGTGAAATGAAAACTGACACTTGCTGTATCAGATCAATTAACAACTAGAAAACAGCGTGCAAAATAATTACAGTCAAGCCCTCACAGACAGGCCCTTGCCTTCCTTTTCCAACGTCCTTCTTCCCAGAACAAATAATTTCCTCTAGCCCTATTCTCTGAGCATCTTGCAAATCTCCCATGCTTTTGCTCATGCAATTTCTCCTGAAATTGTCCCTCTTCACTTTTAATTGCTTTGAGGACCAAAACCAATATCTGGTCACCCTTGAATCCCCAGCAGGCCCTAGCATAGCATCTGCATAATGCTTACTCAGTTGAACTGAATTTTGATTAGTGACTTCAGTCATTATTATAGAGATGCTCATATCACAGGGCAAATAAGGGTTTACCAACCTACACTGCTACCTTTTCTTAATCTGACAAGAAAAAAACAGTTTTTTAGAAGAAAATAAAAAGAGTGAAAGCAAGTGGGCAGCGTGAGACAATAAAAAACTGGACCACAAAAGTCAATTCCACGGAAGAACAATTTCCTTACTATTCTTAAATGAGTGTATTGGTCAAGTGTACAGATAAAGAAACATTCCTATTTAGTTAATAGTGCATGGTAGACTTCATCTGAATTAGTCTTCATTTTTTTTTTTTTTTGTTTGAGGAGTTTAAAGAGTCTTTTAGCTTCAGTTTTAGAAAGTTTCGGCTGTTTTCTGTTAAGATTGCCTCCTCTTTTGGATTTCACAGATCTCCAAGGCATACTAGAAGTGAACTAATTCGACTTCAAATGAAAGAACTTAGGCAATTAGGCGAACCACTCAGCTTATTTGGAGGCATTCTATAAAGGTGTGAAATAATTTCAATAACGCCCATGTTCATGCAAAGATTTCCAGGAGCATTAAGCTCTTATGTTAGCAACGTTAAGTACAACTAAAGTATTTCATATATAGTCTCCACAGTCTTAGTGCTTTTAAAAATTGT
Organism: Pteropus alecto; assembly: GCF_000325575.1. Taxonomy (NCBI): domain Eukaryota; kingdom Metazoa; phylum Chordata; class Mammalia; order Chiroptera; family Pteropodidae; genus Pteropus; species Pteropus alecto. Next base: position 5,108,166 of record NW_006436288.1, read on the forward strand.
AAATGCTTTATGCTTAAATAACAATGATGATAATAATGTTTATTAAATGCCTACTACATGCCAGCCTCTGTCATAAGCATTTATTCAAATTAATTCAATACTCATTAATAACAACAGCTATTAATATTCTCTTTTCACAGATGAGAACACCAAAGCACAGAGAGGTTAAATAACTTAGCGAAGACCACAAACTCCAGTAGCAGAGCTGAAATTGGCCCCAAAACAAATCCCATAGGTCTCACTTTTTACCATGTCATGTCCCAGGTTAACTAAATGCCCTACCAATTAGTGAGCACCTAAGATGGCAGCAAAGTTTGAAAACAGTTGGCCAACATACTATTTAAAATCCTCGTCAACAGGATCTTAAATGAAGGTAAGAAAGCAAATTTAGGTAAATTTCTCTACAACTGGAACATTTGACAATGAATAGCCATCACTCTGCCAGGTCCCATTATAACAGCTGGGTGAAGAGAGGGATCATACCAGATTGCTATAAACAGACATGCCCAGCTGAAATGGCACAAACAGTTGTGTGAGAAAGAAATCTGTAACCCTCAAAAATCTCACTATCAGCTACCCAAGTGTGTGCGAATAGCTGCTTGCCTGGCATCATATTGAAAAGGCTTTGTTCTGCTTTCCAGCTCTGTGCTGATTTGGGCCAAGGCTACATAGAAAAAAAAGGAAAATGGAGAGTTGTTGATTATCCTACTATTCTATGCTGTGTAAACATCCAATTATTCAACATATTTAGCAGTGATTTGAAAACATGAATAACACTCTTAGCATATTTTCAGATGCCCCAAAACTGAATGGGAAAGCTAATATAATTAAGACAATACAATGAGATATAAAATTATGTTAACAAACCAGAACACTAGAGAAAACAAAGTAAAATTTAACAGGGGTAAACAGAAAGTCATATATTTGAGTTCAAAACTTACAGAAATTGAATAGAGAGTAAGGGAGACTCGGATGAACTTTCTATATGAGAAAAGACTGTAAACTGCAGTCCCTAATAAGCCAGAATGTGTCAACAAACTTATGCAACATTAATACCAACCTAGGGTCTGTGTCGAGGGAGGTGATGGTGATGGAAGATTGTGCCAGTTTACACAGCACTATTCAAAACCAGCTCTGGAGGACAGTGACCAGTATAATGAGAGCTTGAAAACCTGTGCACATAAAGAACAGCTAGAAGAACAGAGGAAATTTAGCCTGAAGAGGAAAGCACTACAAGTCAATTTGCTAGAGCTCTTCATGGCTTAAAGAAAAAAAAAAAATGGCATGGAGACCAAAGCAGGGTTCAATCCCAACTGCAGAACCAGGGCAACAGCCTAATCTGTCAAACTCTCAGCATCCTCGGCCCATATAGCTTTGTTTATTCCTAAATTATCTAGGCTTAACACGTTGAATAACAAAAACACAGAATAAAAAGCAAACCTTTGACCTTAGCAGTCTAATAGTCTTGTACCCAAGATAGACAAGTTTCAGTTCATTAACATACAGAGTAATGATATTCTGGGAGTTCGGAGGACAGGCAAACCTCCTTGAAACGACATTTTAACCAGGCCTCCTTGACACAATTGTTTTACATGGTATATTAGTTCGTTGGGGCTGCTGTAACAAAGCACTACAAACTGGGTAGCTTAAACAACAGAAATTTATTGTCTCATAGTTCTGAATGCTAGAAATTCAAAATCAAGGTGTCCATAAGGTTGGTTCATTCTGAGGACTGTGAGAAAATTTGTTCCATGCCTCTCTCCAACCTTCTGGTGGTTTACTGGCAATCTTTGGTGTTCTTTGGCTTGTAGAGACATTACTCTGATCTCAGTCTTCATCTTCATGTGGTACTCTCCCTGAGACTCTTCACATAGCCTTTCCTCTGTGCATGTCTCTGTGGCCTAATTTCCCTTCTTTAAAAGGACAGTCATATTGAATTTAGGGCCCATGCTAATGAGCTCATCTTAACTTGATCATCTGCAAAGACTATTTCCAAATAAGGTACATTCACAGGAAAGGGGGGGCGGGGGCGGAGTGTGTTAGGGCTTCAGCACTTTTGGGGGGGTGGGAGGAAGCATGGGAAACACAGTTCAACCGATAACATATGCCTAATTTGAAAAGAGCATGTCAAAATATTTTTGTAAATACCTAAAAGCATTTGTGAACAAGTTACACTCCCTTATTAGCAGGAGCCTCTGACCCTTCCTCCTGACTCTGATCTTCACTCCATCATGGACCATTCCTTCAAGTGACTCTACACCAGTCTTCACTCTCCACCCCACTCCTAAACCATATCCCCTCCCTCTCCCTACCCCTAAAAGGGAGGGTCAACAATGCTGTAAAGGTCAGTAATGAAGTAGGAATAAATGCTTTACAGTAGGAATAAATACTTTACTAATGCCTCGGAAATTTTTTTTAAGTTGAAAATTTAATGGTTCACCTTTTTTAGGCTCCATCAAAGTGAAATTCAAATGAAATGATGGTGTATAATAATGTTCCTAGAATCAAAGTGTCCTCAGGTTAAAAATTACCAAAATAGCCAAGTCAAAATATCACATAACGAATTACATGTTTCAGGATATTCTTGTATAGCTTATTTGTGAAGGCCATGCCAGACTTAGTGTAGAAGGACAAATAGGGAATTTGTCAGGCAAAGAAAGGAACATTCTTGGCTGAAAGAAAAGCAAATGCAAAGGCACAATGCTGAGATTCTAGGAAGCACCACACAACCTCAAATGACGTGTCATGGCCAGGACACAGGGAGTGAAGAAGGTAGGCAGAGGCCTAACTGCCAAAGGCCTAATACATCATTGGTTATTTGTTTATTTTATTATTATTTCATTTATTTTTGCAATGGAGACTGAGCAGAGGATTTGAAGTGAGGTGCGCCATGCTCATATGTGCAGTTTTAAAAGATTACTTTGGCAACCGTAAGAAAGATGGATTAAAAGGGTGAAAAACTGGAGATGGGAAGACCATGAGAAGTCTTCAAAATAACACAGGAAAACGATGAAAGCTTACACTAAGATGGCAAGCACGGTGAGGAGAGGCAACCATTTCCAGCTGTCTGTGGAAATATTTAGCAGGTAGAATCAAGAGGATTTTAATGAAGGAAGCTAAATGAGTGATTTCCTACTCTAGCTGTGCACTGGAGGCAACTCGGTAGTTTTTCTCAATGCAGGTACCCTGGCCCTGTCTCAGATTTAGTGAATCAGTATTTCTGCTGTTTAAGCCTTGAAATTTTGCAGATTCCTGCAGCCTGTCTCTGTGACTAAACATTTAAGGGCTGACACCCTGGAGAAAGAGAAAACACTGTTGATTCAGGACCAGGTTTTAATACTATATAAGAAAAAACATTACAGTTAAACTGCTTAAAGATAGAACCATTACCTCGCAACCTTGTCACTGAATTTATTTGAGCAGAAGCCACTAAACTAGTTAAAGAAAGGTTATGGAAGGGTTTTTTACTTGTCAGAAGAATGAGAGTACATTTAAGGCACTCCAGGGCCAGAAAGCTCTCATGTGCAGTGAGCAGAAACAAAATAGCCAGAGCAGCAGCCAGACATTCAAAGAAAAGCTGTGTGCCCGGGCCCCGTGGGGGCGCCCCTTTGCTCCAGCTATGGCTTCATACGCCGTCTTGCTCTGACCTGGTTTGGATTCCAGGTTCTGGCTTTGGATCTGTCTCTGTTTCCATGACAACCAAGCCCTGTTTGAATCATGCTTGCTATCTGGCTGCTACATCTGGATTCATCCATGGTACCCCGCCCTATGGTTTCAACTTGTCATGATCTCCGAGGCCCAATTTCAGTCTGGCCCACCCCATACCTGGTTTCCAGCTCCATTCACCCCTTCTTTGTTTCCACCTTATTCATGCCACATTCAGAAAGAGCCCTGCTTCTGGCTCAGGGTACAGACTACCCACTAGCCAATTCCAATATTGGGTCTGCTGGACACATTTTCTATACGAGATGATGGAGATCCAGTCATTTCTCAGTGGGTCTAGGAGGAGGGAAGTACAGCCATTAAAAGCTCAGGCTTTGAATTCAGACCTGAATTCAAATTTAAACTGTGTGACAGTAAACAAGTTGCCTAATCTCTCCAAGCTTCAGTTTCCAAACCTATTTAAAGATGACAAATATACGTAACCTACCCCATAAATTATACAGGTATAGGCAGCATAGCCGGCTTCACCAACTCGGAATAAACCCATGACCAAGTCTCCTTTCATGTATAATTACCAACTCAAGCATCCAGATGCTCTAATTAACAGAGCATTTAATTTCTCCTTCTTCACACTCAACCCATCCCCAATGCCAAATAGTACAAGGATTGCAAGGATTTATTCAGTCCAAAGAGGTCCAATGTACATTAGTCAGAGAGCAAGTTGAGCTGCCTGTCAGTCCACAGACCCAGTTCCTGCTAACAAAATGTGGCTCGAAGGCTACTCCAGTGCTCTCTGATGGATGCTGTTCACTGTCTCAGTAACGGCCTTGCTGGCTCTAATTTCTGCCCATGACAAATGATGTCTCATTCTTAGGCTTCCAGGTTACTCTGTTGCAACATATCCTTCCTCAGACTCTTACACTGGATCCTGGCCACCAGCTACCGTGTTTTCCCTCAAGCTCCTTTTCAAGGCCTTGGACCTTATATTTCCTAGGGCTGTCATAGCAAATTGCTATAGACTGGGTGGCTTAAAACAACAGGAATTTATTCTCTCACAGTTCAGAAGGCCAGAAATATAAAATCAACATGTCAGCAGGGTTGGTTCCTTCTAGAGGCTGTGAAGGAGAAACTGTCTCATGCCTCCTAGCTTTCAGTGGCTCCCAGCAATCTTTGGAACCATTTTTCAGCTTATAGCTATACCCCTCCATCTCTACCTGCATTGTTATATGCCCTCTTAATTCTATGTATCCCTGAGTCCCCTCCTCTTCTTATTAGGACAGCAGTCATTGGATTTAGGGCCCACCCATGAGATGAGTATGGCCTGATCTCAATTAATTACACCGGCAAAGATCCCGTTTCCAAATGAGGTCATATTCTGAGGTTCCAGTGGACTTCAGTTTGGGAGGACACTATTCAGCTCACTACCGGGCCTTTTCTTGATAACAAAGCTTGAAGTCTCAGTTCCCTAATTTCAAGTACCTAAAAGATGAGTTCTCAAACCCCTTCCTTCAAGAAAGCCCTCTGGGCTCCCTATGTAAATTTCCTTTTACCCTCTTTCTCAGAGTGAAAGACAGCAAAGAGGCCTTATATTTCCAAACATTTCACTTGATAAGAAAAATCTATCCAAGGAGTCTTACTAGCCTCACTCCTAGAATATGGAATAATTTTTATCTCGCTTCATGTATAAAGTAAATACAATGTCTGGTACATTGATATCCATCAATTATTGACAATTTTTTGTTTTCCCCGAAGGTAACCAAAAGTGCCCTGAGAATACAGAGCATCAGAATATTTTGCTGAAATCAAAATATCTGCCCTCTTTAGTTTCTAGCACAATTCTAGTGGAACTCTCAGTGCAGTCTGGCAGGCTCCAAATCCTTCATGTAACATCTAAATATATTTTGTGTATCGCTGGCTCAAGGATCAGACTAATGATTATGTGTTTCAGAGCCCTCTGACAATCTAATCATTTCAGGGTTCTTAACAGTGCTAAACTAGTTTACATAGAACATGTTCAGAATGGAGAAAAGTGAGATATCGATACATATCAAGGATCTTTGCCTTGAGAAGACTATATCTGCACATCTACAGGTTTTATGGACCCATGGGCTGGTTGTATCAGCAGCATCTGGGGCTCTTCTATTGTTACAAAACAAGGTTTCACTTAAGACTCCAGTCTAAATCTAGACCCATGCCATATATCTTCTATTTCCCTTCCATATTTACTCTCCATCCTACTACTCTGCTCCCTGCTTCCTGCTCCAAAAATCTAACTCATAGGGGCTCCATTCTTAAGTCTTTTTTTCCTAAGGCTTCCAGTTGGGTCTAGAATATCAACTAGAAATCCCAGCAGGAGTTCAAAAGGAAGAGAGTGAGATGGATTGTTTTATTCTCCTGGCTCCTTCTCTGTGAGATCTCCTATGGTTTGCTGTATCCTTGACTCAAAGTCATGGGTCTTCTCAAAGAGGTCTGCACAGGACTCCTTCTGAATCCCCCACTCTGCCCCACCTTCAGGCTTAGAGATGGTAACTGCCCCACTGTTTTTATATTAACACTGTACCACTGTAAATAGTCCTTTTGTAAATAAAACTTTCTCAAACGCATTCCTAACTGTTACAAGGTCACGATTTAGATTTAGATGAAATATGTTAAGATGGTTCTCAGTTATTTTCATCTTAGATACTTCATCAAGAATTTGAGGACTGGAAGAGACCATTTAAATGAAACCTTCGTTTAACAAATGGTGGAATGGAGTCTCAGTGAGGTTCAATGATTTGCCCATGGCCATGCTACTTTGTGCGGGAGCTGATCCTAGAACCCAAGCCTCCTAACTTCCAATCCAGTGGGCTTTCCACCCATTTACCTAGAAAAAAAGGATAATTATTTTCTTAGACAATACCAGGTTTCTTAGCTACTAGATACTCAAATTCAGCACCACCTCCCGTCACATTATTCATCTTCCATTCCTTTTACCCTCAGCATTTCCTTTGCCCTTTTCCTTTCCAGTGTTCTGCCTCTAACCTGGGAGAGGAATTAACATTTACTGAGTACTCATTATGCACCAGACCCCGTGAAATATAGACGTAATCCATGCTAAAATATCTGTTTTCTCATTTAACGCTCTTAACAACTCTACGATGTTAAACCAATTTTACATATTAGAAAACTGAGGCTTAAGTGTCCAAGGTGGCATAACTAACTAGTCCAGTCTGTCTGACTCCAGAACTGGTACTCTCCCCATGAGGCCACTATACATCCTGCAGGTAATTGCAGCCCTCATGCTGCCCTGTGCCTGCCAGCCCCCGTTGTCACTGAAACAACATTCCTCTGGTTTTCAGATCAACACATATCCGTCTTATGTCTGATTCTATTAACCAATAACAGAAAACTAGCTGATTCATCCCTAACGAACTAATTTAGGGAAATCAGTTACCAATCTCTTCTTCAGGTTTTCTGTTTTTAAAAGGATTCCTAGAGTCAAAACCTAATGTGGTGTCTACGACTGTAGAAAATAATCAAATTGTAACTGAGGCAACATACTGACATCAATTCTTATTAGAGAAGACAGAAGTACTAGCTTTTGTTGAAAAGAATTGCTTAAGTGAGAAGATATGAAAAGATCCTTTCTAACACATTCATTTAATTAGAAGTCCACTTATTTATTCTTAAAGCACTGCTGGAAACTGGAAGATATAGCAAGTATTACTTAGAATCTAGATTTGGCAAATGGAAGACTCCGAAACAGAGAACATTACATTCACAGTGTGAGAGGCAAAGAGAGGAGATAGGTTTGTGACCAGCTTTCAAGTCTGAAAAGAGGAAGAAGCTGAACTCGTTAGGAAGAATTAGATCCACTGCATTCATTTTTATGACTTATTTTCTACAGGTTAAGTAATTATTTTTACACTTTTGTTTTCCATAAGTTTCACAAGGGCAGGAACTGTGCCTTATTCATCTTTGCACCTTACACAGCCCACAGACAATGTCTTATATATGGAAGATGCTCGATAAATGTTTTCAGTGAATAAGTACTCTGCCTTTTCAAGTAACAGACTTACTTTAAAAAGGCCACTCATAATTTTATCTCTTAAATTGTACAACTTCAGAACCATATTTTTGAAGGTAGGGGTGAAAATAAAATTTCACAATAAAATCGGAGGCATCATGGGAGAATCTGGCCACAAATAATGAAAATGTGTCAAGGTTCATCAGCTCCTAGGTTCTCTTATAAATTATTTTTTCTCCTTCTACATGGGAACCTTGTACCTTAGCTATTATTTTGTTCTTTTTTTTTTTCAAATACCTTCATTATGAAGTATATTTCTGAGGCACAATACTGCTCTTTATGCATTCAGATGACTAGTATGTTAGACACAAAAAGCTATGAGGCTATTGTATATAGCTGTACATTTTAAGTAGATTTTCAACACAATAGATACTAACAGCTGTTCTCAGAAGCACTCAGTGTTTGAGGTGTACTTATTCCTGCTCCTTTAAAGTATTTTCTTCTTTTGACATCATATCTACAATAATATCACTAGGGGTTTAAAAATTAGGGAGGAAATTAAGCATTAAATTTGATTGTTTTTCAGAAAGGAAAACAAATTAAAAAAAACGGCTTTCAAAGCACAAAGAACTTATGTCATTTTTTAAAAACAGTACATCCTAAATTATTACCTAGATTTTAGAAATAAGTCTGTAATGATGTATTATAGAATTGTACACTTGAAACCTATATAATTTTGTTAACCAATGTCACCCCAATAAATTTAACAAAATTTTTAAAAGAAAAAAAAAATGTCTGTAAGTCAGTTGTTTTTGCATTTTTATGTTTTTTTTTTATATTTTTACTATTAGTTTGAATAAAGTTGGCTGATCTTCTTTGAGCACTATATTCCCACTGACTGAGTGTTAAGGCAGTCAGTACTGTCTTATTTTGTTGAGCTCATTGTACCAAAACCAAGATTCCTTTGTGGACTCCATAAAATATAGTAAAACAGGATACAGAACGATTAGTGAATTACACTGAACAAAGTATGGTTCTGATATGCCTTTTTGGCCCCTCTAAAGTTAGGAATTAGAGCCACTTTTCTACAATCAGTAGGCTACACTCAGCGAGATAATGTTTAAACATTTGCTACATGTAAGAGTTCCGATTCAAAACAGCAATTGAAATTTTGGCCCCAGCAAACAAAAGCTGGACACCCACTCCCTTGTGGCTTGCAGGTCCCTTGTGGCTTGCAGGTAACCAATCACAATGTCACAGCTGGGTTCCAGATGTCATTTCTTCACTCACTGGCTAGAATCATGACATTCAACCTTTTTTTTCCTATAATTCTAAATTAGACAACAGACAGGCTTTGTCACCCTTCTGTCCTAAAGTTAAACTAAATTAGGAGCTAATATATTTCAAAAATGGTTGAATAAAAATTGGACGTTCCTATAATCATGAAATAAATGCAACCTCTTAACATTTAAGCTCAACATATAAAATATCTTAGGTTGGCCTCTCCCTGGACTCTCTGAGTGTGAAGGAGGAAAAAAAGGAAGGAGGAAAAGCCAATATGCCAGTGATAGGCTAGAATTATTCTCAGCATGAGAAACAAACAATGCCATAGACTGCTGTTGTTGTTTTGCCTGTTTCGGGTAAGGGTTGGAGGGAGGACAAGAATGAGTCCTGGAAATGAAGTCCTCTCTCAACCCCCACTTGCCATTCAGAAAGTTTCCCAGCCCTACTCCACCTTTGGAGATGCTTCTATAGACTCTAGACAGGGCTAATTTTCAGTTCTTGAGCCAGAGAGTGGGTCAGACAATCCAAAAACAAGTGTTATGTGTTACATGCGTAATAATATTTTCTGAATCAAAATAAACACATACTGGCCTGACACACTGTTCTAGCTGCACAGTCTGACAGGAGCACAAAATAGAGCATTTCCATCACTTCTAAGATACATACAGTTTATTATTTTAACATCATTGAGATAAGGATGTGTCATGCAATCAGTCAATGGCATGTCAGTTTAACTGGTGGCATTATTTTTTCTTTACTAATAATAGAAAAAATAATGGTGTGTCTTACAATCAATAGCATCTTAGGTTCGATAAAAAATAACTGACTCCAGGATTACCACCGAAAATCCAGAAAAAAGCAATCTGTTTTGCTGTCATGTTTTATATGTGCTCAAACTTTGTCATGTCTTTAATCCCAAACTGGATTTCAGAGGAAGGATGTGTTAGTCAGTGGTATGTATGAACTTGGCTAGGCTCCAGTCCCCAATTATTCAATCAAACACTTATCTAGGCTTTTCTGTGAAGGTATTTTGTAGATAATGGTTAACTTTAAATAAAGGAGATTATCCTCCATAATCTGGGTTGACCTGAACCAATAAATTGAAAAGTAATAGATGGAACTGAGGTTTCCCTGAGGAAGAAGAAATTCTGCAGTATCAGCGCCTGCCAGAGAGCTTCTAGCCAGCCCTTCCCAACAGCCTGACATGCAAAATTCAGACTTGCTCAACCAGCTCCCATAGTTGTATAAGCCAATTTCCTGCATTAAAACACCATAAATATATACATATACACATACACACATATATATACACCCACACAGATATACATATACACACACATATATATGTACACACACATATATGTATATACATATGTATCTGTGTGTGTGTGTGTGTGTGTGTGTGTGTGTGTGTGTGTGTGTATTCTATGGTTCTGTTTCTCTGTTGGAACTCTAATACAGAGGGTCAGTGATATTTTCCATCTTTTTGACATTTAATTTTTTGAAAAGGTAATACATTTCCCTGTTCCTTATATTTATACAAAAGTGCACAGCAAAAAAAATTTCCTCCTACTCCCTTCTCCATGCTCCCAGTTTCTATTCTATTACCACCTATCACCTGAAACTATTATAATTACTTCCTTGTTTTTCTAAAGTTTTTCATGCATAAGCACATAAATACAAATATATATTTCCCCCATTCCCCATCGATTTACCAAAAAAAAAAAGGTAGCCTACTACCAAAAAAAAAGGTAGCCTACTATATACAACATTCTGAACACCGCTTTTTTTCTTAACAATATTTCTTAAAGGTTATTTCATTTCAGTACACAAAGAACTTCTTCATACTTTTTCATAGCTGTATTATATTCTACTTCATATCTATATTATAGTTTATTTAATCACTCTTCTTGGACATTCAGCTTATTTCAACACTTTCATGTTTACCCACACGGAATAAATAATAAATAGATAGTTTTATATAATGACTTATGTACATATAATCATTGTGCACTTTGATCAAGGGTATGTACAGAACATACGAGTGAAACTACTCAAAAGGGCAGAGGGTATACATATTTGCAATTTTGAGAGATCTTTCTAATTTGTCCTAAATATCCCACTACCAAATGAAGTAATTGTTTGAAAAGTTTTGTTTTCCCAAAGCCTCACCAACACAAGTATGTCGTTGAACTCTAGAACTTTTGCCAATTCAATAATTATAGAACTGTGTTTTGTTAGAGCTATAATTTATATTCCACTTAATATTCATGACATAGAATACCTTTTTAATATGTTTGGGTCATCTTTATTTCCCTTGCTGTATAATTTCTGTTTATATCATTTGACTATTTTTCTATTCGAGTTGGTCTTTTTAAATCATCCAGGAGCTCTTATATGTTAGGAAGATTACTCTTCTGTATATAATATGGGATGCTAATATTTTCACCAATTTTTCTTTTGTCTTTTAGCCCTTTCTATGGTCCCTCCATAAAAAATAAACTCTTCATTTTTACATATTTTGATTCCTCAATCTTTTCCTTTATGGCCTCCAGATTTTGTGTCATATTTAGAAAGGCCTTCTCCACATCAAGGTTCTAAAGGCATTCACTATTTTTTTCCTGAAGAATGTTTAAGGTTTCTATTGTTACATGTAATTTTTTTTTCAAACAGTTGATGATTTGTCCCAACATCATTTATTAAATAGGCTACTTTTCCCTACTTATATGAAATGCCTTTGTCATATACTTAATTTCTAAATATGTTTGGATTTACTATGATCCATTGGTTTATAAGTCTATGAATTAGCACCACATATTTTAATTAGTAAAACTTTATGATATATTTTGACATCTAGCACAGTTAATTCTTCCCCATCTTCCTCCACCCCCACCATTACTCTTCTTTTAGGGGGTCTTTTTGGCTATTTTATTTAGTGCTGCACAAGTACTTTAGAAATAGTGTGCCTCTCTTCATCCTACCTTAATCCCAAAATATTTCCATACTGACTTGTCTTATCACAGTCCTAAGATTCTATCATTAGATAAAATGAATCAGAAAGCCATAAGCATCAGACAATGGTCTATCACCTTGTTCTGTGAATGGGGGCAGCTATCACATCTCTTAGGGTCCCCATTTTCTCCTCAACAGAATGAGGACAAAGATAAGTTTTATACAGATGCTATCTAAGATTCCTTCCAGTTCTAAGGTTTTCCAGTTCAATGTCAAATCTCATTTTGGGAGTCTTAATTAGCAGTGTTCCCATTTCTCATAAAAATGCTTGCTTTGTGATTTTATGTTACAAACAACTAGAATGTTTTGAATCACAATGCATAATTTCCAGTAGAGGAGAAGATTAAAAAAAAAAAAGACTTGTTTCCCCTAGTAATTAAAATTTAAACAATAGAACTTCTGGTAAGTCATGTTTTCTAAACCATTTACCTATTCTAAATGCAATATATCAGCAAAGAATCTGGCACATAGAAAGTGCCAACAAACAAAAAAATGAAAGCTTCAGAAGGTCTGCTTCTGCTTCTGTTTTTGCTTTTTTTTTCTTTTTACCATTTCTGTAAATTGCTAACTGACCAAACGCTGTAAGATCAAAGACTCCAAATGCAGTTTTCTCACACATGACCGAGCGGCTGCTGGGCACACTGATTACACATCACCGCTGAGTCACCAGGACGACACTCCACTCTAAATGTATGTCATGAACAAGGATGAAAAAATTAACTAATAAAACCTTTAGTTGGTTGCATTGCTCTGGAAAGCATATTGTTTTCAAAAATCTTGCCAACAGGTTGGCATAATGATAATTTGCACCACCAAAACACTGCTACAACTGAATATTTGGTGGCTTCTGATCAAGCACTTAATCTATGAATCACCAAGATCCATGAACTAAGAAGCTGACAAAAGGCCCTCTGGCATCCTCAAGTCTATTCGCACATGCTTCATTTACAGATTCCCCCCCCACTTTTCCTCAGTGGCTGTGTGTTAGGTGGACTCTTTTAGAATATGGAGTATAAAGAACAAAACCAAAGAGAATCATTTACTTTCAGTATAGCTTTTTTTTTCATGCTTTCTGCCTTACATATGTAATATGCCTCCTACACAAAAATGAAGCATTCTTAGAGTTACTGACCTACATGAAAAATCTCATCTCAGTTTAAAAAAAAAAATCCTGTGCGGAATCATAGAGCTAAGATAGAAGGATCTGCATTTATTTCAACAAGTCAGAAGTTACTTGGGTACTAATCCTAATGAGAGCTGCATACAAATCCCTGGACATCAAAATATCCTTGACTGGGTTGACTTTTAATTTAGGAGTTTACTAGAGCCTGAAGCTATAGGGCTGGAGTCTGTGATAGTGTCAGATTCCATAAAGGAAGCATGGAGGACTTGGTTAGCAGCCTGGGTAGAATGCCAACGAAAGCCCTGGGGACATGATAATTCACTACTCAAGGTAGCCTTCATTTCTGTGAGCCAGTACTAAATCAGTGCCTATAATGGTGTTAGAAGCACTGCAGTGCAGTCTCAAATATTTGCCATCAGCTCTTTGCACTTATTTACAAAGCTCTTTCCTCTAGCATACACAGGGTAACTGCGAGGACAATAAGTTTTAGCTGCCACATCAAATTTCCCAGAAAGCCAAGACTGCCTGGCACTCCGCCACCAGCCTTCCCGATTGGTAAGGGAGTCTGAAGAGAGAATGAATGACCAGAGAGAGGAGAAAGGACAGGTGACTCGTCCAACACTCAGTTCCAATGGGCATAACTAGAGAAAAGAATGATAGACTGTGACCATTTCCTACATCTTTTCATCTTTTCCCAAGATTCTATTGAGGGATGAAGATGCTTAGGAGTGCCACCCTGCCATTGCCCAGGCATTTCTACCACTCTGAAGGTGGAGAGCTGGAGGGGTTATTATAGGCAAGAAATCTAATCAATGGCTACAGCTTTGTCTTAGTAGGTGAAGGTGGGAAGATAGGCAGGAACCTAGGGGAACCCAGACACCACCATAATCATTTCCAACATCTTATGAGCCCCAACACTGAGCTCCTGCACTGTGCATTCCTCTCAGCAAACCCATATCTGAGAAGTATTGTTTTCTCCTTTTTACAGAAGTAAAAACCTAAGCTGAAAGAGATTATTTGTCCCAGGTTGCTCAGTTATAAGCAAGAGAGCCCGCGTTCAAACCTACGCCCATCTGACGCCAAGCACAGGCCATGAGGTGGTAAAATTAGACATACCTCCATTGCAGCTGAGTTCTCAGAGACAATCTAAGTGCCAAACACTATCCAAATCCTCAAAAGAGATTCCAGAGCACCAATAAATGCAAGGCATCCTAAGAAAGTATAAAACCAGCTCAGTCAGTGTTAGTCTATCTCACACCTCGAGGGCTTAAAGAACTAAGGTGCTAGAGAAAATACTTCCTTTAGTGAGAATTGTCGGGCTGCCCCGGTGTCCATCCTCTCTTCTCCCTGGAAAGGAGAACTGGGGTGACTTCATTACCTCAAGCCAAATTAGAAGAACATCAGAGGGACACTAGAAAAGTATGGCGTGTGTCCCCTTAACTTTGAAAAATGAAAACTTATTACCACCAGGTAAAACTAAAGGAAAAAGATGGCAGTTTGAAAAGAGGGGGCTGTACAGGGAGTGCACTGCTCTGCTACCCATGCAGGCCAAAGGTAGATTTTTCTGGAGACTAGATGTGGACTCTGCTATAAGGAGCAGACCTGTGGTAATTTTCAAGAAAGTTGACCTTAGATTACTTGGAAGGACAGAGGCCTCAACAGGTAGAGTGGGTCTGTTTAGGGCAACTCGCCAAGAGCCCTGTGGTATGAGGGATTCATCACTTCCATCTGGCATGCCCACATCCTGGGAGCCGCAGGGAAGAGAGCCACAGCTGGAGAAGAGAAAGAACCAATAACCACATATGCACAAAATCCAGGGGGACCCACCCCCAGACTACAACTGCACAAACCGTATACAGCAGCCCCTTTCCTCCTGATCCATTCTCTGGCTGAGCCAGCCCTAGAGAGGTCAGAGGCAGCTGCTTTACAGGGGAAAATAAATATATCAATAATAGCAAGAAGCTGACCACAGCCGCCTCTCCCAGGCTTACAAGCCTGATGCAGGCTTGAGTTGGGTAAATGAATTTAAAATAAATTGGGTTATTTTTTTATTTCTATACAACAATGGCCTAGACAGGAATTCCATGATTATTAGACTGAATTGGGCTTCTAGGGCTAAAATAAGGAGATTATTGATTTATCTAAAAATAACTTAAAAACTGTAAAACCCACTTGAAATGTCACGTAGGAACCAAGGAGAGGGAAGAGCCACAGAGCCTGTATAACAGGCATTTCTAAAACAAGTAAAAGTGATTTTAAGCTTTTCAGCCCCTCTGAGTCCAGCTCATTCAGAGTGGAGCTTATGTACATGCAAGCCTGCCTCACATGCATTATGGAATGCCCTCTTTCTTGGCCTACTCTTTTGGGAAATTAACTTTCTAAAGGTCTTCTGTGTCACGTACGCTATGCACTGTTTACTCTACAGTCCTCCCTCACCTTGTTCATATCTATCCGGTAATCCTGCCCCACCTCACCTCTACGTACAAGAAACCAGAACCTCCCAGTTATGCATGCACGATGAGTTTATAACCTGGTACATTGTGCTGGGTGTCACGAACCTCCATTTACATTTCTTGGCCTTCCCCTCGTAATACATTTTTACTTCTTACATTTTAAATCCTTCTTTTGGTGCCTTAGTCACAAGTCTTATGACTACTTCAGAAGATGCCAGAAGAATTCATTAGTTCTGAGTACTCTGAGATCCCCCAAAGCAATTATTTCTTAAGCACTACTCCATACGAGCGACAGAGGCCCAGGGTAGGAAGCAATTTGTCTATCAGGAGCTCTCACGCAGATGGCGCTTCTGCAGCAGCAAGAGAGCAAGCAAGGAGTAGCAGCAGGCTGGCAAGGCGAACGCTCCTCATGACGAAGTACATACATATTAAATCTAAACTTCGGCTTGCGTTTGCATTTTTAAAAATATGGAACACATGATAAGCTTATAGGTTCAGTACTATATCTGTGTATAGTCATAAAAATGTTTATCAACATGATGTAATGCTTTTTAATTTCCAAAAATTGTCATAAAGGAGTATAACTTGTCTTCTAAATTTGATGATGAAATCCTGATGGCTCCGAAAAAACATATTTTTAATAATATTTCACGTAATATTACCATACTCACTATATAATGTTAAGTGAAAAAAAGGGTAGAAAACTGTATATGCAGCATGCATATGTAATCATTCTAGCCACGTCCCAGCTTGAAGAATCTCAAACATATTGAGTTCAGACACCCCCAGAGTATACATGTGACCCACAAGCCCACTAGGCACCCAGGGTCCTCTGCTGAGTCACTGGGTGCTAAAGCAGACACTGTCGATGCCCCACCATACATTTCCTCAGGTGTTACAAAGGCAGGGTACTTCACTCGGCTTCTAACTGCCTGGGCTTTCTCAGGCATCCAGAGTCTGCTCCATCTACATCTAGAAGAGGCTGGAAGCACTCTATAGTAAACACCTTCCATCCCTACCAGTCTTCAACCAATGACTGACTAAAGTAATTGTATAAATAATCCAGCTCTCTCACCTCTCCAGTGAGACAACTCTGAGACCGATGTTCTTTACTAACTCCTTGAGTTCTCCCAGCAGGATTAAACTCTAATTACCCACAAAGCTAACTGGTTTGATAACTCAACCATTATTGGGATTTCTAAGACTGCCCCCAAAGATTGTACATAATCATCGCCAGATATACTTCCGTGCAAACCCATACTGAGACAGCTGGTAAGAGAAATGGTTCTAGGAAGCAGATCCTTATAAAGGATTCTGGAATTGAATAGTGGTAAACTGTGGGGAGTGATATGCTGTGGTCAGCTATGGCATCATGATTGTGAATTGGGCTGGTGAATTGGGATGAGATTAAGGTAGAAGTGCACTAGCTTACATAATATTCATAGAATTTGAGAGCTATTATAAGAACTGTGAGGTTTGTTGATTAGTTGGTTCTTGTTAAATTTCATAGCTGCACTAAAGGAAATATATTGACAGTCTCAGGTCAGCCAATCAGAGCATACTATAAAAACAAAAGGACAGCCTCCATGATAGTCTTTAGAGACACTTAACTCCTGCAGCTGAAATATCAACTGCTGAATATCAAGTTCAGAACCCGATCAGCCATTACAGAGAAAGACTGAATTCAGAATCCCAGCGAGTCTAGAGAAGATCCTAGATATAGAAAGAGTAGAATTTGGAAAATTGAGACAGGGACATTTGGTTAGATATACTTGAGAAACTTAAACCTCAGGATCCCCTAAACCTTCTGGACTAGCAGAAACTGTCCAGTCACCGAAAGACAGCAGCCTTTTCTTATTTACAGGATCATGCAAATCCTCACCTATGGCAAATGTCTCACAATGTAATGTTTGCCTCCTCAAGATTTGCCCCCACCTCCTCTGATTGTTCCAAGCCAATAAGTGGGGTCAAGTCTCAGCATACTCAGACTTGGGTCCCTGCTATTGGAGGGCAAGGATCACCTGTGTAAAGAACTGTAGGACCCAACTACTATATATTGACAGGAATAGGAGAACATGCCTGGGAATGGATCTTGATGGTACTGAATCAAAAGACGGGAAATATAATATTAGGTAAAGAAAAAATTTTATGGGATACTCTCCTGTGACCCAGGATTGAGCAGCTGGAAAAGATGTCTGTAACTGGTTCTAATGCCTTGCTGGAATTTTTACCTGAAGCCGAGGTGGCAGGGGCAGCAGGGGAGGGGTGGGAAAAAAAACTGGGGGGGCAGGGGGGGCGAGGATGAAGGT
This sequence comes from Pteropus alecto, assembly GCF_000325575.1. NCBI lineage: Eukaryota > Metazoa > Chordata > Mammalia > Chiroptera > Pteropodidae > Pteropus > Pteropus alecto. The sequence continues at coordinate 5,126,016 of NW_006436288.1, forward strand.
CTACGTAAATGAGATAGAATGCCAAAACTTCCTTGGCAGAGTATTGAGGAAGGAGTCCAAGGTTCACAAAAGTGTATGTGCTAGAATGTATATATTCTATATATTCAGAGTACCCATCAGCTGTTTATGTTCTCCAGGAGGCCAGAGACTACTCCCTTCACTGAAGAAATAAGAATGTGCTACTGAGGAGTACACGGCATCATTGAAAATTTCAGTGCTGGCTCTTCTCTGTAAGCCAAGATTTCTGGTAGAGATTATGCTGTGGAACTGGGCTCCCTGGTACCAAATGGGGATAATTGGATTCTGGAATTGCAGGGGCCAGGTAGCAACACTTAACCATCAGAGGCAAGGTAGATGTAATAGCCAGAACAGCAACAAGGCTAAAATGGCACGCCAGAGATCACCAATCCACAAAGATCTGTGGCAACGGCTAATAGATTATGGTGTTGCCTGAAATGAGATAGTTTCCATACCTGATCCAATTATCAGACCCAAAGCCCATGGATTGAAGAATAGTCTGTGGAAGGACACTGTGACAACACAGCAAGTATAAACAGTAGCCAATTCTACAATAGGTCCCATCCCACAAAAGGACTTATGGCTACTTATTAGAATAAAGACAATGTCCAGACTATTTGAGGATGGTTGCCTATAGGGTCTGAGTTGACACTATTAGGATATCAGGATACTTTAAAACATCATCATAGTCCCACTGTTAGAAGGGAGGTAAAATAATAAATGAAGGTCCAGACCAAGTCCTTCTTACAGGACACGAACCCTCCTGTGGTCATTTTCCTAGTCGCTGAGTACATCATTATAGTAGATACATATAGCAGCTGGCGAAACACTCAGCTCAGTTCTCTAACTTATGGATAAGGGCCATAGTGGTAAGAAAGGCAAACTGTAACCTCTAAATCTGCCCCTTCCTCCATGCAAGACAGTAAATCGAAGCAATAATACACCTTGGGAGGAATGGTAGATTAATGTCACCTTCAAAGTCTTAAAGGATGCAGGATCATGATCCCTAACTAATCCTCCTTTAATTTACCAGTCTAGTCCTTACAAAACCCACATGGGTCATAGAAAAAGATAGCGTAGTGCAGTAAATTTAACTAAATGATAGCCTTAGTCACTGCAGCGGTGCTGGATGTGTTATCTTCACTAGAAGAAATTAACACAGCCTCTAGAAGGCAGCTATATATTTGGAGAGAGGTTCTTTTTAATTTTCTACGGGAAAGAACATCAGAAGTAGTTTGCTTCTACTTCAATTGAACAGCACCACACGTTCATGGTCTAGCCTGAGGACTATGTTAATCCTCTTGATTCCGTAACAACACAGTCCAATAAGGACCTTGATTATCTGGACATTTTGCAGAAAACCATGCTAACCCACTGTATTATTGACATTATGTTAATTGTAGATGGGGGAACAGGAAGAAGCTAGTCCACTAGATGCTCTGACGGGACAGGTATAGCAGGAGGTAAATTCAGAGGCCTGGTACATTGGAAATATTTTTAAGGGTCCAGAAGTCTGGAGCATGCCGAGACATCCCCTCCAAGGTAAAGGACAAGTTACGGTGCTTTCACTCCTATCACTAAGGAAAAAGCAGAGCACTTGATAAATTTCTTTGGATTCTGGAGACAATAACACCATTATTTGGGAATACCACTACAATCTATTCATTATATGACTTGGAAGACTGCCACTTTCAAGTGAAGCTCAGGGCAAGAGAAGGCTCTGCAACAGGTTTATGCTGTAGTATTAGCACCCCTGCCACTTAGAATATATTACCTGGCAGATCCCATGCGGCGACGTTCCATGGTGAATCTCTGACAAGCCTATAAAGATTCACAATGCTAACTGCTTGGATTCTGAAGCAAGACAAAAGAACTTCACGGCAGATAACTATTCACTCTTCAAAAAGTAGCTTCTAGCATGTTTCTTCATCCTCATATAAACTGTATTCCTAACCAGGGTGTATCAAGTGGATATGCAACCCTAGCTACCTATTTTAAGCTCGGTACTGTCTAACTCTCCAAATCATTAGTTCAAGTGGGCATAGTTACAGGCCATCATATAAAGGAAATAATACATTCAGGATTAGTCTCCAGCATATCCAGGTCAGCTGAACTGGTTCCTGGATGAGTGAAGATAGAGTGAAGGACAAAGTAAGAGGCCACTAAACCTAAAGGTATGAGTGCCTCTCAGTCATTTTTATTGTCAATGTTAAGAGACTAACAGACAATAGTTATTATACCAGTAAGAGTAACTGACTCACATGAGGAGCTAGAATTTCTTCTACATAATAGGAACAGGGGTATATTTGGAACTCAGAGGATTTATAGGGCACCTGTTGATTTTTTTTCTTTTTTAGAATTTGTGATTGTCCTCCACCTTGAAGACTCAATGACAGGATGGAATGAACTTACTGGGAGGAGGAGGACATGGTGGATCTAACTAATACAAGGGGCATACTGTAGCAGATGTTGTTGGTGCCCACCATATATCCTCATACTTTATCACTATAGTGCCTAAAACTGACTTTCAACTGCCCAGTGGCTCTTTCTGGTGGCCAGAGCCTCTCTGTCCATACACATAGCAGGTCAGAAGTATTAGAGAATTAACCAGCACCATCACTACCACTACTGCACCCAAAAGCAGCATTCAACCAATGGCTGAAGGGAATTTGGGCATAAATGCCACAGTTCCTTTCACCTTAAGGGGATTAACTCTGAGGTGCATGTTCTGCACAGCTTCCCAGAGTTCCTCGTTGAGTTTCAGTTATCCCCAATCTCAAGAATATGCAATTGTGTCTATCATTTTAGGGTTCATAGGTTGTGGACTCTAAAACTATGGTTTTTTAATTTTTTTGTCTATATTAGGAACAAGGAATTACGAAGTCCTTGTTAACTTTAATTTCAATTTATGTCTCAATAAGTTTTTCAAATATAATACATGTTCGCACAAGTAAAAATAAACTCAAACTCTGAGAATTAGAATACCACTTACTTATTTACAGCAATAACGAAACTCTAAATTACTTTTTGTGTGTATATATACATACATACATAAAATCAATATCTAATCTTAATAAGTATTACATCTATTCACTATTTTTAAAAATTACTAAACTGGCAGCCAAAAAAAAAAAAAAATTCAAGCTTTTGCTAAGTTTAAAGATAAACCCAACTATATGAGAGCAGATTCTGACGAAGAACGGAAGATCTTATAGCAGACCACCACTAAGCACTGGACATTTGCTCTTATGAAATTCCTCATAAAATAGCTAAAGAAAATATGGCCTGAGAAGAGTAATAAAAGGATAGCTACTATCCTTCAAGACAGCCAAGGGAATCTTTCTGAGCTGCTTCTTCTCTTCTAAAGAATATACCAGAAAATAGCTCTGAGGCACAGGATGAGCTTTTATGAAATCCTGTCCATTTACATTCTAGGTATAAGGAAAAGACTAAAAGAGAACAAGTAAAACTTGAAATCTTTTCTCCACATTCTGGATTAAGTTCCTTCCTTAGAGAGCTATTCGAAATCATTTAACAAAGAAAGTACATAATGAGATAAAAATTCAAAATATTATGTTCAGTACTACAAAGTAAAATTAATTTCAGTGCAAGTTAACTTACCATAGTTCACAGTAACTAAGAGAGACTTTGTTGTGTTTTTCCTGTAACAACAACAAAAAGCCATTTCTGGAATACACTGCTAGTCACATATCAAGTATTAGGTTGAATCACATGAAATTGGCCATGTTTGGCCATTTTTTTACCAAACAAAAGACAATTTCATATGATCCAGCCTAACATATTCTCTCATACTTGGAGAACTACAAAACACTTAGAAACATAATCTTTGGTCATAATGCTGACCTGAAAAAACACATGCAATAAGCTGTTACAATACTTTATAATCTCATCTTCATAAGTACAGTAAACTAGCCAAAGGGAGAACTCTACAGAAGTTGATATTCAATTTTCAACTAATGTTCATTTTCTTGTGGTCAAAGATCCAAGTACTTATCTGAGTGATTCACATAATATAGAAATCAATCAGAAAATCTGAGTTAAAAATAAACTTTCTTTTCCCCCAAAACTACTTGTATTAACTATTTCTGTTGTCCTCATCCTGGTCCAGAGTATCATAGTTGGACAAGAATAGTAGAAATTACTTTCATTGAGAAATTCTCCAATGGTGTTGCCTTCACAATAATTTTTCAAGTGATACTTTGGCATAATAGTTGTTGAGATTATGATGCAAAGATAGGGGAGGGGAGGGAAGGCACTAGATGAGACAGATCCTGGAGACACACTTTCTTTGCTTGCTCTCCCACTAACCAGTGACACACACTACCAAGACCACCTACACACTAGTCCCGCTCCACCCTAAGAATCTCCCTCTGTGGTGTTAATATGTGGTTTCACTTCTGTTAGAAACCTTAGTAAGAAAAAAGGAAATGTTGATCTTTGAACTTAGAAGGTCTTTCAGGAGTATTTTAAAGGGTTTACCATTTATTTCTTTTTACTTGCAATACTCTCTTCTCTTGGAAACCTTGACATCAACTCATCTGGTGTTCCTTCTACCTCTCTGGCTCTTTTCGAATTCTCAGAGCAGCTTCTTCTTTGTACAACTTCTGAATGTTGTGTTTCCTCAGGGCTTAGTCTTGGGATTTCCTCTTTTTCTCCTCTCTCTCCCTGATATTGTCCACTCCTGTGGTATATATAACATCTTTTCCAAATTCACATCTCTAGCCGACATCTCTTCTGAGATCCAGATCCATACATCCAACTCTTTTTTTTGACATTTCCTCTTGGATATGTCTCCCTCACAAGTAAAAATTAGAAGCTGAACTCAATTTTTCTCCCCAAAACCATCTTTTTTCTATAGTTTTCAACTTAATAAATGGCATTTCAATCTCACCAGTTGCCCAAATCAGAAACCTATAAATTATCAATAACAACTCCCCTGCTAAACCAATCACGACCATCACTAAGTCTTGTCCATTCGATACACAATAATTATCTCAAATTCATCTACCTCTTTCAACACCCATTGCTATTTTCTAGCTCCCATCTTCTCTTGTCTATACTACTGCAACATTACTACCTTACCATTTTTGTTCTCTACCAAGCTGCAAAGAACAAACCTTTAGAAGTACAAATCAGCTCAAACCAATATCTAGAATAAACATTTTTAACAGCTCTTAGGATATAATCCAAGACTCTGCAGGATTTTAATTTGGTCTCTGCCCTCCTCTTCAGCCTCATCTTGGGCCACTCTGACCACATTGGGCATCTGACCTGCTATTCTGTCACCTCCAGTAGTCCCCCTGCTATTCTGCCTAGCTGATATCTTAGATTTCTGCTTAAATGTCACTTCTCTAAAGGATTTTTCCTGATTTTCTAAACTAATTTAGGCTCCCCCTATTATTCTTCCTCAAAGTAACCTACACTTTTCTTTTAAAAGACTTACCACAATTGTATTTCTACTTGTGTGTTTTTAATATCTGTCTCTCCCACTAGCCTATAATGCCTTGAGGGCAGGCATCTATTTTGTTCACCAAAACATCCAGAGTCTATCTGAGTGCATAAAACATAACTATTGTTTGATAAATATTTGGAACATCTGAATCAGCTCTTGACATTAATGATATACTTTCCTACACAATAGCCGTTAGAAAATAAAAATATCAAATTTCTTGTCTTTGCCTGCAATTGTATCAGTTCAGTTTGATGTTACAGTTTACTTTTGCTGATCAGAAGCTCTGTTTGATCCTTAGAAATAAAGAATTTTAAGGGAAAATAATTTGCCTATCATCATAATTAAATTATTATCTAAACACAGTTTGAGAAATAAAGATCTTTCAGATGTCCACAAGGACAGCAATAACAAAGTGAGGGTCTTGGAAATTTATTTTTAAGTTGAGAAGGGACTTCCAGTTCAAGATGGCAGACTAAACACATACATTTATGACCCTTTCCTGCAAAAATCCAATTAAAATGATAATAATTTATGCAAAAAAGAGAATAAATTCATAACAGCCCCAAGAGGAAGGAGTGACATTAACAGAACAAGGATCTAAAAGATTTCTAGAGAATGGAAAGTAGGTGGAATTGTGCAAATGAGAAAAAGGAGGGCGTACTGGGCGGGGAGGGCCAGGCTGCCATCGAGAATGTACAAAAGAGAAAACTGCAGTGGAAGCAGAAGCCATCCTTTGTAGCCCAGCTCCACAGAAGCTCTAAACTCAGAATCAGAGTGGGAAGGGGACAGAAATCAGTTGATCAATCAAAAGATTAAAAGCAGCTGCACCAGCCCACCCTACTCTGACCCACTCGCCTCTCCCACGTTTGTCAACAGGCACATTTTCACCCAGACAAAAATCAAAGAAATTCACTCTAAATAAATTGGATAATATGGCTGGAAAGGGCAGGTTCCTAGTGAGGATGTTCATACCACAGAATTAGTTGTTTCTTATTTAATCAGCAAGGAGAGAGACCATCTTGACAGTATACTTCCTGCTCACCCACTCAAACTGACACACATACACACAGACTATACACTCACAGTCAGCCTTCCAATTTAGAAGAGTGTCTTGTGGGAAAGACTACATAACACACCAGAATTCAATAGATCTATCTATCAGATTCTCTATTTAGTACTTATGTACAAAGCACAAGATACATAGTATTTTACTGAGCACTGTATAAATATTCCTGGAATAGGTAGACCATAATAAATGCTTCAAAGAAACTGTTGCCGCATAATGGGCTTATAATTATCATTCTCCTAAAACTTTCTCTTGCAGCTGACAAAACTTGCAGTGTTTGCACGTTCATTACCTGTTCCTTCCCATGGTTTCAGAAACATTACTTTCTCTTCTTTCCTTGTCTTATTCTTTTTCATTTCATTCCTTCACCTCTTCCTTCTCCTCCTCTTCCTCCATTCTTTAGCAATTGGCTCTCTTCCTTTCATTTGCCTGAGCTCCTCTCTAGTACCCCATCTTTTGGCTATTTCACTGAGATGTCTCTTGTTTATTTGAAAATTATCATCTGTGAGATGGTGATGTCTCATGATGATGGCACCTTCTTACAGTCACTTATATGAGCTTAAGAATCACTTCTAATTAACATGTCTCCTTCATTTTCTATATACAGCCAGTCTCTCAGGCTTGCCAATACATCATGGAAGTATCAGATGATTTAAACTTCACCTAATATATCCACAGATATATTAGAGGTGGCATAGAAAGCATACAAAAAAAAATAGTCATTATAAATTTTTTAAAAAAACAGAACTACAGAAAATTAAATTAGAATACAAATACAATATAAGGGAGGAATAAAACACAGATCTATAAACTACAAAAGCACATACAACTGTTCTAATTTAGCAAAATTGGTTTTGAATAATCTGATGAAGAAAACAAAATAGGAGACATACATTTCACAGTTCTTAATGTCCAAAATATGAATATTGCTTTTTTAAGATGATGAGGAATTGAAAAGGCTCAATAAATAGCAACTCTCATTCCTACCCAGGTTTTGTTTCAACTGAGAATTAGAAGAAAGGAGCAAGGAGTAAGCCAATGAAGCTAAAATAACAAGATTACCACTGATGTTTGAGAATGTGACTTAAAATCTATAGACAAGTGGCCTTAAACAGTGAACCCAGCTGTGTGTAATGTCAGATGGGTGCTAGAGTAATGAAGGGGATCACTTCATAGATTGTATAAATTTCTAACTTTCCTAAATTAAAAAGTAAATAAATAAATGGAAAAAAAAAAACACTGAACCCGGAATTAGGTGGACTCTCAGCCAGTCACTCCTCAGTGGCCCCTAATGGAGGCAGGGCCTGCCTCTTTACCACCTAACTTCCAGAATAGCAGAGGGCAGCTGAAAGAATGGTGTGGACAGACTCACTCCCAAAAGGAATAGGAAAAGAAGGGAATGAGTTATCATTCTACTACTGCCCAGTTCTTCCTTCCAAAATTACCAATCTGATTAATTCACTCTTCCCCAGAGGAGGAGCAAATGAGGGGCAAAGAGATGTGAGGAGTGCTATGTTTTTCAACTTCCTCAACATGGAATCAAGAAAATAGGAGAAAAGTTCCTTGTTCCCAACATAAGGGTCCCTGAGGGATGTGGCAGACAAGGCATTTGACAACATCCCTGCAGCAAATGCAGTAACGAGTTTATTAAGACTGATTTGGGTAAGAGATTTCTTATTGAAGGCTCTGACTGTAACATAAAAACTCAACTCAAGGAAAGCAGTTCTAACTGAAGCCTTAAGAATAAAAGTAGAGAATTCAGATTTTCAAAAAGAAAGCTTCATCGCACACGTATAATAAATATAACCATCAACAGTTTACTTTTTCCTGTGATAACAAGAATAAACTACTTGCCTATGAATTCATATCTCCCAATCCAACTCATCCCACTAGTTTATACCCTTTCTATATATACTCTTTCTATCAGTTTGTATCATTGTTCCATGAACACAAAATATTCATGTATCATTGATTACATTGTTCCCATTTGGAATGTTCTTTCCTATACTTTCAAATCTTAACCATATTTCAAAGAAATTCTAATCCTGCATTCCTCATGAAGCATTCCCTGATTACTGCAGATGGCACTGATTTCTGTCTTTTTGCCTCTTAGAGGACTTAAGAGTCTGTACCAAAGTTCTGCTCATATATCTGTGCTGGTCTTGGCCATTCTTATTTTACATGTATTATCATGTCTACTTAACCAGGCTCTAAACTCTTTAAAAACTAGAGAGATATTTTGAACTTGAACTTTTCTGTATTAGCTATATCTACCACAGGGTTGAGTATGTAGTAGGAGATTAATAAATATTGTTGAATGGCAAATCAATCAGTCAAATTGAGCACATATCAGAAAGGAAATAGAAAATGAGTTTTATAAGTCAGCTGTTCCAAAGGTACAAATTGACTATAATCTTCAAAAATAGTCAATTAAGGCTACAAGAGAATCAGAACTTTTCCGTAGGTTCACATAATATCCCTCCATACGTGTTACTCATTTTCTCACATAAAATGATACATATGCCTGAAGAATGGCGAGATTATGTAGGACAAAACGGCTGTGGCCAAGTCCTTAAGTATATGAGTTTTGGTGTTAGATTTGGATTTGAATTCTAACTTACCAGTTGTATAACTTTTCTTTTAATTTTGAAACTTTTTAATTCCTTAGTAAATTTAGGGCAGGGGGGACAAAGAGCACAGTTAATAGGACATTCTCACACAGAAATGTTACCTCCTAATTTAAAAAAAAAGGAAGATCCCTCCCTGTCCCAGCAACAATAGAGTAACCTCCATTTGCAGCCAACGAGAAACTGCCTCAACTTTGAGCTCTTGTTCTTCTCCAATGAACTTTTATTCGAAACAACCCTCCCCAAATTCCTCCTGAAGTCTAATGAAAATTAAACTCCCCTTTGTCTCTTTGGACTTGCCTACAGTTCACCAGAGCTTGCTTTTCTAAAATTACAATTCTCTATTTCCAAATAAGCTCATTTTGCCCATAAAATAACTCACTATTTTATTTTTGAGGTGTACACCAAAAATCACAAAGTTAGTAGAACAAACACTATTAACATTTTGAGTAGTGTGACCTTTTTTAATGATCATCGTGAAAATCTGCTTGTACGTAAACATTCAAAGCTAATCATATACTGCCAATGGCAGACCAAATCAAATGAAATTTTCTACTTTCTAGATCATTCTAATACTTCCTCTTCATCAACATTTTCTCAAAGCTCCCAAAATATTAAAATTTGCTTCATTTTGCCACCTATGTGTTCCTCAAATCCAGCTCTGCTGTGGCTCTAATGAAATGGGGGAACCGGAAACATCAGGCAGAAGCAAAGAAGAGGGGCGACAGCTCCAGGGCTGACTTGGAGTAACAGAACCATCAATAATTGAACTACCTCTTATTAGTGGATAGGATATCTATCCTTACTGACTTTGGATTTTTAGAAAATTTTGAGGAGAGATTAGGGCTCTATTGACATGGAAACAAATAAACCATGACTTTAAGACTCCCAAGAGAATCTGACATATTTTGCATGTGATCTGGCAGACATCAGGCAATAGACTATGTGATATTGGGCAATAAATTCTTGAGAGATAGGGAGAGAAGAGGGGGGAGGGGGAGTTTACACTGAATTGTCAGGCACATCACTGGCCAAAATAGCTGGTTTCAATAAATGAGACCTGATGTAGGATCATCTCCATTTTCATCTATGTTTCAAAGGCTACAGTCCCACTAAATATTATACCTCACTGCAAACAACAATGTTAATGTGATCCTTTCCTTCTGGGATGACCTGATCTAAGTACCATACAAAAAACACACCACTGAGTACTAAAAATAAATCCAGCATGAGGCAGAGTCCTCTTTCATCTTCCACATTGGGGTATTATTACAATTTTAATGATCTGCCTAGGATTTTTCATACACTCTGCTGCTTTTAAAGGAAGGACAGGAAACCTATTGAAACATACCAATCTCCTTGAAATGTCTGTGGCAACAGAGCAGTGGGAATATATCCTTTGCTGTAAAGAAAAAGAGTAAAGCAATCACAAATGTATCACTTTGGTCTGTTATGATATACTGCTTTTCCTTTAGAGAGAACAGGTACTTGTGCTCTAATACTGTATTTTCAATTACTACATTATTCCTTTAAGGTATTCAGAGCATTAACAATCTCCACCAAAAAAAAATTCTTCTCATTAAATATTATTTATGCTTTGGATCTCTGTAGTCAGCCCAATGCAATCATTTGATTATATATCTGGCCAAACTGTTTTCATTTCTTCCCAAAGGGAAATTTTAACAATTTCTTTAGATGATTAAAACCTCATTTATATACCTGGGAACTCCTATAAGCTTATTTAAAATACGAGTTTTGCCTAAAAGTAGTGAGAAGTGCTAGGAGTTGGGGCAAGAACAATGAAACGAACAATGAAACAGGAACTAAGGTTTGAGCAGTTACTGTATAGTTGGTATTCTGTCAGGTGTCCTTAACTGTTATCACTTTTAAAGTTTCCAACAAACCCCAAAGCTAAGCCTGTGCGCAAGGAAAATGTTCCAAACATCACACACATTCACTTTTCTTACAACTCATCAATTACTCAAAACTGTCACATTTTAGTTTGCTCAACATTTAGATTATGATTTTTTTTTTTTTAAGTTTCTTTTCCTTGAGCTTCTAATTGTTCTTTTTTGTGACTGGTAAAACAAATCGTTATCTTATCAATAACATCATTTTGATAATAAAATTTTATGATATTATTCATTTCGTTTCTGAAAACATTCTTTCTGGAACCTTGGACCTCATGTTGTAATTTGGATCATCCTAAAATTTTATCATATTTTAGATTAGTTTTAATGTTTCTTGGATTCCAGGTCCTCTTTTCTCTTGGATTCATTTTCATTTCTCTTGATATATCCTCAAATAAATTTTTTAGAAAAAGTTAATGAGAGGTAAAAGTTTTGGACTCTTTGCTTTTCTGGAAATGTCTTTTTGGCCAGGTCTGAAATTCTAGAATAAAATCTTTCCCTTCAGAATTTGAAGTTATTGAACCATTATCTTCTCGCATCTAGTGCTGTTGATTAAAAGTCTGAAATAAATGTAATTCTTTTGCCTTTGTAGTTAAGCTTTTTTGTAAGTTTTTTCTTCTAAATAATTTTTAGTCTTTTATTTATTCACCATCTTCTGAAATTTATCAGGGATATAGGTGTAAGATGTTAAAAACTATTCTTCAGCATGGCACTTCACAGGCCATTTCAATGTGACCATTCACGTGTTTTGACTATTCTGAGAGAAAAATTATTCTCTTGTTTTTTACATCTCTTCTTTTTTCTCAGTTCTCTATTTTTGGAAATCCTATTAGATGTTCGTCGGAGCTCATGGAATGGATTCTCCATCTGCTTTAATGTTCCCCTACTTCAGCTATCATATTGGTAATTACCAGGAACTCCTACTTGTTCTCTAGCAGCTCCTCTCCCAAGGTAGCTTATTCTTAGTTTCAGCATCTTCTTGACTCTGGGAAAGTCACCAGGTTAAAAGGGATTAAAAAAGGATTCTTATGGTAAGGAAATTAAAGCTACTGGTGTAGATCTTTTCTTTGAGAGGTTTTGCTGTGAAAAATCATATAAAAATAAAAGGTATCTAGAGATTGAAACAGAGCCAAGGAAACTTACTTTGATTTTTTTTTTCTTTTTTGCTCTATAATAGGAGAAATCTCTGCATTTTTGAAAGCTAGCAGGATGAATTAAGAAAGATTCCTTAGAGAATGGAGACTCTCTCCCCACCACACATGCATATCCAGAGCTGGCATTTGGGCACTATACACAGGTACTGTCGTAGCAATGTTAAATACCAAGTTACTTCCTTAATCATTGGTAAAAGCCACTGCCAGAACTCTTTTGAGTGCTATTTAATATGTCAGCTTCCCTAAAGCTATCCCAGCAATTCCCCTGGGAACATGATAAACTTACTTCAATTCAGAAGCTAAAGGTTTACTTCTGGAACACCAAAGGGACACCAGAACTGTGCTCAAGCGCTAAAGAAGAATTTCTTTTTGATTACTCAGCACCTATACACATGGACTTCCCAAATCCCAAACTCTTGCACACAGATTCCCTTAAGGACTATAGAAAGTTGGCTTTTCCCCACCATGCCCTCTGCCCAGACCCAAGGAGTTCAAGACTGGCACCACAAAGAAGCTGCCCTGGCAGTGATTAGCATGCTGATCTGCCAGCCACTCGCCATGGTTCTACTATGCCTCTCCCATCTTTACCTGTGCCCCAACCAGAGCAGGCCTGGAATCCCAACACAGGGTAGAGGGAGACGACCCTGGCAGCAATACTGGTACCCTTCGAGTAAATGCCAAGTGCCTTCATGCGCCTCCAAGGTGATGGCCAAGTGCCGCCAGTCACGTGCTGCCCTTAGAAGATTGCTGTGGGGCCTCTACTTCCGTAAGACTTCGATTCTGATAGCACAAGGGAGGGTAAATATGTGGGTAATGAGGCTGTTACACAAAATGGCTGAGGGCTTGGGCTCTGGTGGCCTGGCTTCAAGAGCAGAAAATGAAAAGCGCCTGAGGACAGCTGAGGCCAGGAAACACCTGGAATGTATGAAGGACCCCTTTTCACCACCCCAGTTGAATTCCACCTCCATTTAGTGGGGTAAGTTCATTAAAACTGACCAAATGCCTGTTCATCACAAGAATTACAAGCATTAATTTTTTAAGCAAAAATGACAGCATGTCTGAAGCCCATAACAATATTGGGGGAAAAAAGCCAGACATATACATTCCGTATGATTTCAGTGATATAAAATTCTAAATTAGAAATAAACTGTGTTGTGAAGTTATACGGGAAAAAGTGATGAAACTATAAGGAAAGGCAATTAACGATTATTAAGTGAGGAAAGTGGTTTCCTCTCTCTGGGAGAAGGCTCTAGGAGTTTCAGAGGTGCTGATCATGTTCTATTTCTTGACCTGAGCAGTGGTTTCATAGGTATTTACTACAAATTAGTTATTAAAGTATCCACTTGTGTTACAAATATGTAATATATACATATATTATGTATGTATGTTATATTAAACAATTTTTAAAAGAAAAGGATTTCATTAGAATTGGTTGGAAGACAATTTCTGATACAGAGTAACATGAAACAACATGAGCCTTCCCCTTCTACCCACTGAAGAAAAACAGCCACTGAAGGAAGCAACCATTGCCATGTGCTGTCTCATGGCTATGAGCTACCTACCTACAGACACGGCAAAACATAAGTAACCACAATACTTAGATAATATTAAGGTGTAGAAAAGTCATTAGGAAGTGGTGAGTTTTGAGTATTACCTGTTTTTTAAAATAAATATTTACTTTTAAGATCTAATTTTTAATTATGATTGTGCTTAACAGCCAACTTACAAAACTGAAAATTTAACAACTGTAAGCCGGTGAAAGCCAGCACACCACTGACGAAGGCCTTAATAAGGGTAAAGAAAGGTGTAAAAGCAAACCACAGCCCAGTCTGGGACACCAAGTGCATATAGGTCACAGTTTACTTATTTATGCATTTAGCAATTGCATAGCACTTACTATACAACAGGAGCTGTTCTCAGCACTATACAAATATTCACTCTGACATATGTGGATTTGCCTGCATGAGAGACATGCATTGGAACTAACTACTCAAGGTCTTCAAAGACAAATGGAGTTCATCTCAAGTTCCTCTAGCAATGAGTCAAGACTCACATACTGGCCAAGGGCAGAGAGAGTTTAGCAAGTCAGTGGTGGGAAATTGCTGTGACTAAGAAAGATTCACTCCTAGTAAGAATGGCCATTAATGAAGCATTTACAAAAGAATGGTTCCGGTTGGACGCAGGAAGAAAATGGGTCAAGCAAAAGAAAGAGAAGTAACTAAGGATAAGTAACTAAGGACAGCAATGGTTAACTGTCTTTATAGAAGACTAAGAACACTGAGATGATCAAATGTGAGGAGTAAAGGGTGCTTAAGGACAAGCACTGCTATCTAGATTACTTTGGAGCCCAAAAGATAGCTCTGGAGCTTTAAGAAACTCTTCAGACCTTCAAACAATCTGAAAAGTAGCATGAAGGAAAATACTGCCACTACTGTAATTGAAAGTATCAAGTGGTATATTAAAAGTATATTCCAATACATAGAGACAAAAAACAGTTTCATATGGAAATAAGTGAGTGAATGGTACAAAGCGTTGTAATTCTATTCAATATAATCAATGTAATATCAGAAATCATTGTGAAATTTTAAATGATGTTTACTAATTCCTACACCTGCCAGATACTAGAAACCTAGAACGAGGTGACTATGACTGGTTATTTTTTAAACAGGAAGGAGTAGATACGAGCAGTACCACTAGGAAGCTACAGGTTTTGAAAACTAATTAGACAAGAGTGTCAACTGATAGGTATTGGTCAATTTCTAGAAGCCATTGCTACATACTATACTGAGCTAAGCAGTATTCCACTGGAATGCCACACCAATTTAAAATAAGGAGTCCACGGGAGGTGCTTTACTTTTCTGTTTCAATCTTAATTTCACTTACAGATTTAACTACTAGGATTTCTCTTAAATTTTCCATTATTTTTTACATAAGGTGGTTGAGATGACATTAATATTAAATCAGATTCATTTTATTTGTATTTATGATTTCTCAAAGGCCATCTTGACTTGGATATAATACAAAACAGAAGAGAAGACCTGGCCACACCCTGGAGGTTTGCAGTCTCAGCATGACAGACAGAACCGTAATCGTCTGACTAATATAGTTCAGGGATGACTGAGTTACCGCCACAGCTTTAGCTTGCTCTAGGAACTCTTCCAATTATGCAAAGAATCATGGAACTGAGAGAAAACTGGCATTTTGAAAAAATGGATGCTTAATGCCTTTACCGCCACACAACCCTCAATCTCGCCTGGGGAACAAGGATGGAGAATGAAGAAAAGCGGTTATCTTACTGCTTGGGAGCTGGCATTTTCTGCTCTCCACAATATGCACGCTACACACATCTAAAACTGAGCACTCATGCAAATTGGAATTGAAGCTCAGAAAGCTTCCTCTTATTTTGTTCTGAAATTAAAGCTCTGAGTGGTAGAGATCTTATTGTTTGGATAAGATCTAGCCTCAGGATAGCATCCTGATTAGAGGCACTATAAAAGTATATCAAGACTCTTGAAAAGACTCTCAGTGACGGGGAATGCTGACACAACCACCACCCTCCTCCCATCAGCACTCATTTCTGTTTGTAGCCCAGACTTTAAATAGAAGTGCTGGCACCTGTAACATAACATCGAAATCTATCCGTAAATATTCAATCTTATTTTTCTGAAACCTTAAAAGTCATAGCCTGCATGAATCTCAGTTTTTTCACCTGCAAAAAAGGCTCTTGAAGATGCCTCCCCCATGTCCTTCCAGCCTTGTCATTTTATAATTCTGTGAACTGACCTCACTTGACTCTCTCCATCCCTCACCAACCCACACTGGTTTCCTTCCCCTCTTTTTAAAATAATTACTGCTGCAGATTTACTGAGACGACTCCATAACTGCTGCTCAGAAGGCTCTCAGTCCTTTTTGCATTTGAGTATCAAAAGAAGACTTCAAGTGGCACTACTTGTCCCTTTCCTTTCTCCTGGCACTCTGGGAAGGCAAAGAACCAGGGTAAAGACAGGGGCCTGTGGGTCTTGGAAATCTTGGGTCAATAACATGTGAATTTTTGAGAAGTCAGGTATTTGCACAGCCACTTCTGTCCCCTTTTCTGCCTGGGCACACAGCCAGAAGAGGCAAAAAAGGGGATAGCAGAAGCGAGTTCTCAAGGGTGTTAGCACCCAGGACGGTCCCAGCCACATACATTCCTAAGGAAGGGACAAAGCTTTTCAGCTCTACTTTCATTGCCTGGACTCAACTATGTTAAAAATGTCATT
>NW_006436288.1:5142637-5163564 GCF_000325575.1 Pteropus alecto
ACTCCCCACCCCCGCCCAGGGGAAGAGAAGATAATAGAAATCAAATTCTTTTATTTTTTTTTAAACAGAATCAGAAATTAGAGTTGAAATAATTTTGTGTGCGCCTTCCCACTGAAGTGCTGTTTCCTACAGAGTTCCTGAATTTGAAGCCTTCTTACCTCCCTGCCATTTTTATCACATCAGCTCCCTGGCGTTTAACTTTTTTTTTTTCTCTCTTTGGGAAGGGTAAAAAACTAATGAATAAAATTACAGGTTACTATCTCAGGAGGCTGAAAATAAACCACGGTAGAAAAAAGTCCATAATTGTTTGAAGCTAAAAATAATTATATCAATTGTATGTTGCATCTCTCAGATCTGGAGGACTATTATAATATTTCTAACAGTTCCTTTCACTAGACTGACAGACTCCAACTCGTGAGCATGGCAGGCCTAAGGGACCTCATGAGTAAAGGCTTATTATTAGAAATATTTATTTCTGCACCAAGGCTTAAGGAAATATGCAGTGGCATATGGATCAGCACTGAAATTTTAAACCTTTAATTGACTTTTTATGGGTCTGTACACTGAATATTAAACACATGGATTTCTTTCTGTTATATTTCCAAACTAATTTTATATTCTATTTTGTCAATAACTTTATTTTTTTGTTTTTAGCTATCCGATTTTATCACACTGTTGTAGAGCAAGCTAGCTACATCACCCAAATCTGCTGCTTCACGCTGTGTCATCTTGCTGCGTATTGACATGGCTACGCATATATGGCAAATTTTCAATTATCTGGGACAGTGCGTGACTGGAAGGGCATAGATATAAGCAAAGCCCAGGCATAATCTTAAAATCTCTTTGTAGCTAATGCTACATTTTCAGGATTTTTCTTCGCCAAACAATCCACAAAATTTGCTGGTAAAATCAATTAGATTTCCATTTTCTCCTCCTAATCATAATAACTCACTGGCGAAAGTGATAATGATAATAAGCAGATACGTGATTAAAGGACAATAGCAGGAGAATCATACTCGACATGTGAACAAGCCTGCTTTCCACTCAGTAATGAGAGTTAGCTAAATCCCAATAGGCCTTTTTATTGTTTATTAATAATGCTCTGTGGGGTGGCAGTGTCCAAACTTGACCCTAACTGTGTTTCTGGCTAGGACTTGAACATTTGGGCCTAACTGAGGCCCAGGAAGCGGGTGGCAGAATGACTTTGGTAGTATTAGTTCTCTGAATGCCAGGCACTGGCAGCCAATAGCAATGGCCAGTGCCCCTTGTCCAGCTTGGTGTCCAGACAAGACCTCAGCATCAGACATTACTGAGAGGAACCAATGTACAAATTAAGAAAACAGATTGGATATCACATGAAGGCAGAGAGCACCTGAATCTGAGTCTGCACATGACACACCAGGAGTGGATATGAGTGGATAAGAACCAGGATAATATCTTACTCTTAATATAAGCCTGTGGCTGCCTTTCTGATCAAACTGAAAAAAGAAATCAAGGAAAAGTGGTAATTCAGTTATGTTTGTAAAGATGTAATTGTAATGTATATGTGTATATTTGACTTTTCACTTTTCTGGCTAAACATTTCCTCTTTCCTTACTTCTAGAGTCACATATCTTTCCCACGTTCTTGGGAAATCTGTCTTCATTTATGTAACAGTAGTCAGGTGGAATTTTATACTTTCACTAATAAAAGACTGGGACGATCTATCTACATTTAGTTAACCCAGAGTTGTAAAATACTCAAATAGTGCTCTTATAAACACCAAAATTTGCCAAGAAAATAGACTATCTCATGTCTTGCTTTGTTTCTAAACAACAAGGCAATGTATTCATATGAAAGGATAAAACAAAAAGTAAATGTATCCCTTTTCTCATCTTGCCAACTATTTCCCTTCTCCCATAGGATAACATGTACGTTTTATATTTAGTGAAGGAGGGGGTTAGTAGAGGATGGTTGCGTGCCACCTCTTGTATGCCTTGTGGTCTTGCAGAGTGGGAGTTTTCTTGTTCTGCTTTGTAAACATGGTTCACTCATGTGAGAAGTAGTTCAAACCATGTTTGGTGAACTTTAAGAATCTAGGGGAAAAGAAAAAGGCTCTGAGACTGGTGACAGAAAACAAACCAAAAAAAATGACATTTTTTCCAAATGCAAGAGGAAGCTGTAGGCTGCAAAATGCAGACTACCAAGTATATTTTTTAGGCCAATTTTAGCCACCAATGATGGAGAGTAACTTAAACTTCTTAAACAAATAACGGGAAATTCATTGTAAAGTTGACCTAAAATCAAACTCCAATACAGTCATGTCCAAATCTCAGTTCTGTACCTTCCTAACTCTGTGACTTTAGAACAAACACTTAGCCTCTCTAAGCCTCAGGATTTCATCTATGACAGGAAGATTATAGCGGCACCCAATGTGTAAGTTTATTGTGAGGCTTAAATGAGATGATATCTATAAAGCACTTACTGCAGGGCCTGGCATACTGTAAATGGCAGCTATCATTATTATTATTAAAAGATTCATGTGGGGTTACAAATGTTGGCAGCAAATAGGTAAAGAGTGACCATATGGAAGAGAGAAAGACATGCTCTGTATGGTCCTAAAAGATAGAACTCAGAAACGGTTTTCAGCACAGTTTAGGAAGAACCATTGAATAATCTGTGCCATACAAGATGAGAATGAGTTGCCTCAAGACATGGGATGCTGCTTCCAGACCCTAGAGCATCATAAATGTCAGCTGGGCAATTTGGTGAAATGTAAAAGTTTCCCCAGTGTTAAAAAGATAGCTGGGGGCGGGGGAGGAGGAGAGGATGGTTGGACTACTAGACAATCATTTGGATTCTTTAGATCCTATAAGATCTCATGATTCTATTATTCTTTCCCCCTTCAATTTACAATAGAAATAAGAAGAAAGTCACATTTTGGGTACGGCAGAGAGGAAACAAAAAAATAAAAAAGGAAAGAAAGACTGCTGCTCCACATTGAGTGAATGGTCACTATTTCTCCAGAAAAGATGTCATCATTACCAGTGCTCCAGAAGGTGGGCTAAGATGGTCTACAAATAGATTTCAAAACAGGACCTTTCGGCACCTCTTTAAGGACAGTCTTTACATATAGCCCTCTCACATTACAAGAGTGCATATTCATTCGTTTCTTGATTTATGCAAAAAAAAAAAATTATTAAGCATCCATTATGTACCAGGAACTAGGGATACAACAATAAACAAGATAGATACAGGCCCTGTATGCAGTTTGTAGAAACATACTTGCTGTTTCCAGTACTTTACTATATATGAGTGCCTGCTCAAGACTATAAGGGGGGTTCAAAATGACTCTTTCTGTGCCTTCTGATGTTAAGTGAGCAATTACATTATGTCAGATTGGTACTCAGCCCACACTGAAGATAAACTGCTCAAATTGGGTTGCCTCAAGCAGATACTCCAATAATAGAGATATGCTTTTAGAGCCACTTACCCCACATCAGAAAAGAATTCTCTTGCCTACTAACTATTCCAGGCAACTAGAGACCATTACTAAAGGATGTTACTTTTTAAAAAGTTTCTCACTATTGACTCAAAGCTCTATTCATGCCACAGTTGCACAATCCCACTTAGTGTTAACTAGGAGGTCAATGGCTATCCCACTCTATGGAACTGTTCCCAAAACTAAGTGGAGCATAGACGTACTAGAACCCGGAGAGTAAAGATGAAAAATCTTTATGCAATAATCTCTGTGTAGAATCAGATTCTAAATAGTGCCTCATTTTTGGTGATCAAGGAAGCAGTGTCTTAGAATAAGAAGAGTTTTTCAGTTTAGATGTCTAATAAAAAAAGTCTTCACACAGCTGCTTATCAAAATTCTAGGCTATTTTTATCCTATATAGGCTTCAGCTTTAGCTTGAATTATTCCAAGCCCAGAGAAAGGCTAGAGAGTTTCAACACATAGATAGTAACTTTTCCTGCTTCCCTGAGTGAAAAAAGAAAGAAAAGGGAAATATTCTGGATGTTGAGAACCTAGAGATTAAAGGATTATAAAAAATAAAATAACCTTAACTGGTAGACTGGGTAATCCATGATCTTCAGGTAGGCATTACTGCTAACTACTGTCAATTCCAATACTTGGGGATTGGAATATAAGGAAGAGCAGCTAGGACTGCATCCATAGTCATGAAATTGTTTCCTCTCAGGTGAGAGTAGTTGCCATTGGTTAATGAGTCTGGGACCAGAGAGAAAACATACGCCATCTTGCAACTCACTGTCAAAGAACAAAGGTGTACCCCTCAAGGTGCATACAGTGGACAATAGCTGCAGTCATTGCAGCTCTTCCATGGCAAAGGAAGAGCTAAGAAATAAGAAGCCACTGGGCAGTGATGGCAGCCCACCCCGACTATCATGGAGCAGAGGACCCCTGAATGAGGATGCGCCCTTTAGCACAGTGGATGAAGTCTATCAGTGTGCTGTTTTTCAAACTTTCTTGGTGATGAGAATTATCTGGGGTACTTGTGAAACACATAAGTTCCCAAACCCCACTTAGAACCACTGAATCAGAATCTCCAGATAAAAGACTGGAAAATTAAATATTTAATAAGTGTCCAGGAGATTCTTGCTTTCAAAAAGGCTATGAAATATGAGTCCTTATTCATAATCCTCCTTAAACTTCCTAGGCTCTAACCAATTGGGTGGCAGGCACTGTTCACTGGCCTGAGTAGCATCTTGTTATCGAGGTTCCAGAGATATCAAGAACCCTGCATACTAGCCACCACATTCAGCAGTACAACCTACATATAAATAACCTACAAATAACCGATTATCTATGATATAAACCAAATTATGCAATTAAACAATACAGAAAGAAACAGTGGTTCATTAGAGAAGTCATTTCCATTAAGTCTCTCAAAGTGATTTTTGGAGCGGAAAGTCAAAACAAATGCTTCAGTTGGCATAATATTTGAAAAACACTTTCAGTATACCAGGCTTCTGAAAAAAGAAAGTTCTGCATTAAATTATAAATCCAATAGAAATAAAAGCATGTAAAACCCCATCTAAGAGTAAAGCTAAATATTAACTTATTTTTCCATACATGGTGACAATTATATACTTTTCTAACCACATACAACATGGTGTTCATAATTATTACAAAAATATCCTGATGAACAGATATTATTTATAATGTTACACAATAAGTTAATTTCATTATCTTAACTGAAAGTAAATCAAAATAAAATTATTCTTTAGAAAGTAAGACATTTTAAAAATGGTTTTTTCTTAAAAAATCTCATTGCTTATTTTGTCAAAATCTGTAAAATAAATCAGAAAATATCGCTTTGAGATGGTTTCAGATATTTTCCAGTGTCCCAAAAGCTAGTTGTGACCATATTATTACATTCTGCTCTGTAGAATGCCAGCAAAAGTAATGTGAGTCACTTCTAGGTCTTGCCTTGACACATGTGAACATGAGTCCCTTGGTTCCTTTGCCCCTTCCAGCTGGCTTGAAGAAGCTGTCAGCTTGGACCTAAACATGGAGACTGCAGGTTGAGCATAGGAAAGATGCTAGGACATTTAGGCTTGCATGTGTGCAAACGTGTGTGTCTGTGTGTGCGTATGTGAGTGAGAGAGAGAGAGAGAAAGAGAGAGAAAGAGAGAGAGAAAGAGAGACTGACTTCTATTTTGTTTAAGCCACTTTAATTTTGAGTTTCTTTGTTAGATCAGCCTAGCCTGTGCTCTAATTAATACCACAAACAAAAATACAAGCTTGAATAAAGATACAATCAAAATTGTGGACTTTCAGAAAAGATAGAAAAGATACAAACAAAAACAATCACGTTAACCCTGATGGAACTTCAATTTTTTTATTTCCAATATTTAAAAAAAATCAATGGACCTTATTAAAATTGTCAACTCTTCTAACTTCTAATACTTCCTCTCAATATCTGCTCTCTGAATGTTATTGTAAAACACTGAATGACCTTTTAGGTTATTTATGATGTAAAATGAACTATCCTTAAAATTGTAATCTTTTAACTGTCAGCAAATCCTTGCAAAGTTCAACAGATTCATAAATAATGGAAGTTAATATTCTGCTACAATATTTATGAAAATTTTAAGGCAAGACATATAGATTTAAAAATAAAAACACAATATTTTTGCATTAGCAATTCAGATCAATATAGATCATATTTCTAAAGCTAAAGTTTTTAAAGCGCTATTTCTATTTTCATCTCTCTCTAAGGGAAAAGTATTTTCTATCATTTTATATAAATTCACGGAGTCTTAGTTCAGAATTTTTCAACACAGAACATTAAAACTCAGGAGATATAACTGTTAACATCAGAATGACTAGGGTACTCTTCTCAGAGGTTTCCTGTGTCAGACTTGCCTTGAGCAATAACTAAGGACACTAGCAATAACGCAGGGGTCTCTAATTCCCAAACCTCTGCTGGAAAATATCCCAGATATGTCTAAGTTCCCCTAGATTGCCTTCCTTCTCCTGTTGAAAGCCAGACTAGAGTTGCCAGACTTAGCAAATAAAATATGGAACACCTAGTTCAATTTGAATTTCAGATAAACAACAAATAAATTTTTAGTATAAGTATGTCCCATACATGTAACATTTGGAATATACTTATACTTTAAAAATTGTTCATTGTTTATCTGAAATTCAAATTTAACTGGGAATTCTGTATTTTATCTGGCAACTCTAAATAAAGACAGCATAGATGGATGAATATAGCAATGAAACACAGTAAATTAGCAAAGCAGGGGTCCCAAATTCTAGAATTTTATGGTCAAGGCATACATATGAGAAAAGGGGTAGGTAGCCAGGAAGCATCTATTTGCAAAAATTGATTTACATGAGGGGGGAGGGAGGGACGCACACACAGAGAGGAAGGACAGGGAAAAGAAGAAGGAAGAAGAGAGGAGGAGGGGAGAAGAGTACGGCATCTGTCACTTGTCACCTGTCTAATAACCAGGCCTAGCCCCAGGAACTCACTCTGAGCCCTTTTATACAGATAGACTGTAGGCTCCAGGCTGAATGAGAAATTCTACAAGTCACAGGGTAAAGGCCCCACACTGCATTTGGTATCCAGGTAACAGGTAACACTGGGTAACCATGTGATCTAGATGGGAGGGATAGAAGCCTCCCCCACTTCTAACCTTGGAGACTTGGAGACTTCAGAGGTGGCCCTTTGAGAGCGCTGGATGACCCTCAATGACCACGCTTGGAGCACTTTCTCTGACTCTATCCACAGCAGACGCACAGCAGAGACTCTCAGGGTGGTTACAATGATCAAAAGGACCAGAGAGGGAAAGAAGGACATGGTAGATTCGGCATCATCCTTAGCCAACAGAATTGCTCTTAAGCACAAGGAAGATACATGCCAGATATGTCCAGAAATAACCGGATTAGAAGTAGCTGAGCACCAGAGAGCTGTCCATGACCAAGTGAAGGCACGAGCCAGTGAAACATGGGCATGCCCACTGGAATGACCCATGTGTACACACAGACAGGGAGGCCCAGCAGCATGAACTACAGTGCATAATTAATGACACGGCTGTCCTTCTCAGCTCTATTCCCAACCCCCGGCACATGAAAAATTAATTGAGATCTCCCTATGCAAGAGTTTACTCTTAGCAACAACTTTTTCTTCTGTAACTATCCTTTCTCCAAATAGAAAACAATTTTATGAGTAGGGGTTCTCAACTCCCATGCCCCCAACAAATTCAAGTTATCAAGAAAGTATTCAGAAATGAATTTATACATTCTAGAATTTTATGTCAAGTGAACTTTTAGCTAAGAAATTTATTCTACTATCCTTCATTTGGTTGTCTTTTATCTCCTGAGAAACTCTTAGTTGTTCTCAAAAACTGCCCCTGGAACTAGAGGCTGACACTGAGTGCCTTGGCTCTTCTGTGAAGCCTCTCGCCACTGAAGGCACTGCTGTCAGACACTAGGGCCACAGTCCATTCCTTCTTGTTTTAATGTCTCCATCCTGTTGTCCCAAGGGCATGCCAGAAGGCCTACAAGTTCTTTGCATCTGTTCTCCCAGGAGGCCTAGAGACTCTAAACCATAAAACTCCTAAAAGTAAACACAAGCAGTAAATTCTTTGACATTTCTCTTAGTAATATTTTTTTGGATAAATCTCCTAAGGCAAGAGAAACAAAAGAAAAAGATAAACAAATGGGACTACATCAAACTAAAAAGGTTTTGCACAGCAAAGGAAACCATCAACAAAATGAAAAGACAACCTACCAAACGTGAGAAGATATTCACCAATGATACATCTGAAAGGGGTTGATATCTAAAAATACATAAAGAACTCATATAATTTAACCCCCAAAAAACAAACAATCCAATTTAAAAATGGGCAGACAACCTGAACAGACATTTCTCCAAGAGGACATCTGGATGGCCAATAGAAATATGCAAAGATGCTCAACATCACTAATCATCAGAGAAATGCAAATTAAAACTACAATGAGATCATCTCACACCTGTCAGAAGGGCTATCGTCAATAAATCAACAAACAAGTGCTGGTGAGGATGTGGAGAAAAAGAACCTGCATGCACTGTTGGTGGGATTAGAAATTAGTGCAGCCACTGTGGAGAACAGTACGAAGTTTCCTCAAAAAATTAAAAATAGAACTACCTTATGACTCAGCAATTCCACTTCGGGGTAGTCATCTGAAAAAATCAAAAACACTAATTCAAAAAGATATATGCATCTTTATATTCATTGCAGCATTATTTACAGTAGCCAAGATATAGAAGCAACCTAAGTGTCCGTCAATAGGTGACTGGATAAAGAAGAGTGGTACATACATACAATGGAATATCACTCAACCATAGAAAAAAAATGGTATCTTTCCACCTTTATTTTCACTCTTTTAAGTAAATAAATGAAAAAACAAAAAGAAATTCTAACACTTTAGGGTCCTCAAAAGCCTAAATAAAAGATTTAGGATTTTGGAAATGGCAGACATATCAAGAGGTTCTCTTGCCTTCAGAAAGATATCTAAATGAAAAAGATTAATTAGGAATATCAGTAATATCCTTAGATTACAGGTGAGGTGATTGAGGTTCGGAGAATTTGAGTGAATTGCCTAAAGTCGAGTGGTGTCAAGTAGCAGAAGAGGAACTGGAACAATGTCACCTGCCTTCCAGTTTCATTCTCTCTGTATTAAACCCCAGTATCTTATTTAAGAGTTTTACATGACCAACATTTCAGAAGTGAGGTCTAAGCCACAAACATCAGTTTGTACAGTGTAAAGAAAAAGCTAGTGCATAAAATTCATGATTATTAGGAGAAACTCACTGTTTAAAACCATCCCAAAATGTGCTCTTGGAAGGGAGACAAGTCTTAGAGACACATTTAAGGATTTGCTAGCCCAAAGGCAGCCAGGCCAGGGCCTCCCGGAAGTGTAGGAACACGTGCCATCTCTCTTGCCTGCTGTCTCTCTCTGATTCCAGCTCCTCATATATAGCAGTAAGATTCTAGGTTCCGGTTCTGGCTGAAGAAGAAAAATCTCCTTGGTCCTCTAGCCTAAGCTACCAAGTCCAGCCTCATTACCAGGCTCTCTCCTAGCATGGTAAGCAAACATTTCCTTGTTCTATTTTACAGTGTTTGCATACCCCTTTGGAAACTTGGAGTGAAAGAGTGCCTGAAATCCTGGCAAGAGTCAAGCATTACTGTGTTTCTAAACATAATACCATCTTCTCACTAACCAAAGTCATCATAACTGGTAAAAAGGGTTAATTCTGGGAGATAGCACACTATGAGAGAGCAGAGCTGGACAGGAGCCAGTAGTAAGTACCACTGAGCCCCAAAGGGACAGCATTCAGGGCACGGGGTTTGCAGGGACTCTACCAGAGAGAGCAGAAACAAGAGGCAAGAAGGGAGTGCTGAAAGGCAACTGAGCAGATATCAACACCCAACTTTGCCTACTCATGTTTCTAGCAGTGGCAACCACCCCATGAGTCTACAAATTTTATTGAGCAAAAGCTATTATGAAACAGATTTCTAAAAGACTTAGAGAACTAATATTCTAGAATCACTAATCTTACCCTGGATAATGAATAACGCACAGCAAGACTTCCAAAGTACCTACTGTAACGTGCCACACAGTGGACTTTTTATTTAAGATTTGTTGAATGAATCAATGGTTTCTCTTTCATTGTTCCTTTTGGTCTGAAAGGACGTTCTGCTTTAAAAAGCTACCAGTATAGCCAATGTTTATGAGGTTGCTAAAAAATATGTTAAAATCTTCCCAACTTTTTAGTAAAAGGTGTTCAAATATTATAGTATTGCTTTATCATTGCAACTATGGAGAATAAGACTTTTTGGGGGGCAGGGGGAGGTTAATGCATAGGCAAGGAAGTAAAGTCTCAGAATTTTTATTGAAAACATCACTGGAAAACTCTAATAAAATTGATGCTTCTAATTTAGGAAAAATCAATTTCCAAAGATAACATCATTTCAAATAGGTCCTTTAGGGGAGCGTTGAATGCAAAAGGAAATGAAATAATGATATACTCATTATCTAGGTGCTAGGGAAGCCCTGAAAGGCTTGTTAGTTTCCCTGTAAACCATGCCCTTTCTCTATTCAATTGCAATTGAAAAATGAGTAGCATGGTCAATCAAGCTTAGATTTTTGGGTGTTATTTTATAGAAAATTTATAGGATAATGCCACCTCAGGCTTATGTGTACATTTTTAATTACAATACTTAATTTTATGTATACTACTTTAAGGAGTTAATATTACAATTCATGCAAATTCTTAAATATGGCACAAAATAAAGGGAAAATAATAATGACAGTGTGGGAGGGTACTGTAGCAACTGACCTAGATCACTTTCACCCCAGCCCTAAATCTCTTTCCCCATGCCCTTCTCTTATATTTCCTTGCTTTCCTTTGAACGATCCTGGTCCTCTCCATGCGGTGCATGTCACTGTCAATCACTGTGCATGTCACTGTCAATCACCATCTATAACCCCCCACCACAAGGGTGGGCAGGTGACTCATGCTGGCCAATCACAGCCTTCACTGAGAATGAACTGGTAATCAGGGATGGCGGAACTCATGCGTTATTTAAGCTCGTGGACCTTTCCAGTATTTGTTAGCTAGTAAATTCCACTCCCCAAACTGTTCCTTTTGTTTAAACCAGTGTGAACTGGTGTTCCATCACATGCATCTGAAAAGGTCCTGAATAATATGTAAACCATCTTTTATTTTATTTGGGCCCCATTTACTCTGACGTTTTTTTCCGCACCGTCTTCTATTCACAGCTACCTTTAAACAAAATCTCCTTGATATTTTGTTATACTCTTCTAACTATTTAAAATACGTATCTATTTAAAATACATATCTACACTAGATTCTAGGAGTTCAGAAGACTGACCCATACTTTTTAAGTAATGTTTTCTAAATTTACCTGAAAATAAAACAACCTTGCAAGGAGTCCTTGTTAAAATACAGATTTCTGGGTCCCACCACATAAAGCCAACTGAATCAGTCTCTAAGGGAGAGGGATAACAATCTGTATTTTTTAACAAGCATCACAAGTGAGCCTTATAATAAGGTAAATTTAGGAAATGCTGCCCTACAGCAACACTGTCCTAGACTTAAATCCCTCCTTTTGAAGGAAGGCCTCCTTCCTATGGGCCTTTGAACTTCTGAACCTTTTGAACTTTTCTTTGGCGTAAATCTGTTTTCTTCTGAACACCTCTGATGAAACAAGTTTCTTTGACTATTTTTCTTTTTATAAGCACTCTGTAGTGAAAGTCATTTTACTTAGCTGATCCCAATATAATCAATCAAGCTAAAGCTGTGTGAGCTCATTATTTAGGAAATTCATGAAAAGAACTCCAGCCTTAAATTAGGTCAAACTGGGTTTAAATTCCCCATTTAGACAAACTTGAGTATGAATCCCCACAATATATTTAATAACCACATGACCTTGAATAAATTCCTTAAACCAACTTACCCTCAATTTTGTTAATCTGTAAAAATTGGAACATGGCACAGGGGAGAATGCCCACCCTATAATGATAATAGATTACAGAGTAGAATGAACACTTTTGCTTAGTACCTTATTTTTACATAGTAGAGTTTTTTATATTTTTCTTAGTTTTTATGAATGGTGAAAAGCAAGTCAAGATAACAGAGAAACTGGTAAAATAGAATTTCAAGATAATCTATGATGCTGTCCTCATTAAAAAGCTATAATAATGCTCAATAAATAGTAGCTTTACCTATTTTTAAATATAATTTGGCTTTAAAGAGCCCTCATTTACTTTCATACAAAGCAAACAGACAAAAACAGAGTTTAACAACAAGCTGTCAAAGAAAGGAAAATCAAGTTGATTCATTAATCTTCCTAATTGTAGTCTTCTATTTAGATAAAAGGGGTTTTTTTTTTCAATTTTACTCTTTTCTTTCTTATTTCATAAACCACAAACAACAGATCAATAAACCCCAAAAACTAAAGAGAAAAGCAAATAGCTTTTCACCTATTATATTGGTTTTTATCTGTCACTCAGAGTCACCTACAAAACCATTTATCTTATTACTTTGATTCTCTACTTTCTCTGGCTTACTGGGGCTCTTTCTCAATTGCCTTAGCTTGCAAGAATTAGCAAGGACTTATATGGGAGGCTGTGTTTAGCTACTGAAACCCATGTTCACCACTACCATAAGTCTTTGTTTTGCCCACCATAACAACCCCAAAAGGTCCTTCAGGGTCCAGTCAAGCAGTCTGGAAAATATCTAACCTGCTAACTGGATAATATCTAGTTAAATATCTAACAAGAGTGCTTAACCATGTGATTCAGATTATCATCATAGGGGAGTATATAAAGTTCTCTTAAGAAGTTTATATCGCTCTAACATTTTAATATTCAAGGCATTAATTAAGAAATTGTTTTCAAACCTGCCCATTTTACAGTCCTTTCTTGACTGCAGATTCCTCTGTGTCTGGAGCATATCTGTATAAGGGCTTTGCAATCTCTCTCTGAGAGGTGTTCTGAAAATATTGCTTACTATATTATGTTATTACATAATTACACAGATTTAGATAGAATATTTTTACATAGAGTGTTTATATCATTATCTTGGTTGCTATGATCCTTGCTGGTGAATGGTAAAAAGCATATCAAGATAACACAAGATAATATAAAAAACCTTGCTGAAGTAGAAATGAGAAATATTTTGTGCTGGCCCTCCAATTAAAAACACAAATATTAGTCTATCTGGAAAAAAGCTTCCATGCCCTAAGAAGGAGGTTGATTGGTACATATCGAGAGAACTACAGGAAAGCAGAAACGAAAATGAACTTAATGACAATAAAAATGTCTACTATGTACAGAAGAGTATATCTCTACCCACAGCAATAAAAACCTGAAATTAGCAGAAATTTTTACCTTGATGTAACACATCATAAAGCTCTGAGTATCCATTTGTCCATTTCCAACTTAAGCAAGATACAAAGACAAATGCCTGCATTTTTTTTTTTACTTACTACAAATTTCTACTCACTGGTTTTTCTCTTTCTAAAAATGTTCTGTTTTGACTGATATTAGCAGCCATTGTTTCTTTAACACTGTGTTTAGAGGCATATTGGATTTTCTGCTGTTGCTGCAATTTCCATCTTTAGGTGGGAGTTTCGAACCATGCTGACAACTAGTATCCAAACACCATTTTTAGTCACAGTTGGCTAACATAATGTCTTATAGTCAAGGTGGTAATTTTTATGCAGAGCCTCAGAGAATTATATGATGAATGATGTGTTCAAAACATACAGCACAAGCACAAATAATAATAGTACAAGAGTACCCTAAAGTTTTAAGGTTTGAGTTAAAAGTAGGCAGCTTTTAATCAGTGTGGTGAGCAGAACAACAATCTAGAAAACAAAAGCCACAACCAGCCAGGATCCGTATACAGTATTTGCCAATCTTTATGTAAGAAAAGCAACGTAATGTGGGATATAGGAACTAAACAAGTAGATCAAAGCAGTAGGTACATTATATATAATGATTAAAATATCTCTTTGAGAAATTGTACATCAGTCACTCATCCCAGAAGATAAATGTGAACATTTTCTCTGCAAACATTTTTTCCTGCAAAAATTAAATATAGTTATATCTCACTTTATTAAATTATCAAAATGATATATACTTAGACCACAGTATTCAGCACCACGCAGCATTGCTTTGACTGAGTTATGCTTCAATGATGCCTGAAGTTTCATGAAATATTGTTATAAGAAACAGTCAAAAGAAATTTGTCTTTGAATTTGCTATTTGAAAAATAGTTAGGTAGGTTATCAAATATATCACTCAAAGTCTCCTATAAAAAGAAGCCCCTTGGGCAAAATTTATTCTAGAAAATGCTGCCAAGAAAGAATTTTATCTTTTCTCAGACCTGTGCTTCTCACTTTTAAATTAGAAAAAACATGTAGCTTATGGTATTTCCTCTTTTGCACTGACAGCCAGGAATCTCACAAGTAAGTATGAAGTTCAGTATGGCAATAAATTAACCCATATGGAATCATTTTGCATTCTTCATTTTTCCATAGTACTGATTTTCTATCTCTATTTTACAATCTTTTCATTAACATTGTAAAAGCTACTTCAAATTCTTTTTGGGAAAGGATTGTTACTAGTAAATTCTACTGGTTATCAGTAAATATTATAAAATCTACTTCAAATCCTTTCTGGGAAAGGATTGTTATTAGTAAATTCATTTGGTTATCAGTAAATATGGGAAAGGCTACTTCTAATTCTTTTGAGGATAGAATTGGAATTAGTAAATTCAATTATGCAGAGAGCACTTATACAACAATAGTAACTCTCTAAGATATAGTTGGTAATCAAAAAAGTAAAATAAAAGGACTCTAAACAGTTTGAATATAGTTACAAAAGCTTTGCACCAAAGATCATACATATTGCACCAGGCGAATACCTCTGTCCTTCATTTGAAGCTTGTTTTAACTTCATTTAGAAAGAATTCTAACCAATTGTTATTGTGTTCCTTGGGGCATAGAAAGTATAAAGCAGGAGTGAGAAACTGCTAGTAGTTAATTTGCAATTAACAGTAAGGGAAGAGGGAAGACAACTAAAATGCAGTCAAAAGAAGTCAAACCCTTGCTAATCCAGAGCCATTTCATGAGTTTCTCAAAGTGTGATCCTGAAGCATTTTCATTAGAATCGCATGAGAATTTGTTTAAAAAAATAAGATCTGGAGCCCCATAAAGATCCGAATATTTGGAGGTATACGAGTATACAAGATTCATAAGCATATCAGGTGATTCTTTCATAAAGGGCAGTTTGAGACTCACCTGTGTTGACCCTGACACCTGTATATAACTCAGTAAGCCTTTAGGGGCTGACCATACACTAAGCCCAGAAACATCAAAGATTATTTCAGAACCCTCCTCTTTTGGAAAGTGGGAAAGTAGGTGATCAATTTTAGAAAAATTATCCTTTAAAATTGTTAACATGCAAATATTTTAGTGTTTTGTTATCTTCAAAAGTAATTATAAGTACATCCAATAATTGAAGAATTATGACGTTAAGAACTGCGTAGGGGGATTGGATCAAGATGGCATAGAAGGCAGATGCTGTGCTCGCCACTTTTCACAACCACTACAAAACTACAGAAAAACCATCACTAGGAGTCAACTGAGATCTGGCTGAACAGAAGTTCTACAACTGGGGACATACATGAGCAGTCACCTTGAGACTGGTAGGAGGAGCAGAGATACAAAACAGGCCAAGAGGCAGTCAAGAATCAGGATGGTATCTTGGCTGCAGAGGTCTCCCAACCCGAGAGGAGTGAGGGGTCCTGGCTCCACACTGGGCTCCCCAGCCCAGGGTTCCAGTGCCGAAAATAGAAGTCCCCACAACCTCTGGCTGTGAAAACTAGTAGAGATTGTGGGTAAGTGAGACAAAAGGCTGAAGGAGTCGCAAACGTTCCTCTTAAAGGGTCCACGTCCAGACTGACTTGCTGACAGACTCACTCATTCTGATCTCCAGCACTGGGACAGTTGCTCGAGGAGTATGAGGGACATATGGGGAGGAACTGAATTGTCTGGCTTTAGAACAAGAGCTGGAGGGGCAGCTTTCTCCTGGACAGAAGTGCTGGCAGTTCCATTATTCTTTTGTTGAGTCCTCACCACTCCCAGAATGCACAGGCAGGGTGACCAACATATCTGAGTCTCCATCAAGCTGGTTAACACAGATCACTCCACCTAGGTGATTCCAAGACTCCACCTCTCCCAAATTGCAGGCCCACCCAAGCTGCCTCAGTGGTTTTTCCAAATAAATGACCTGTCTTGGTTCACGTTGTGGACTATCCTAAAATCTCTCAGAGGCTCACAAAACCCAAAGAAGCAGCATCTTGCCTCAGAGTGCCCTGCATCTCTTGCTGAGCAGCCCCAAACTCCCCATTAGTGGCAGCCAGCCTTGGTTCCTGGCTTGGCCTCTCCAGGCACCTATAAGCCCAGCACGGGTGGTAGCTATCTGTGAATTGCTTGGTGACTCATATCAGATGACTCCAGAAGTGCACAGGCT
The DNA here is from genome assembly GCF_000325575.1 of Pteropus alecto. Classification (NCBI taxonomy): domain Eukaryota; kingdom Metazoa; phylum Chordata; class Mammalia; order Chiroptera; family Pteropodidae; genus Pteropus; species Pteropus alecto. The sequence goes on from NW_006436288.1 coordinate 5,159,205, forward strand.
GCAGCTGAACTTGGCCTGCAGCTGGATCCCTCCCAGCTATAGGAGGTCCTTGGGCCAGCACATCTGGTGGCCTGTTTCAACCAGAGCTGGAGCACCACCTAGGGCTGCATCTGAGAAAGGCTCACCCAAAGGGAACCAGGCAGGCACCAGAGCCCTGCTAAAGTGAATCCTGCACCGTAAGCTCAGCCCCTCACCAGCCAATCCTCGCAAATAACTGAACTGTACAAGAGTCAAACCCTCCCATCAATGTGCAAACAGCAACCAAGGCTCTACTATAACAGGACGGCACACACAACCCACACAAGGGACACATCTTGAGCACCTGGCTCAGGTGACCAGAAAAGACTGTACCACTGGGCCCCACAGGACACCTATTACATAAAGCCACTCTACTAAGACTGGGAGACTTAGGAGCCCTACCTAACACATAGAAACAGACACAGGGAGCCAGCCAAGATGAGGAGACAAAGAAATGTGACTCACATGAAAGAACAGAACAAAGCTCCAGAAAAAGAACTCAACAAAATGGAGACAAGCAATCTATCAGATGAAGAGTTCAAACCACTGGTTATAAGGATGCTCAATGAACTTAGGGGAAGAGTAGATGAATTCAGTGAGAACATTAACAAGGAGATAGAAAACATAAAAATGGAGATGGAAAAATAAAAAAGAAACCAGTCAGAAATGAAGAATACAATATCTGAAATGAAGAATACATTAGACGGAATCAACAGATTGGATGAAGCGGAGGATCAAATCAGCAATTTAGAGGATGGCATAGTGTAGGACACTCAATCAAAGCAGCAATCAAAAAAAGAATCCAAAAACATGAGCATAGTTTAAGGGGCCTCTGGGACAATACCTAGTGTAACAACATTTGATTCACAGGGGTATTAGAAGGAAAGAAGAAAGAGAGCAAGGAATTGAAAACCTATTTGAAGAAATAATGACAGAAAACTTCTCTAACCTGATGAAAGAAATAGACATACAACCCCAAGAAGTTCAGAGAGTCTCAAACAAGATGAACCCTAAGAAGCCCATACCAAGACCCATCATAATTAAAATACTAAAGGTTAAAGACAAAGAGAGAATCTTAAAAGCAGCAAGAGAAAAGCAATTCGTTACCTACAAGGGTGCTCCCATAAGACTGTCAGTTGACTTCTCAACAGAAATTTTGCAGGTCAGAAGGGATTGGCACAAAATATTCAAAGTAATGAAAACCCAGGACCTACAACCAAGATTACCTAATAAAGCTATCATTTAGAATCAAAAGACAAATAATGAGATTCCCAGACAAGAAAAAGCTAAAGGAGTTCATCACCACCAAGCCAGTATTACAGGAAATGTTAAAGGGACTTCTTTAAGAAGAAAAAAATATGTATCAAAAATATGAATAATAAAATGACAATAACTACATATCAATGAGTACTTCAAATGAAAAATTAAGTGCTCCAATCAAAAGGTAGGATAGTCGAATGAATAAGAAAACAAGACTCTTACATAGGCTTCCTACAAGAGATTCACTTCAGATCAAAAGATATACACAATCGGAAAGAGATGGAAAAAGATATTTCATGAAAATGGAAATGAAAATAAAATCTGGGGTAGCAACACTTATACTAGACAAAATAGACATTAAAACAAAGCCTAAAAGATAAAGAAGGACCCGGTAATCCCACTTCTGGGGATTTATCCGAAGAAACTCAAAATACTACTTTGAAGGGACAAGTACAACCGCACGTTCCCTGCTGTTATTTACAATAGCTAAGATATGGAGGCAACCTGAATGTCCATCAGTGGATGAACGGATAAAAAAGAAGGGGTACACATATACAATGGACTATTACTCAGCCATAAAAATAAACGAATAAATGAATGAAATCTTGCCATCTGAAACATGGACGGACCTAGAAGGTATGGTGCTGACTGGAGTAAGACAGACAGAGAAAGACAAATGACACATGATTTCACTTACATGTGGAATCTAAACAACAAAATAAACAAATAAAAACAAACTCATTTTGAGAGCTACCAGATGGGAGTGGGGTTGGGAGGTGGGTGAAAAGGGGGAAGAGATTAAGAAGCATAAATTGGTAGTTACAAAATAGTCATGGAGATGTGAAGTATAGTATAAGGAATAAGTCAATAATATTGTAATAACTAGGTATGGTGTCAGATGGGTACTAGATTTATCAGTTGATCACTTCGTAAGTTATATAAATGTCTAATCACTATCTTGTAAACCCGAAACTAATATAATATTGTATGCCAACTATAATTGAAAAATAAAAAATGTTAAAAAAAAAAAAAAGAACTGTGTTGGGCCTGAGGTTTTACCCTAATTGCCAGCTGATAAGTTTGCCTACAGCTTCATTCTGGCAAAAGTCTGGAGACTCCTGGGTCAGAGACAAAGGACTTTATTAATCACAGCAGAGCAAGAAGCACAAGCTTCTTATTTGTGTCAGTTCCCTTCCACCCCAAGTCCTTTAAGAGGGGCCCAGGTGAGTTTGCATCACAGCTAAGAAAACCCAAGTACAGAAATCCCCAATCTTTTATGAGAGTAAACAAACCAGCCTGAATTTTGCTTTGGAAGGAGGCATTGTCCTCATTACACTGGACAGTAAACAAACCTGCTTTCTGCTCCAGAGGGAGACATTATCTCTATCTTACAAGACTGTTTACTACACAAATATCCTTACGACAGTAACCTGGAATAAAAACTGTCAGTATCTCTGCTTATAAAATGTGCAGAAACAAGACCATGGAGAAATATCTCTCAGTAGAGATTTCTCTCTTTGGGCTCTGTAATGCCATGTGTCTCCCTTTTAAAATACAAGCATTTGTCATCACTTGGACAAGGAAATGTTTCCTTTTCCCCCTATATCACTCATTGCTCTTCTCCATTGTCATCGCTGGTCTTTCCTCTTCTCCCAGACCTCTAAACATTGGAGTGCTCCATGCCTTAATGCTTTTCTTCTCTGCCTTCAGTCTCCCTGTCAGCAATCTCATCCAATTTCATTGCTTAAATAGCTTTTATATTGTCAACAACTCCCAAATTTGTTTCTCTGTCCTCTGAACTCCGAACCTATCTACTTGACTGCACACTCAATATTTCCTCTTGGATGTCTAATATATACACAAAGTTTAGATACACATTCTACCTGTGGTCTAATATAGACCTCAGTACAGTTGTTGAGCAATTCTACCCTTCCAGTTGCTCAGGCCAAATATCTTGGAGCCATCCTTGACACTTTCTCTCATGGCCACATTTCATTTGTCAGCATATACTGTGGGCTTTCTCTTTAGAGTAGATCTCACCACCTCCACTGATTCCTCCTTGATCTGATCTACCATCATTTCCCTCCATGATTACTGAAATAGGCCCCTACTGGTCTCCCTTCTACCACCTTAGGTTAGGTTCCCCAATCTCCTCCCAACACATACACATACACATAGTCTATTTTAAAAGTAAGATCATTTCACCCTTCTGCACAAAAGCCTCAAATGAATTCATGAGAGCTATTTCACCCCCTTTATCTCTCTGGCCTCTTCTGCTATCACTCTCTCTCTCCTGTTGCTTAAACAATCTTAGACTCACACTCTATTAATTTCCTATTGCCACTGTAACAAAGGACCACAAACTTAGTTAAACAACACAAATTTATTCTTTTATAGTCTAGAGGTCAGGAATCTAAAGTCAGTTTCACTGGGCTACAGCCAAGGTGTCAGAAGGGCTGGTTCCTCTCTGGAGGGTCTGAGGGGAAAATCCATTCCCTTGCCTTTTTCAGCTCCTGGTGGCCACCTACATTTCTTGGCTTGTGGCTCCTTCCTCCATCTTCAAAGTACGTCACTCCAACCTCTGCTTCCATCATCACATCTCCCTCTCCTCTGACTCTGATTCCTCCTGTGTCCCTCTTCTAACAAGAGTTGTGATTACACTGGGTCCATTTGAATACTCTAGGTAATCTCCCTATCTCAACATCCTTAATCACTCTGCAAAGTCTCTTCTGCCTATAACATTCACAGGTTCTGGGAATTAGAACTTGAACACATTTAGCGGTGGGGGGATTATTCAGCCTACCACACCCACCTCGGGGACTTTCTCTCTGCATGGAATGCTCGTCTTCTAAATATCCACATGGCTGATCCCCTCAACCCCTTCAAGTTTCCTCTCAGTTGTCATCTTCTCAATAAAGCCAACCTTGACTACCCTATTTAAAATGGCAACAATCAGTAAATCCTCACCCCTGTATTCCTGATTCCTTTTACTACCCCCTCACGGTACCTGCTCTAACTTTTTCTTATAGCACTTCAACTTTCAACATACTGTGTAATTTACTTATTTACTCTCAGATTCCCT
>NW_006436288.1:5163585-5220724 GCF_000325575.1 Pteropus alecto
CATTTTTGTCTGCTTTGTTCATGGATGTATTTTAAACACAAAAAAACGGTCCCTGGCACATATCAGAATTTCAATAAATGTTTGTTGAATAAGTAAATATGTCATAGGCCTCATGAACCTAGAATACCAAAAGGTCACATCTTTTAATATCAAATAATAACAGCTTAGGCTCCCACCAGTCTAAGTTTCAGAAATTAAATCCTTACCACATCTTGTTCAAGCATAGGTGCCAATTCCTTCATGAGAAGTCTCCTTTGCTGGGCACATCTGTACCCCACTAGGACCACCATGATACTTCCACCCCTCCCTCCTAAGCACAGGAGAATCCTGTCCTCAATTCTCCACAGTTCAAAACCAGACCAACATCTGTAACAGAGTCTTAGAATAACTAAGGGACAAACCAAACAGAGAGTGGCTTAAATTGCTACTGGAAGAGATCACTCTTCTTAGAACCTGAAAACACAAACTCAACTTTAGAATCTCTTGCCTGGTTCTCATACATAACTCCTCTAGGTAACAGACCAGCTTACCCCTTCCTCCACGGGGGAGGTTCAGAAACTCTGTCTGTACCCTACAGCCTAAGCAAAACTGTTACTTGACTCAAAAAGAGTAGAAATCTAAAATTTGCCTCCAAGAATGTTTATTTCTCTGCCCTTGAATTGGCCTCTTCTCACAGGGATTTATAAGAAATACACCATCTCAAACCACTGGGGGTTAGTCTTGCCCTAAGAGTTGTAACAGAACAATCTGTTATAAGTTAATAGCTGCACGTTTTCTAGTTATTCAATTTTTAACAACATTCTTTATGTGGCTTCAACAGAACAGTCCAAAATAAGCTTCAATAATCTCTATCAAATCATTTTTAAGGTCCCATCTCCCAGTTTGAGGTGCCCATTTGCATCTTTTCTACTGTAACGGTGTCTGCCCTCTAATCTTTGGCAAATGCTTAGACAATGGGACAACGGCATGAGTGAGAGTACGCATTCAATCTCCACAAAAACGAACAATAATTTCCAGAGGTCTACAGTTAGAGTGGGGAAAAAAATCTCAAAAGAAAACAAGATATTCGATTTTCATGACTATTCAGAACTCTCACCATTTCCATGAAACATCTACTTCCGGTTACAGCATCACCTTTAGGCCTTCCCCAATTATAACAAGGGAGGGAAAAAAAGAACAGCTTTTGAAAGATGGCTTTCATTTGCATATCTAAAAGCCTTAGTCAAGAGATTTTTCCCCAAACAAAGGAGCAATTTACCTTCAAAGTTGAATTCAAATTGCCCTAAAAGGTTCTGAGGCTTTTAGACTGACAGGTTTTTTTAGTTTAAAGGAGGGGGAAAAGGTTGAGGTCCAGGCTACAGATATCCGGTTATATTAAAAAGTAATACCTTTTCAAGATATCAAAACAATGTTTCAAAATGCAAAAAATTTTGAAATAGCCAAATATTTCTAAAAGATTTTAACATGATTTTCTGCAGAACTCTGAGCACCTTATTTGATGAAACGGGTGCTCACAGAACAGCTGTCTCCAAAGGGGTATGCACCACACTCAGAAGTGACAAACTGAATAGGAAGGCCCAGAGGTGGAATGACTGCCTATGGGGAAAGTGTTCCTTTTTGAAGTGATGAATGTGTTCTAAAATTAGACAGTAGTAGTTGCACAACTTCGTGAATGTATTGAAAACCACTGAACTATATTATTTAAAAGGGTGAATTTTATGATATGTGAATGATATCTCAATAAAGCTGCTATAAAAAAAATAAGGACTGTTTTCAGAGACAAGTCAAAATGAACCTCACTTCAATCCTATTGTAGATTTATGCATCTTTGAACTGGAAAGAATCTTAGCATTTTATTTTCATTTGTGTTTGAAAACAGACAACCAGTAAAGTATCTTACTTTGACTAATGAAATGCATTATAAGAATTGTCCTAACCGTCCTGTGAAGATCAGCTAATATGAGCCACAATGCTTTGGAAAGAACTGGCCCTATAAATATAGGATATGATATTGTTGTTATTGTTTACAGTGTTGAAGGCCATAAAGAAAAGAAATCTGTACTTCTTCTTTTTGGCCCCTTTTACTAGCTTTCCAATCAACTTTAAATTCATCTCTTCCTCCCCTTCTAAGAGATGGAATATCACAATATTATATAAGAAGGCTTAAAAGCATATAGGAAAAGCCTTGCTCCCTGAAAGTCTTCACTCATTGAACTTGTTTCAAAAATCCACTTGCTTCTCCCTCTTTCATCCACTAAAGAGGCGGTGGGGGTTGGGGGGGAAGGGGATCAATGTTTTGTTTTTTAGTGCTTTCAAAGGCTATAGCTAAGTAGCTAAAAGCAGATGAGAGTGATATGGATATATATCTGCCTCCTGAACTATTGAATGAATATTAAAGCAGTAATCCAGACATCTTTTCTTACATGAGCTTTATTGGTAAAACAGAAACAATGTAAGAAACTCTTCTGTTAAGGGTTTAAGAAAAATGCTACAATATTAGAAAAATCATTTAACATTAAAATTGAGAAGAAAATCTATGGAAACAGGCCTATGTGTTCCCAAAAGCAATGGAAGGAAAAAATGAGATCACAAAATTAAATACTCAGCTCCTAGGAAAAAACTATAACCTAGTAGTTTCTCACCATTCTAGTCAAGTTTTCATTAAGTGTTGGCGAATTTACTAAAGAAAAAAGCTTGATCAACGAGGTTTCTAACATATCACTCTAAAAGAAACTTTAAAATGGTGGTTAGTTTGCCTTATCCTGCCCCAAAATCTACTCCTTTGGGCTACATATCTAGCAAGAGCTCTTCAGAGCTGTTATATTCACTTATCCTTTCTCTAATGTCTTCAATCTGAGAGTAAAATAACAGAAAACCATATGCGTACAGTTGTAACCTTAATTCACTAGCCGACTTGCACACTCTGGAAAAAATAATCAAGCATTTTATGACCCCAACATAATGTAGCTACTGTATAGAAATTTTAATAATAACCACTATGGCTGAATACCACCATGTTTGCAAAAGGATAAGAGAATACCTCCCAAAGGAATAAATTCCTGAAATGATTCTTAAGGAAAATGTAGTTCTCTAAGACAAAACAAAAAAAAATTTGAACTAAGCCCCTTGTACAAAAGAGGAAGGGAGGAAGCCAGAATCTTGAGGCAGAGGCCAAGTCATGCAGAACGTTTTTGGCTATGTGAAGTAGTTTGTACTTCGTGGTACAGAGAAGACATTGCAGGGCCATTGAAGCGTTTACCACCAGGGTAAATAATGTGCTAATTGCATAGGATCACCTTTTCTGAAAGTCCTATACATCTCAGCCAGACTTCATAAACTATTTTAAAGTGAGATATTTTTCACTAGAAACTTAGAATATATGACTATCAAATAATTATGCTGTAAACCATTGCTCTGTGGTTTATTACACTCATATCTGCTTGCTCTCTGTTTTATAGAGGCTGAATTGTTTTTGTCTTTGTTATTTCGTGTGCCTGTTTATGTTTAGCAGTCTAAAGTTACTCTCCATTACTATATTTATAAAAATCAATTTGAGAGCTAATCATGATACACCAAATATACTGTTTGTTCCACAACAGATTATTTATTATGTTACAAACATTGTTTTTCATCCAAATAAATTTTAGCTAAATACAATTTACGGCTTTAAAATTTGGCCTTCTATAAACAGGAAGCCAGCTACTTAGGTAAACAAACAAATAAAAAAGCTTCTTCCTTAATATAAAGAGCAGGAAATTGATTACAATCTGGATATATGCTGGGAACCTTACCAATCTTGGTTCCCAGGTCAAGTGATGGTATTTGCTCAAAATTTATTTAGAAGAAAGTAAATCATCAACCACACCTTAAGGTATATTCTAGGATACTTTTAATGGCACTTAAACCTTAGCAGGGCCTCAGCTCTAGTTTAAGGGTTTCTGATTATGTGAAAGTATTGCTAAGAGGATTATTCCAGAACCAACATTTTCATCATGTAAGTCATTCCCTTCATTGCAATGTTTTATTCTAAACTCCCAAATGCTTACAAAAGCTACCTTAAGGAAAAGAGAAATTTTTCAGAAACTCCTCTCATTTACAAGATAAAGCAAAGTCTAACTACACAATATTCCATACCTGCATATTTTGGTTTTGTTTTGATCACAAAACAAAGAAGTCATAGTTTCACGACTTGAAAACACCTCAAAGATGAATTACCGTTAAAGTCACAGAAACAATCCACTCCTGACACTCTTTTAAACAACATTCATTAGGTAATAAACTCGTTCATTTGCACTTGTTACTCACACAACTCTTATTCTTATCTCACTCTTCTGACATTGAGCTATAACATCTCATTGCAAATACAGGTATATTATATTAACAGTGTTTCACTGTAATTTTGAAGAACGTTCTAAGAAAAGACAAAGACCTCAGTATTTTCAGTGAAGAATACTGTTTGAGTAAAGCCTTTTATTCTAAACCCTTTTATAACTGAAAATCATTTTAGTCTCAATTAAGTCATAATTAGATTAAGTGTCAGAAAGAGTTCAACAAAATACCTGCCAGTGCTAAAAACACAGCATTTTAAAAACTCTCAACCTGATTCCTAGTCCTTTACAAGACTTCCTATTATTTATAATTCAATGAAAATAAATTTTGTTCATCATATCCTGTTGCTATGTAGGTTATTGGTTTATACATGTGTTTATTGGATAGAAAATGCTTTTTTCTTCTCTACAGCATCTAGTCCACTGGGTAGATTTAAGAATAAAACTGGTCAATCAAACTGCACAGCTCAGAAGAAGCTGTGGTTACAGAGTAACAGGCCCAACTGTGTTGTGGTTACAGAGTAACAGGCCCAACTGTGAAAGCAATGACTGCTTGGTTCTTTTGAAAGAGAATATTGAAGTGCCCATGAAGTGGATGACTCTACAGTCTCTTAACAGGGGACACTGCTGAGAAAGCAGAGTTCTGCCTGCCTTCTGCCTGGAAGGAAGAGTCCAAAGCAGTTGAAAAAAGGAAGAAGAGGTTCTTGTCAGAATCACAAGACAGAAAGCTGAGGTCCACAAATTAGTTCTCATGCCCAACTAACTATTTGCAGTTGTTATTCCCCACTTCTAAACTGAATCAATACCAGCTAGCAAGAGATTTCAGGACGCAAGGTCTATTGCGGTCACATTCTGATTCTTTCCCTTCTATAAGCTATAAGTCCTTCTATAAGGACTATAAGCTTTCTTCCTAATACTCTTTTGATGTATTTAGTATAAAGGATACAGTATTGAAATCTATTAACTTTTGTCTGATTGCATTTTCCTCTTAAGCTTATGTCAGCTTGTATTTGAAATGTTAGGAATTTCTCATTTTTCTACAATATACATTGATTACTTTGATAATCAGGAAAAATAAACTAATAAAATAGAAATTATATCTGAGGCAATGGTGTTATCAAACTGTTTCTAGTTATTTAAACTGCTTATTACAGGAAATGCAGTGTTTTAGAACAAAATTCAACTGAGTAAATTGGAAGAATTATTTATTAAGCAATTCATGAATAGGGTAGCATCCCATCTAGCAACTAGAGGGGTTCTCAGGCGATTCTACAAAATGGAAGGTTTTTATAAGAGGAGGGGTGGGACAAGGAGCTGTTAACAAAAGAAAAGAAAGGATTATTGAAACCAGGATATTTGGGGAGTGGGGAGGTGGGGGGGACCAGCAAGGTTTTTATCATGCAGATTACCTCGCTAGCATTGATCAGGAAATTCCAGAGTTTAAATTTTCACTCCTGGAAGAAACTGAAACTGCAATTAGGTTAGTTATTAAATTTTGGTTTGGTACCATGGCTTAGCAAAAGTGACTCCCTTTTGGCCTGTTGTTTCTTTTTTAAACGAGGAAAGACATTCATCTTCTTTGCTATATTTTAAAATTTTCAACAAAACTTCATACTTTTTAAAAATACTTTCTGTCAATTATTTGGATTTCATTAAGACTGCATGATCCTTTTAAACGTTTTCTCTGAACAACCTAGACTGACCTTTTCCCCCAGAGCCTGAGCTTAATGAACATTTTCCTATCACAAAACTCTCAGACTTATTAAAAGGGCCCTTAAATACACAAGTTCATACTTCAGAGATAGTGATGCTACCCTCAGAGCTCCATATTCAGAACAAAATTACTTTGAATACACCAATTCTCAATATTTCAAGTACGTGAAGGGGAAACTGGTAATTATTGTCCTAAAGCAAAGTTAATGCTGTACCCAATTTAGACATGTATTCCCAATTCTACCCTAAATCTGTAATAAGGTAGCATTTAAATAAACAAAGAGTATTGATGATAAATATTTAAAATTTCAACTTCGGATATTAGTTAATGAGCTGTTTTCAGGAAGCTATGACATAGAGTTTTAAAGATTTAGCCAGCAAATAAATAATAGTAGAGTTTTTTCATATCCATTGACCTAAGACCCCAGGTGCCTGATCCCTTATATAGGCTCCTACCATCCGATTTTAAAGTTAAGTTGTGATCTGGCCCTTTGACTGCCCTGGACTGTCTGCCGTGAAGAGACAAAGCAAGAGTTTATAGACAAGTCAGCCAGGATCCTCCTTGGGTGCCTTTCCTAGCCCAGAGCTGAGCAGTTACCTTTAAAGCGCCACCATATTAGTCTACCAAAGAACCTGTCAAAGCTGTTCTTCACAGTTGTGGCTCAAGGTTGGCGCCAACCCAACATGACCAAGCTACAGCTGCATTCAACTTTGCTCCAACAAAAAGCTGGCAAGTTAGGGCTTTGGAGAAGTTTCTTGCTTCACCGAAACACTTTTTGGCATTTGGGTATATTTCTTCAAAGTTATGAAAGCCCCACTGAATAGTTGTCTGGCAGTTATCAGAAGTGGGCAAGATGCAAAACATCACATGAAATTGTCTTTCTTATGTATTTCAAAGACTCAATCTGCTCCTTGCTTTTAATTAGCCTATTCTGACCCAATTAATGAATTTATTCATTCAAAATTGCATTTATTAATTCCAATATTCAATTTAAATCAGTCATCCAAGCTCAACAGGCAACTAATTTTCACCTCTGCCATAGGACATAGGGAAAAGCATGAACCTGGTTAAAACATATCTATATTTATGTCTTTTGTGAAGATTTTCTAGCATTAGGCCAGAGAGTCAACTGATTAGAACAAGGTGCTAATGAGGCCAAGATTGTGGATTCAATCTCTGCATGAGCCAATTAACTTCACTTAGACAAATCACCATTCCACAGATGCAGGTTAAACTCCTAAACCCAGACAACCATGTAAAAACATGCCAGCGAGCTCAAGATAATATTAAGAGAAAGAGTGTGGGTGGCTCAGGGCAAGTCACCATCATTACTTAGAGAAAAGAGGAAAATGGGTGGGTTATTCAACCAGTAATAAATATCCCATATCAGCACTGTGCAATGTAATCTACCAAGTGGATTAAAAAACAAAAAAACTAAGGTAGGTAGAGCATTTTACAATCTGCCATCCAATTTCAGGAGATGTCCTGCTTAACAAAGAAACAAAGTTTAATATAGTTATTCTTAACATCAGGGATACATTCTGAGAAATGTGTCATTAGTCAATTCTGTACAAACATTAGTCACTATACAAACATCAGAGAGCATACTTGCACAAACCTAAATGGTATAGCCTGCTACACATCTAGGTATGTGGTGTTGCCTAATGTTCCTAGGCTACAAGCCTGGATAGCATGTTACTGTACTGAATATTACAGGCAATCTTAAGACAATGGTAAATACTTGTATACCTAAATATATGTAAACATAGGAAAGGTACAGTAAAAATGCAGTATAAAAGGTAAAAAAAAAAAATGGTACCCCTGCATAAGGCACTTCTGAATGGAGCTTGCAGGACTAGAAATTGCTCTAGGTGAATAATGAATGAGTGGTAAGTGAATGTGAAGGCCTAGGACATAACTATATACTATTGTAGATTTTATAAGCACTGTACATTCAGGTTACACTAAATTTATTTTAAAACACTTTTCTATCTTCAATAATAAATTTACCTTAGCTTATTATAACTTGTTTATAAACCTTTTAAATATTTTTAACTTTTTAACTCTATTGCAATAAAACAGCTTAAAACACAGCATAAAGCTATACAAAACTTTTTTTCTTTATATCCTCATTCTATATTAATAGCTGTAATGCATTGTGCTAAAACATTATGAGAGCAAAATGTCACCAGGTAATAGGAATTTTTCAGCTCCATTATAATCTTATAGGACCACTGTTGTGTATGTGGTTGGTCCGTCATTGACCAAAACACTATGTGGCCCATGACTGTACTGAGGTTGAGACATTTAATAAGAAACTATAATATAAGCAAGAAGTAATTAGTAGGCCTAATAAGATATATGATAAGCATAATGAAATTTTAAAAGCTTCATTGTCTTAAAAAAAAAAAAAAAAAAAAAACAGAGTTCATGTTCAGTTAGTGCGATCAAAAGTGAATTTATAAAAAAAAGTAAAATTTGGTCAGGAGCTTAAAGGTAAAATTGAGAGAAACTTCTAGAATGATAAGTCAAAACTAGATAATAGAGGGCCACGAATACTAAATAAATAATTTAAACTTTATCTTCTAGGAAATAGGGAATTATTAGAATTTTTAAAATAGAGCCCAACGACCTGATTAGAACTCTGAGGGACTAAAACTAGTAGAGGCATGGGACACATTGAAGATTGGGATCTAGATAAAAGCAGTCAAAATGAAGCTTTCTTGATAGCTTGTAAGAATGGAAACACATTCAGGAAATACTAAGAAAATAGAAATAACCAGGATTTGGAAATGGATCAGAGGAAGAAATTACTGAAGGAAAGGAAATTAAAAATATATGAAGCTTCAAAATCCAGAGATAGGAAGAATGGTATTACCATAAACATAAATGAATAATAGAAATGAAAGGGTTGGAATTAGCCAGGAGGAATCAGGAAGGCAGATGATGAGGATTAATTTGTGTTTATATACACTGAGTTTGAGGTATGTGCAAAACACTCAGCTGGATTCATAACAACAGGCTATTAGTTTTAAGAAGTCAGTAATATAACTAGACTTTGAGTCATAATCACACAGTAGAATATATAGATATCAAATTATAATGTGCACCTGAAAATTATATAATTGTATTAGCCAATATTACCCCAATACACTTAAAAAAAAGAAAGAAGTCAGTAATATCAAATGTTACAGAAGAATAAAGGAGAATAAAGAGACAGAAAAATGTATTTGATTTGGTAATAAGGAAACCTGAATAAATTTCCAATCTTCTTCCTTCTAGGCACATGGTGGGCTTATACTTTCTCAACTGACCCCTTTAATTTAGAGGGGGCCATGTGACTAGTTCTGGCCAATGAGTTTGAGCAAAAATGACATTTTCCCATTTCCAGGCCCAAAAATGTAATGTGCTATTGTAAAACCCTATAGCATTCTCTTTATCTTTGCCAAGGCAACCTGCAATGTTCCAAATTTGAACTGAGATCCATCAGCCTGGGTCTCAGAGTAAAGATGTCACAGAGGAATACCCCCAGCTAACCCCCAATGTTGCAATGGTCATCAGTATAGCATGCATGAGAGGCAAACTTGTGTGGTTTTAAGTTGCTGAGATTTGGGATGAGATTGAGCCCATACTGGCTGATAGCACAAGATTTCTGGTAACCATCAAGAAAGCAGCTTCACCAAAGTGGTGAAGAAAAAGTCTGTCCTGCAAGGTGCTAAGTGACGGGATGGAAAAAAGTGATGTATTCAGCAAGATTTTTTGTGTTAGTAAATCTGTCACGAATAGACAGAAAGAACTCAGTGACTTTGAAAGTAATACAAGAGAGAGAAATAGACTGTGAGAGCTTCCGTTGTTTTAATACAGGAAAGCAGTTCCTACAGAGAAAGAATATAGGAAGGGCAAAGATTAATAGAATAAGATTTCAAAAGGGTAAAAAGAGTCAAGGTAGAAAGAATCACACTCCTTCCTCTAAGACAGAAAAAATGAGAAGAAAGATTAGCTTTAAGGAATCTTAAGATGGGAAGGGAAAAAATTGACAGAGCTCATGTCAGATGGTTTCAACCAGTCAATAGTGTCATCTTCCTACACAAAGGCTGTCATATTTTAACATTACCCAGGATATTATCACTTCTCATGAAATACCAAACAAAGCAAAGTCTTTCATAAAATGTACCCTCCATTTAGTACAGAGGCTTCAGTGACACTATCTGGGGTCAACAATACAAACCAACGTGTCTGTACCCATCAGTGGCTGCAGTAGAATCTTCTAGACCGGTCTTACATTACAGTTTTGATTACTGACTCTGGCTGCTTAGCCTCTAAACCTGGCTCTGTGTTTCTTGTGAAGATTTTGTGAGCTATCTGAATCCTTAAATTAGCCAGTTATTTTCTAATGCACACATCTAAGAACTCTGATTGAATACATACACACATACCCTGCCCTAGACAGGCTAATCGTCTCATCCTAAGAGCATACCAAGTTCTTAGGATGTTCTGAACACAGTGCTAAGCAAGATGAGAGACACAGGTGTCTAGGGCACACATTGTAATCTCTTCAGTAAACATGAAAATTAATATATTTTTTAAATTTGTGAAGAGCAGAAAACACTATATACCTAGTGTTAAGGTGTAAGTATAGAGGAGTGAATGATTATTCAGGTCTAAAAGTGTCATAAAAAAATCTCTGAAGCAGCAGACCTTGGCAATATACAAAATTTGAACAGAGACATAGGAAAATGGAGGAATTCCTAGTGATTAGAATGACCGTGGCTTGGAAGGCAGTCCAAGATGAGCTTGGCATGCTCTTAGGATGAGAAGATTAGCCTGTCTAGGGCAGAGTATGTTGTATGTATTCAATCAGAATTCTAGATGTGTGCATTAGAAAATAACTGGCTAATTTAAGGATTCAGATAGCTCACAAAATCTTCACAAGAAACACAGAGCCAGGTTTAGAGGCTAAGCAGCCAGAGTCAGTAATCAAAACTGTAATGTAAGACCGGTCTAGAAGATTCTACTGCAGCCACTGATGGGTACAGACACGTTGGTTTGTATTGTTGACCCCAGATAGTGTCACTGAAGCCTCTGGAAACTATGTGGGTGTTGCCACTGCTGCCACCTACCACTGTTCATTCTGCAAAGGCCCTGTCACTCTGTATGACTCGCTTATGGATCAAAGTCTGAGAGAAATATATCCAAAGGAGAGAGCCTAGATCATGTGCTATGACACATGATGGCACTGCAACGGAGGCAGAATAAGTGATTATCTGGTATCGGCGCCTCTACATCAGCGGTGTACCTCTGCCTCAGAAGGCAGGGGATTCCCCATATATTAGAAGAGAGTTCCATTACTGGGTGGCCACAAGTCTACCATAATACCTATAACAAATAGAAATATGATCAAAATAATTCAGAGGACAGAAGAAATGAATATAGAGGACTTGAAATCCAGACAGAAGAATTTGACTCCCTATTGAAGGAAAATTGGAACTATTAAAGATTTCAGAGCAGAATAGAAATATGTATCACAAATAGAGTAGGTGATTTATAAAAATCTGTTGAATGAATAAACAACTACACCAATGATTAAGACTACAGAAATTGGAAAATGGATTAAAAAGATTAGAGACCAAATGTTAGGCTACAGCAGTAATCAAACACAAGAGAATAACACCTTGAACCAAGGAAGTAGAAATAGAAATGGAGACAAAAGTGCCTATATAAAAAAATATTTTGAAGAAAAGATCAATAGGCCCTAGTGACTGAGTAAATTAATAGAAGAATAAACTATCTCCAAAATGACTGCAAAATTTTCAGCATGGGTCACTAAGAAAATTTAGATCAAACCAGATATGGATAAATTTTCATTTCAAAGACCTTAAACTTTCTTTTGCCATCTCCAATCTGCTATTAAGACCATCCAGTGAATTTTCCATTGAAAACTGAGTTCTAGAAGTTCTGAAATTTCCATTTGAAATTTCCATACTTCAAAATTCTCTGCTGAAATTTTCTATCTGCTCTTATTAAGATAATATTTTTCTTTTATTCTTTCAACATATTCATAATAGTCCATTTAAAATCTGCTAAATTCAACACATGGGCCATTTTAAAGTTGGCTTTTATTAAACTTTTTCTTGATTATGGACAACATTTTCCCAGGTTTTTTAAAAGTTTATAATAACTTGTTTTTTACCCTGGTATTGTGGATAAAGCATTGTTAAGACTGAATTGTTATGTTCCTTTGAAAAGCTATCTTGTTTTCATAGGCAGCTCAATTACTTGATGATTACCTTGAACCCTGTATGAAAACCTGTGTGCTTGGTTTTATTCTTCGTTACAGAGGATCTGTGGAAAGCACAAGGTGTTTTCCAAGTCCCTCTAACTTGGCAGAATTCAACTTCCAAACTCTCCCTTGTCTATCTCATTAGGGCTTAGTCTTAGGCTTCATTAAGCCAGGTGTATTGTAAGCGTTTTATACTAGTATGTAGTCCTTAGAGGCATTTCTGGTGTCTTAGCTAGACTTTAACAAATATTAATAAGATATTAAATAGATTTCTCACTATGGCTGGACTGGAATTCCAAAGTCCTGAGCACTGCTCACACTCTAGCATCTCTGTTCTACTCTCAATCCCATAGCTCCAAATCTCAGCTCTCTGGTAAGCCTTGAGTAGTCTCACCCAGTACATATGCAGCCCCCAGTCTTCAGCCAAGACTGGTGAGGAACCCCCATACAGACTTTTGAGGTTCCCCCTCTGCACAGTTTTTTCCTCTCCAGTACTCACATATTCTGTTTGTGCTATCTTAAACTCTAGTCTCTGTCTTTTCAGAAAAGCATGACCACTGTGGATTGTAGCAACCTGCGCTATGATTAGGAAATGTTTCAAAGGCAGACATCTAAGTCAGTCATGGGACTCATTTTGTGAGTGTCCCTTCTTTCAGAGAGCACAGTCTTGCACTGCCTGTTGTCCAAAGCCTAAAAAGCATTGGCACATATATCTTGTCCAGTTTCGCAGTTGTTTACGGCATGAGGCTAGCCTTGTACCAGTAACTTCATCATAGCCAGAGGCAGAAGACTGAAGACATTAACCATAATGGGATGCTGAAATAACAAAGTGAAAATTTAATAGACTTCTGATACCTGCTTTGTCTCAGACCCTTATTATGAGGCCGGCTATCCACATTCATTCCTCAGGAAGACCATAAGTGCTGGCTTCAGCCGAGCTCCTCTCTCTGGCATTTGTCCAGACTGCTTGCCAGTTTGACATTTAAGCTCTCTCATCAACCCTTCAAATTCATTCTTATGGCTTTGGGGTGGGAGGCTGGTTTCTTTTCCTAGCTGTGAATTTTTGCCAGCCTTAAAATTAGGATCTGTTATATTGACTGAATTTAAAGAGAAACTTCTTCCCTTCCCTCTACTTGTCACTGGCTTCTCCACATAGGGAAAAAAATGACGTAACTAGTGGCTTAGACTGAGAGAGGAGTAGTTCTAAGTAGGTGGCCTATCCTCTGTGCTTCTTGTTCTCTTACAGGCAGCCAGGCTTCAGGCCTTCTCTTCTCCATGAAGTGCAAGGCTTGCCCTGCAGATGCCCAGCTGCTCTGCCTGCCATAGGCCAAATCAGTCTGATTCACTGAAAGAAAGAACAGGAACTACTTAGGCCTTAGGCACAAGATGCATTTCAAATTCATATTTACTAATAAAACTGAAGCCAGGGTAGAAAACTGTGTGGTTCATTGACCTCTCAAACTTCGGCAACATCCTGGCTCAAGCCCTGCTCCTCATTTTGGTGATTCGCTTAGACCCTTTCCTTTAACTTTGAGGCTCGGCTCTTTATTTTCTCAGTTTTATCAAACCTAACTCCATGTAAGAGAGAATCCTTCTGCCAGGCCCAGCCCTATGGACATACAACCACGTTGATTCCTCCTCCCTATTTCTTACTGAAAATATGAGATTAAGATAATCATTTAAAAATACCATTTTTGTTTCTTAAATAAACTTTATTTGGTACTCATGTGTATCTGCTGATTTAAGTATAATGTAAATCATACCAAAAACAAAAGATCAATTCCCACATGGACTAGTTAATTTAACTTTGTTCGACCTGACCTTGGCTAACCTCCTAACTCTCCTAGCTCTCTAACCAAGTGGAACCTAAAGAGAGAGCATAATGATTAATGAAACTCTTGGACATTTAGTGGGACAACAGCCTAAGGCTCAAACTGAACTAGTGATCAGTAGCATCAATTTTTTGTATCAAGGACAGCATTATTATTACATATATTATCAATAAAAGATTCCTCAAAACCAAAGAAATATCCTACTTTGATGTGAGATATACATGGATGAAAAGGTTAAATGGTAGAAGAAAGCACAGTGTAAATTTTTTATCCTCAGAGCAGTTAGGTCAATAATTATGAATTATTTATTATTATTAGCATCATAAAAAATTTACTCAGCAAATATTATATGGAACACATTATGCCAGGTACCACAATGGAGAATAGACAATGAACAACCTCAAGGAATATACAAAAGAATTAAGAAAACAAGACACATTCATATTAAAATATTGCCAACAATACAAAATGATACACAAGAAGTGTCCCCAAAAGGTGGTACAGGAAATGTGTCAGGAAAAGATCACTGTGTCCTGGGGGCTGTCCCTCTTCAATCTCACATTGGACATTGGGGTATGAGTTGAACTTTATCATTTGAATAGGATTTATTAGATTGAATCATATGAAATTGTCATTTTTATGAATCTAAAATGTTGAATATCAGCAATTTCATATGGTTCAAGCTAATAGATAAGTCTCTTTTGTACATGAAAAAGAAAGTATGGACTCTGTAGCAATGGGGTACATTGAGAGTAAAATTCATGAACACGGCCCCAGTACTGACGCAAAGTAGGCTGTATAATTAAACTTTCTGCTCAGTGAAAACTTTCTGTTTATAGTTATTTAATTAAACAGAAAATAAATACATGGAAGATCACCAAAGAGGTGAATTTTGAGTCAAGAACCACATATCTGTTGTCTCATTTAATCTTCTCAACAATCCTATGAGATGTGTATTTCCTCATTTTTTACATGTGAACTCTGATGGTCAAAAGAGTCTTGCCAGGTCACACAGCAGCAAAGAGAGTAGATGGATGTAGATCCAGGTATCTGATGCCCTTACTGACTGCTTCCTCCCCAATGTACCAAACTGGAGGAAAAAGTCAAACTTTGTCTCTTTGTAAAAATAATTAGCAGATCAATATTTTAAGATATCTGTCATCTGTGTATGATACGGCAATGCAGATGTTTCCTAATTTAATTCACTCAAAATCCTGTAGATCATATATTGTGTATTCATGGGGAGTGAGAATTTTCACATCTATTCAGTACTTTGATTATTCCTTAGAGAACAGAAAAGATTAAGAAAGTACTATAGCTTTCATGCATGCTATAAAGTTTAACACTGAGATTATTTTTGCTTTAAATTTTTTAAGAATTCTCAGCATATTTCCAGGTAGGTTCTCTCTCCACAGGATGTTTGTATAGAAAAACAGTCCTGATCGCTACAATTCTTGACATGTTCTTGATGCAGTAGTAGAGACCCACAAGAAGGATTTTAAAGACATCAAACCTAGTTCACTAAAATCAAGATCCCCTATGCACAAGGTTGATATGTGCTCCTATGTTTTAATTTTTATTTTTCCTTACAGCTATGTTAAGTGTCTTATAACTAATTATAACAAACTAGATTTTTCTCATCAAGTTATATTTTCAATTCAGCTTGAAGACACAGAACAACTAAACATTTAGAACTTTTCTCCTTTTTTAATTTTCTTTTACAGTAGTCTCCTAATTGTTTCCAAAAATCCAACGTATTTTTTTAAAAACTCATTTATAGTACGTTCTATTTCCTAATAAGTTTTAAGACCTTGGAAATCTACTCTCTTAAAAAATAATACTGGAAAATGGATGGTTAAGTTATCCAATTTGGGTTTAATGAACTAGAAATCAAAACTACCTTTTTATCCCTGTTATAAAGATAAAATTTCTTTTGACACCACTGCCTGATTTTTTAAAAATTCTCTGCATATACTTACTGATCACTACTTGACCTTTTATAAATGATTTAACCTTTCTCTCTCCACAAATATAATTCTGAAACCAGCTCTCTGCTCATAGACAAAACATTGTTTCATAGCATCTGAAAACCTTTTGAATTGCTCTTTTCTCACCATCAGTGAGCTTTAAAATACAAATAATACTAACTTTTAAATATACTCTACTCATTCATGCGAGGTATTTGTTCTAGGAACAATCCTTTGGAAATTTGCACTCACTGCTTCTGCTTCCTCTCTACTCATCACTCCTTAATCCAACACAGTCTGGCTCCATTCTCTCACCCACACTTCTAATACTAGTAACTTCCTTATCGTCAAATCTATGTATGGACTTTACTCAGCACTCATCCTTAACTTCTCAGCCACATTTCACACAGTTGATTCCTTTCCTCTTCTTTCTATCTTTTCTCATTTGGCTTTGGTAAAACTACTATCCTTGTTGTTTTATATTTCATTTGTATCTTTTCTTCCTCCCCTACCTTGCTTAACATATGCTTCCATGTTCCAACCTTCTCTACTGTCTCTCTTATAACATCACCCACTAGCCTATCAGAGCTTCGGGTTTCACCCATATCCAGTAACAGCAAATCTATGCCTCAAGCTCAGAAAACTCTTTCAATCTCCAAACCCAAACATTTAGATGCCCACCCTATATCTATACCGGTGTGTCCCTTTGCTCCTTCAACTCAACATTTCCCTAAAGGAGATTCTCTTAATCGCCTCCCAAACACCATCTCCACATGACATATTTCTATTTGGTATAACTTTCAGATCAACCTGACACAAAAGTTCAGGGTTGTGTTGCTGTTGTTGTTTTTCAGACAAAATGGGACAGGGAGAAACAGGGAGACTGAAAGGCTTTATTATAATCCAAAAGCATGTTAATAAATACACCAGTAAGAATTTGTTAATTTGTAGTTCGCACTTGGTAATGAGTTACTTCTTGATCCCAGCTGCACAACAGAATTACCAGGCCCTACAACAGGCCAGTTAAATCAGAACATCTAAGGGTGCAGCCTAGGTATTAATTTTTTTATATTGTGGTAATATTAGTATACAAGGTTATATACATTTCAGGTGTACAACACTGTAATTCAATATTGTATACACTACTTAGTGTTTACCACTGTAAGTCTAATGACCATCCATCACCAAATAATTGATCTTTGTCACCCATTTTTCTTTCCACCCAACCTCCTTCCCCTCAGGTAACCACCAACTGGTTTTCTGTATTTATGAGTTTGTTTTGTATTGTTTTGTTTGTTTAGTAAGGTTTTTTTTAAGATTCTATAAATAAAATAATATAATATTTATCTTTCTCTGCCTGTCTTATTTTACTTAGCATAATACCCTCAAGGTCGATCCATGTTGTCACAAATGAACAATTTCTTTCTTTTTTATGTCTGAGTAGTATTTCATTGTATATATATTTACCACTTCTTTATTCATTCATCCATCAATGGGCACTTAGGTTGTTTCCGTATCTTGGCTATTATAAATAATACTGCGATGAACACAAGAAAGCAAATGTCTTTTTGATTTATTATTTTTGTGTCTTTTGAATAAATACCCAGAAGTAGGATAGCTGGGTCATATGGAAGTTCTATTCTTAATTGTTTGAGAAATCTCCATACAGTTTTCCACAGTGGCTGCACCAGTTGAGAGGATTATATTATTTTTATCCTTCATTTTGTTCATGTGTTATCACATTGATTGATTTGGAAATGTTGAACCATCCTTGCATTTCTGGGATAAATCTCACTTAATCATGGTGAATGATCCTTTTAATATATTGTCGAATTCAGTTTTCTAACATTTTATTGAGGATTTCTGCATCTATGTTCAGCAGAGATACTGGCCCGTAATTTTCTTTTTTGTGGTATCCTTGTCTGGTTTTGGTATTGGGGTAACGCTGACCTCATAAAATGAGTTTGGAGGCATTTCCTCTTCAATATTTTAGAAGAGTTTGATAAAGATAGGAATTAAATCATCTTTGAATGTCTGGTAGAATTCACCAGTGAAGCCATCTGCTCCTGGACCTCTATTAATTGGGAGGCTTTTTATTACTGATTCAATGTCCTTACTAGTAACTGGTCTATTTAGATTTAGTATTTCTTCATGGTTCAGTCTTGGAGGATTGTATGTTTCTAGAGATTTGTCCAGTTCTTCTAGGTTGTCCAATTTGTTGGCATATAATTGTTCATAGTAGTGTCTTATGATCTTTAGTATTTGTTTTATCAGTTGTAATTGCTCTTTCTTTCCTAATTTTATTTATTTGAGACCTCCCTCCCCACCCCTTTTTTTGTGTATGAGATAGGCTAAAGGTTTGTTGACTTTATTTATCTTCTCAAAGAATCAGCTCTTGGTTCCATTGATCTTTCCTATTGTTTTCTTAGTCTTTATTTCATTTATTTCCGATCTGATCTTCATTCTTTCCTTCTACTAACTTTGGGCTTTGTTCTTTTTTTACAACTTCTTTTAGGTGTAATGATAGATTATTTGAGATTTTGCTTGTTTCATGAGGTAGGCCTGTATTGCTATGAAATTCCCTCTTATGATGGCCTTTGCTGCATCCCATAGATTTTGGAATGTTGTATTCCCATTTTTTATTTATCTTGAAGTATATTTTTATTTCCCCTTAGATTTCTTCATTGACTCATTGGTTGTTTAGCAATATGTTGTTTAGTCTCCACATATTTGTGATTTTGCCAGTTTCCTTTTGTGATTGATTTTCAGTTTCATATCAATGTGGTCTGAGAAGATACTTGATATGATTTCAATCTTCTTAAATTTATTAAGACTTGTTTTGTGGCCTAAGTAAGATCTATCCTAAAGAATTTTCTATATTCACCTAAGAAGAATGTGTATTCTTTTGCTTTTGGAAGACATATTTTATATATATCTATTAGATTCATTTGATATAACATGTTATTTAAGGTCAATGTTTACTTACTGATTTTCTGTCTGAATGATGTATCCACTGATGTAAGTTGGATGTTAAAGTACCCTACTATTAATATATTGTCGTCAATTTCTCTCATTAGGTAGGTTAATATTTCCTTTATATATTTTGGTGCTCCTACGTTGGGTACATATATTTTTACAAACGTTCTATCTCCTTGCTGTAGTGACCCATATATCATATGTAATGCCCTTCTTTGTCTTTTATTGCAGTCTTTGTTTTAAAGTCTATGTTGTCTAATATAAGCATAGCTACAACAGCTCTTTCCATTTCTGTTTGCATGGAAAATCATATTTCATCCTTTCACTTTCAGTCTGTGTGTGTTCCTACATCTGAATAGAGTCTCTTAAAGACAGTGTATTGATGGGTCTTGTTTTTATCCATTGAGCCGTTCTAGGTCTTTTGATTGAATAATTTAGTCTATTTACATTTAAAGTAATTATTGATAGGTATGTACTTGCTACCATTTTCTTAATTGTTTTCTGGCTGTTTTGTGTACTCTCTATTCCTTTCTTCTCCTTCTCTCTACCCTTATGATTTGATGACTGTCTTTAGCATTATGTTTAGATTGCTTTCTTATTTTCTTTTGTGTATCTACTGTAAGTTTTTGCATTGTGGTTACTGTGAGATTCATATACAACATCTTATGTATGTAACAGTCTTTCTTAGGTTGACAGCAACTTAAACTTGAACACATTCCAAATCTCTGCATTTTTATTCTCCCTTCCTCCCAAATTTTATGGTTTTGATGTCACATTTTACATCTTTTTATTTTATGTATCCCTTAACTAATTATTACAGTTTTAGTTAATTTTACACTTTTATCTTTTAACCTACATACTAACTTTATAACTAGTTAATCCACTAATTTTATTATACATTTACCTTTACTAGTGAGATTTTTACTTTCATACATTTCCTTGTTATTAATTAATGTCATTTCTTTTCAGCTTAAAGAAGTCCCTTTAACATTTCCTGTAGGTCCAATTTAGTGGTGATGAACTCCTTTAGATCCTACTTTTCTGGAAAATTCTTTATCTCTCCTTCAATTCTGAATGATAACTTTGCTAGGTATAGTATTCTTGACTGAAAGATTTTTCCTTTCAGCACTTTGAATGTGTCCTGCCACTCTCTTCTGGTAAGCAAGGTTTCTGCTGAAAAATCTGCTGATAGCCTTATTGGGTTTTTCTTGTATGTAACAAGTTGTTTTTATCTTTCTGCTTTTAAGATTTTCTCTTTATCTTCAACTTTTCACATTTTAATTAAAACACATCTTGATGTGCATCTCTTTGGATTCATCTTTTTTAGAACTCTCTGGGCTGTCTGTTTCCTTCCCTGGGTTATGATAATTTTCTGGCATTATTTCTTCAAATAAATTAAGCCAAGAGTCCCCAACACCCTGGGTCGCAGACCAGTACCAGTCCATGGCCTGTTAGAAACCAGGCCGCACAGCAGCAGGTGAGCAGTAGGTGAGTGAGAGAAGCTTCATCTGTATTTGCAGCCGCTAGCATCACCACCTCAGATCATCAGGCATTAGATTCCCATAAGAGCACTGGTCCCTAGTGTCAAAAAGATTAGGGACCGCTGCCTTAAGCTATCCTCACTTATTTTCTTTTTCCTTTTTCTTTTTCTTTTTCTTTGCTTTTCCATTTGTATGTGTCTCAATGCTTTAAGTCTTCCGGCTTGCTGATTGGTTCCTCTGACTCATCCAGTCTGCCAGCGACCCCTATAGTGTATTTTTCAGATCAGTTCATGTATTCTTTAGCTCTGTGACTTCTGTTTGAAATTTTCTTGTATTTCCTATCTTTTCGTTGAAGTTCTCTATGTATTTATCCAGTTTTCTCTTGAGGTCTGTTTCGAATTTTCTTGTATTTCCTATCTTTTTGTTGAAGTTCTCTACTGGCTCATCCAGTCTGCCATCGACCCCTATAGTGTATTTTTCAGATCAGTTCATGTATTCTTTAGCTCTGTGACTTCTGTTTGGAATTTTCTTGTATTTCCTATCTTTTTGTTGAAGTTCTCTATGTATTTATCCAGTTTTCTCTTGAGGTCTGTTTCGAATTTTCTTGTATTTCCTATCTTTTTGTTGAAGTTCTCTATGTATTTATCCAGTTTTCTCTTGAGATTGGTGAGCAACTTTATGACCATTACTTTGAAATCTTTATCAGGTAAATTACTTATTTCCCTTTCATTAGGGTTTTTTCCTGAAGTTTTATTTTGTTCTTTCATTTGGAACATTATCCTTTGTTTCCTCATTTTGCTTGACTCTCTGTGTTTGTTTCTGTAGGGCAAACAGCTGTCTGTCTCAGTCTTAAAGGAATGGTCACTAAAAGACCAGGATGTGTTTCAGTCTGTTGTCTGTGTAGTGTCCTAGAGGTGAAAGCCTACCAAGAACCATCTCTCCACTTGTTTCAGCCCCTTGGGGCTCAGTGCAATGCATTCGAGAGGCCTCCTATGGTGAGATGGGGGCTATGGTGGAGGGGCGCTAGGACTAACACTGCATTCCCATGTGGTGTGGCAGGGAGGGGGCCACAATGGAGGGGCACAAGGACCAGCAGAGCCCACTATCCAAGTCTAGTGGAGCAGAGGCTGCAGTGGAGGGGTACCCAAAAGGGAACCACAGTAGAGAAGTGGTGGGCCAAGGGAAGGCCACAGGGTAACACCAGAGAGAGAGAAGTGGTATTAACAAGGCAAATGGAGAGTGCCAAAATGGCACTTGCCAGCTCCAGCTAACAAGGTAGACAATTAAAAAAATGGAACCCACCAGTGCTTCCTTTCCCAGAAGATTCCAACAGGCCTCTTACCCTCTGGCACATGTCCTAAGATTAGTCAGTGTATCTCCTTCATATATGGCTCAGGCATTTCTCAAACTACTGCCTCTGCTCTGGAACTCGGAGAGAGTGAGTTTGTGCAGGAGCCCATTAAAGGAAGAGTCTCTGTTTCCCACAGCCCTTTGGTCCTCCCAGACATAAGCCCCACTGGTTTCAAAGCCAGATGTATGGGGGCTCATCTTCCAGGTAGAGGTCCCCTGGGTTGGGGTACCTGATATGGGGCTCAAACCCCTCACTCCTCAGGGAGGAACTGCGTGTTTTTGATCTCTCCCCTATTTTTGGTTCACCACACAGGGAATGTGGGTCCTGACAAGACTGCATCTCTGCCCCCTCCTACCCATCTCAATGTGACCTTTTCTTTTTGTACTTAGTTGTGGAATAGCTATTCTGCTGGTCTTTTCAGAGAGAGTTGTTCTACATATATTTGTAATTTTTGGTGTATTCGTGGTGTCAACAATGAGTTCAGGATCTTCCTACATTGCCATCTTGAACATACCCCCTAGAAATTAATCCATAGTATTTTTAAGTCTTCCTTTCCCTTAACCCATACTTCGAATCAGTCAAGCTCACAATATCTTTCAAATCTCTATCTTCTTTTTCAACACTGTTCCTAGTATATAGCAGTAGTTAACAAGGGTTATTTTCTGATTTTATTTTAGTTATTTGTGTGTCATTTCTTTTTTCTAAATTGTATGTTCCAAAAGGAAGAGACTGTGTTTTATTCATACAGTATAAACCTTTAGCTGTGTCATTAAATGATGGAAGGGCAGAAAGAAGTAGGCTCCAGAATTTCTATAAAGAAAGGACTTAG
This sequence comes from Pteropus alecto, assembly GCF_000325575.1. Taxonomy (NCBI): domain Eukaryota; kingdom Metazoa; phylum Chordata; class Mammalia; order Chiroptera; family Pteropodidae; genus Pteropus; species Pteropus alecto. Next base: position 5,186,344 of record NW_006436288.1, read on the forward strand.
AAATCTGGTTGTAGGGGCAGGGAAAATATGGGTGACTTTGTTTGAAGTAGTACTTGCATGGTTATCACACCACTTTCACTTAAGCTGCATAAGTAGATTCAAGATTCTGGTGGAGATTTTGAGAGCCATAAAGATCCTAAGATCCCTTAGCACTGCCTTACCTAATAGGCACAGTGCACAAAAAATAAATTTATTAAGAGAATTAAAGGGATAAACCCAGCTTTTAGAGATGTTGAAAAAAACCCTTTACATATCCCTAGAGTGACAGCCAGTCACTAGAGTTCAGTTCAGAAGAACATCAAGAAGTCTCTCTTTCTTGTCTCCTTCTACCTTTCTCTCTTATTCCCATTATTCCTTACCCATCTGCCCCTCCTTTCTAATTCCACTTCTCCATCCCCAGAAGCCCGTGACTTGTGTACAGAAAGAAGAAACAGAGAAACTGTGTCTCTACCCAGAACCAGATGAAGCATCTTCATCTGACTGCATAGCTTTGATGCATTTTCTAAGGAATTTCTCTTTCTTCCCATTGGACAATTTTCTATTATCCTAGTTTGAAATAAGCCACAACCCCAAAATGAAAAGGTAAACACTTCATCTACGAAAGCATAAAGATTTAAAAAACTCATCCTGCAAATCACATAGTCCCAAAAAACTGAACACAATCATTAGCACAAATAAATATTTGGTAAGCACATCGAGAAATGTGTTCTCTGAAAAGATTCATCGATGAAACAGATGTAATCTTAAAACCAAATATACTAAATTCTGATTAATGTGTAATGCTTTACAAAATGAAATAAAAGAATTTAATCTTTATTTTCCTTGAATTAATAGTGCCTTCCTAATGAATCTAGGCTGTTAATAAATTTGGCTCAGCTCTAGTAAAATCAATGAAGCATTTCTGTCAAATTAGTATGCAGACTATGTCTCCATTGATTTCAAAATAGTATTTAATATGTGAACTATAAAAACACAGTTATTTACAATCCAGTGCTCAAAAATTCTCCACTTGAAAAGATTTAAAAAAAAAAAAAAAAGCTAACATTATAAAAATGCTCCAAAATGCAGAGTTCTAAATATTATCAAATAAGATGTGAAGCCTTATATATATCAGCTATTTTGGTCAGCCATGTTCTATATTTCCAATAAATAAGCCAACTATAATGTTACATAGCTGAGAAGGATATGTTTGGTTGGCAACACTCATTCCTGTACCTTCACCATCCATTTGTAGGAGCCAGATGGAAAATGGAGACAGAAAAGAACAGTTTTGTATAGGGATTCCTGGGTCCAGAGAGGAACAAATACAAAGAATAATATCTAGTCCATTTTTACAGCCTGCCTCAGGGACTCAGTCGGAACTATCATAGAGAAAAGGGCTGCAGAGAAAGGTCAAAGTGGCTGTTTGCACAAGGAACTTCATGAGATTGGTGCTCAGGTTAACAGTCCAAGGCAGAACTAGGGAAAGGGCATTTTATCATTTCTGCAAATAATACAGCATGGCTCCAATATAACAATAAAAATGAAGAGGAATCCAGTAGTATTTGACATATTGGAAATTTTGCAGCTTTGGGAGGGTTGTAAGAAAGTATGCTGGGTAGAGTAGCAGCATTCCCACTAAGGACACTAAAAGCACCTTGCAGCCAAAAGCTCTCAAGTAGACATAAATGGAACAGCATAAGAGAGATGGTATGAACACATGTGAATCCTAGGAGTAACAGGGGAGTTTTAGAAGTTTACAGGTGAGAATTTACCAGCTAACAAAATAAATATATAAGCTAAAATGGCCTCATTTCGAACTAAAGCTACTGAAATCTGGAAATATTTGGTATATAGCCATAAATGTATAAATCCATGTCTTTCTTATTCAAAGTTAATCATTTCAGTTTGTATATGTGTGTGTGTGTGTGTGTGTGTGCAATTCTATTTAATGGTTTAAAGTTGCAGATATTTGTACACCAGAATCTCTCTCTTAACTTGATCCAACTATCTCTTCTCTTGAGTATTAATCCTATCCAAATAGAAAATAGTAATATGGTTTTATTGAGAGTTTTCTTTTTGAGAAACTATATTAAGCAGTGTGGAGGAATTTTTTAAAAAGAAACAGTCTTCCCTTAATGAACACAAAATATATTTGGGAATATTAAATGACACATAAAAGACACTTAAGAAATAAATCAAGAATATATGTTAACATACACACAAAACACTTCCGGAAGAATAGAAGAGTAGTGGCTCCTCTGCAGAGGAGGACTGAAAGACAGAGGGGAATGAGATACCTTCTCTTCATTTTTAGCCATTTGTACAATTCAAACAATTTTTGCCAAGTTTTGTATTACCCTTTCAAAAACAAAATAACCAAGTCATCCTTTTCTAAAGGAAGTACAGGCTGAAGAATTATAAACTAGTTATAATCTGAACAAAAACATTAGGTATTTGGAGTCAGACAAACCTGACATTGCTAACTCACCTAAGCCAATTAAGCCTTTTAGAATTTTCTGGTTCTTTTTGGTAGACGTCTGTGATCTCTGATAATTAATTGTAGATGAAAACTCTATCCACAGTCCTACTAACATGTAGGATGCTAAAATAAAAGCAAATCTCAAACAAAATATTGTGACACATACAAATTTTTGTTAGTAAGCAGGCAATAAAATGGCATCCAACCATTGAGCCTGGTGAAGTCCTTTAGGCACTCAAAACATGTATCCTGAAAGACTGTCAGATGTAAAACTATTTTAGCAGCAGAATTAGCTAATCTTCTGCTTGGCTCAGACAATAAGATCTTCCATTAAGTGGTAAAATGCTGGACCAAATGGAATCCTTGGCCTGAGTGCTTCTTCAAAGAATTTCAGGCTAATGGGCTCCCTAATTCTTTTTACAGTAGTCCCCCCTTATCCATGGAGGACATGTTTGAAGACCTCCAGTGGATGCCTGAAACCGCAGATAGTGCTGAACCTTACATATACTATATCTTTTCCTATACATACCTATGATAAAGTTTAATTTAAAAACAAGGCACAGTAAAAGATTAATAACTAATAATAAAATAGAACAATTAAAACAATGTACTATAATAAAAGTTATGTGAATGTGGCCTCTTTCTCACAAAATATCGCATTGTACTGTACACCTCTTCCCTTGAAGCACTTTTCAGCTTCTTTGGCATATCCAAATTGCCAGCATCACTACTCTTGTGTTTTGGGGCCATTATTCAGTAAAGTAAGAGTTACTTGAACATAAGCACTACAATAGCATAACAGTCAATCTGATATCCAAGACAGTTACTAAGAAACTAAGTGGCAGGTAGCATACACATGGTGACTATGTTGGACAAAGGGATGATTCACATGCCAGGTGGGATGGAAAAGGACACAGCGAGATTTCATCACACTACTGAGAATGGCATGCAATTTAAAACTTATAAATCATTTATTTTTGCAATTTTCCATTTAATATTTCTGGACCTTGGTTGACTGCAGGTAATGCAATCATAGATAAAGCAGGACTACTGTAATATATATTATGTTGATGTAATATTGTTATGCAACATGTATAGATATTTGCATATTATTTCTAGTCAACAAACACATCTTAAATAACACTTATTTCACCAACAAAAAATATGTCTAACAGAGGCAATACAGTATAATGATAAAAATATAGGCTCTAGAGTTCGACTTAGTTCAAATCTGCTGTCACTTACTAGCCACATATCCTTGGGCATGTTATTTAAACACGTCTTTTCCCTCATAAGTAAAATAGGAGTGCTAATTATGCCTACCTAACAGAGTTGTCATGAAAATTAAATGAGTTGATATTTTCAAAGTGCTAAGATCAGTTTCTGATAAAAAATAAAGTGCAAGATGAATACTTATTAAACATATATTAAATTTTATGCTAATTAAAGAACTCTCTAATAAAGATTCTGATAGTGATATCAGGCTTGCTTATGACCTTGAAAGATACAGACAGTGACTCCCTCTAGAACAAAGAGGTGGTATGATCACTGCTCATTAAAAAATTCTGAGATTCCCTAAACTTAGTATTCCTTTTCTCTAGTACAACCCACTGCATATTTGGGTGTCATCTGGCCTTCTTCATGTCACCCTATCGTAACTAGAGTTTGGGGAACTGGTGAAGATATGCTAACACTCTGATTACTGTTACTGCTGTGAATAATAAATTATCCATCATTTCAGACCCAAGAGTCTTGTGTCTTCTGCAGGTATCCACAAAACTGTAGCAGGCAAACTCATTAACTTGCAAGTAGAGTAAAATCTCAGCCTTTCACAGTTTCTAACAACATTAAGGATGTATTTAAGAAAACTTATGCCAATAAATTAGTAAACTTAGATAAAATCAACACATTTCTTGAAAGATACAACCTACCTGATTTCTTCATGGCATTAGGAAAGGCAGGACACAGAAAACACTATCTAAAAAAGGGAAAGTAAATAAACAAATTAGACTTCACAGAAGTTAATTTTTTTTTTTTTGCTGTTCAAAAAATATTATTAAGAAAATGAAAAAACAAGCCACAAAGAGAAAATATTCAAAATTGATACATTTCACAAACCACTTGTACCCAGATTATATAAAATACTCTTCCAGCTCAGTATAAAGTCTAATGACTTAACTTTTTAAATAACCAAATATTTAAACAGAACTTCTCAAAAGGAGATATAGAAATGGCCAAGAAACACATGAAAAGACTCCCTACATCCTTAGCCATCAGGGGAATGAAAAATAAAACTATAATGAGATATCACTACGTACCCACTATGTGATGGCTAAAATTTAAAAGACTGACAATACCAAGTGTTTAGAAGGATGTGAAACAACTGGAATTTTAATATATTGTTGGTAGGAATGTGAAATAGTGTAAGTATTTTGGAAAGCAGTTTGGTAGTTTCTAATCAAGTTAAATGAATACTAACATATGACCCAGAATTTCTATTCCTAAGTGTTTTCCCAAGAGAAAAATGTATGCAAACATAAGAACTGCAAATTGTTTATAGCAGCTTTATTCAAAACGGTCAAAAACTGGAAACTAAAGAATATTGACAGGTAACTGGGTAAACAAATTATGATATGTCCATTTAATGGAATAATATTACTCAGCACTAACAGGAAAGATATACTAATTCATACAGAACATGAGTGAATCTAAAAGCTATAATGTTGAGCAAAAGAAGCCAAAAACCAAAGTAAATGTACCGTATGATTCCATTTATAAGAAGTTCTAGAACAAGCAAAACTAATCTATAGTGACAGAAATCAGGTCACTGAGCCTGGGGATAGAGAGCTGATTACAAAGTGGTATGAGAAAAACTTTAGGGGTTATGGAAATATTCTGTATCCTGTTTGGGGTGATGATTACAGAAAATAACATACACACATGTCAAGGCTCATCAAACTATACTGTTAAAATTGGTGCATTTTATTTTATATAAATTATACCTAAAATGGTCTTTTAAAATCATGATCACTCTCACTAGCTATAAAAGATTAAATAGGTTTTAACCTCACTGAAATTTTACCTAAAAGATATGGATAATACTACCTACATTACAGTATTGACAAGAGAATTATATTAAATAATTTATATAGATCATTTAGCACAATGGCTGGATCATAGTAATAATAATAATAATGTAAACTAAATAATTGCTGAGAAGGTTAAGTATAGTATGGATAGTGTTATCCATTAAGTTTCCCTGGACAGGTGATTTCTGATAACCATTAAAGAAAAACATGAATTATTGGGGAGAACATTCCATGTAAAAATGTCAGACAAAAGCACTGAAGTAAAATTACCAAGATGAGTATAGTAATGGGCAATCATCAGGCATATTCTGCTAGATTAGACAGGCGACACCTAATCATAATGAAAATTGCAAAAAGAGATTATGGAGGAAGAGGACAGTGAAAGGTAATAAGTCCAGAGATGTAAAAGCTAGGCTAGGAAATAATAGGACTTGTTAGACTGAGTAGAGAAATGATATGTAGAAATTGGTGATCAAACTTGGCTATTCTGAAAACTATATGTAAAGTGAATAAAAGCAGGGCATGACTTGAGACAAAGAAATGAAATAGAAACTTATCACTTTGTTATGTAAGAGGCAACAAAGTTTAGAATAGAAAAGAGAGAAAACTATCCAAGAGACATTAAGGGAATATTTTCATAAACTGTCTCTAATTAGAAGCAAAAAAAGCAAAAAGAACTGTGAACAACTTCAAAGTCCTGAATTTAAAAAAAAATACTAACAAAAACTGCAATTGTTTTAAGACACTAAGGGTTTAGGGTGTTAGTTTATGCAGCAACGAATAACCAAAAAATCAATAAATGGTTTCATACGATAATTTGTTGAAAAATTAAAAATAAGAATTTTGTATACTAACAATTTATTGTTCTTCAGTAAAAGGACATCTTACGATTATAGAGCCAAGATCATGGGCTCTGAAACAGAACATATCTGGGTTAACCTCTGCTTCCGTCATTTACTAGAGACAAAAAAACCCAACTTGTGAATTAGTTTCTTCATTCCTATAATAAGCATAGAAAGAACAACCACTCAGGCTTATTGTGAAGATTAAAGACAGCGATTACAATGAAGTACCAGAAACAGTCTTCATTCAATAAATAAAATTATTAATCGTTACCATTTTCTTACACAGTTGTCCCCCTTTATCTGTAAAGGATATGTTCCAAGACCCCCAGTGGATGCCTGTACCAGACCCTATGAATACTATTTTTTTCTATACATACTTATCTATGATAAAGTTTATAAATTAGACACACACGAGAGTAACAACAACTAATAAAATAGAACAATTATAACAATATACTGTAATAAAAGTTATGTGAACATGGTCTCTCTCAAAATATCTCATTGTACTATACACACCTTTTGACTTAAAGGAAGCACTTTATGATTTCTCTTTGGTATATCCAAATTGCCAGCATCACTACTCTTGCACTTTGGGGCCATTATTAAGTTAAATAAGGGTTACTTGAACACAAGCACTGTGACACCTTGACAGTCAGCTACCGAGTGGATACACTGGACAAAGAGATGATTCACGTCTTGGGCTAGATAGTGCGGAATTTAAAACTTGTGAATTGTTTATTTCTGGAATTGTCCATTTAATATTTCAGACCATGGTTGACCATGGGTAACTGAAACCTTGGAAAGTGAAACTATGGATAAGGGAGAACTACTGTAATTATTAATTATTCATCAAATGTTTATGGAGCATCAGCGACGTGACAAGCATATATTCAGTGGTGAGAATAAAAAAGCATATCCCTACACTGTACTTCCAGAAATTTTACAGTCTATTAATTTTATTAAGCTCAGCAGAAAGAAGCTACAGGTTTTGTTAGAAAGCCTAACAAGGAAAACTTGTAATTCAGATAGATGGTTTGGGATGGTTTCTTTGATAAACATTTAAACTGAGGCCTAAAAGATAAGGAGGTACTAAGTAGGTGAATGCTGGAGAGAAAGGTATGGACAGAGGAACAGCAGCATGATACTCTGAAGCAGGAGATGACTTGCAAATTCTAAGAGCTAAAAGAACACTACTGCGACATGAGCCTGGTCAGAAAGCAGGAGAGACATAACCTAGATACTGAGAAGTAAGCTTTGTGTTTTATTAATAGCTAGCCCAGTACCCATATCCAGAAAGGCTATGCATACAGAGCTATGGCCTCAGTGTTACCAATGGCCAACGATGTGCAAATATTACCTTAGGAAGTAAAGGTTAACGACCCATGAAGCAATAATTTCTAAAAGCCGGTCCACAAGTTGGTGTTACATTGTTAATAATAAATGGTGTTTAGAGGTGAGGTGAGAAAAATATGGACAACATAGAGTTGTTACTAAAGATAAATATATCTGATTTTCAATTTTATAATTATGCTCTTACTAGTTTTTCATGAAATAATAGTGATAATAGCTGGTTTAATTTTCAACGTCCTTAACTAGAAAAATCAAAAAGTCTCTATTGCACTGAAAAAGTAGCTGACTTTGGCGTGCCCCTTTGTATTCTGTGAAATAAGTCTAGGAAAGATTGCTTCACGAGGTGTCTAGATTCATCCTTAACTTAAATCATTGCAGTAGTATAATACAGAACATCCAGTTGAAAGCAGAAGTGGACCCTCTTGTGTCCTCAAGCTGAGACTATCAAAACTTTGTTTAAAATTTTGGCTTATTAAGGAAAAAAAAGTACATCAGGGACTGTAAATTCATATTCACATTCACACACATATATTTAGGTAGACAATGCATTGAGGAAACAGCACTGTAATTTTACCATGAAATATAAATGCCAAACTCATGCATAATTTATATAACATAAAACCAACAGACCATGCAGTTCTGGTGTTTAATTATGATCCCTTGGTTCTTCCTGATGAGTGTCATTAATAAGTCCAATCAGTGTCTGAAATGTCTTATTTCTGTCTACAAATAAACACCTAAATGAAGGTGTTAAAATAAATTTAATTAAAATGTGTTTTTGTGCAATGCATTTCTTGGCCTAAATGTGATAAATGGAATTTAAAAGCAAATAATTAAATAATTAACGAAAAATAATAAAGTTTTCTGAATTTTTATAGATAAATGGACATTTAAAAAGTATATTTAAGTATCTTGACCTTTTAGTCAAGCAAAACTTTCTGCTGTTTAATTAGTTTGTGATTCTTTTTTAAAGAACATCTCTAAAGCTGCTTCTTTAATACTGATATACTTAGAAGGGATTTTCATGCTTTAATTTGATTGTGTATTAGGCTACCTGACCCCATAGATATGCAAAGGCTAGAACAATCTCTCAATGGTTTCACATTTTTCACACCCCACCCCCACAGAAACCCCTCCATGTTTTCAAAGAAAAATAAATTAGACTGAAAGACAAGCTGTGAGCATGAGGACTTGGATTTTGTTTTCCTTTCACAAATCTTATTCTACAGCTGCTTCATTGCATTGCCATAACAACATAGATCTATGGAACATTTTCAAACGGCTCGAAAGGACATTTTCTCCACAAAGGCTACAAACATTTATAAGGTAAACACTATCATTCGTTTCCCCAAAAGTAGATTGAAAATCTGATTTAGCTCTGCTCCCATCACACTAGAAGCAGTCTTGTCATTTGTTAAGACAGCCATTGTCTCCCCTCTAGTAGCAGAATAAACTCAGTCAGAGGCTTCTCCAAGCCATGTCCATCACTTTCTTCATGGCAGAGCCTGCTCCCCTCAACCACTGTGCACTGTCAATAATCTCTACTCTGTAATCCTTCTGTATAGTACATCACAGTACTGGGCTGGATTCCAAGCTGCTTTACAAATATCTGGTAATCTCATCCATAAATATGTTTCAAATGCCAAGTAGTTTATATATTAGAAGCAAAGTAATAATACTACTATTGTTCCTTATTTCTCAGTAACTTTATTCACTGTATATTCTTAATAATGTTTGCAGAATAAATAGATAGACATCAGTATAGTGTAGTCATCAACAGTAAGTTTGAATTAGGTTTGAGTCCTGGCTTCCTCATCTATTAGCTGTGAAATTTTGGACAAGTTATTTAAACTCACTAAACCTCAGATTCTTCATCCGTAAACCAGGATGTTACTATCTATCATACTTTTCTCATAAGGAGGAAATGTCAGGATCATGGTGAGTCAAGTGTCTAATAATAAAGATCTAAGAGATGCCCGTTATTTTAATCATTGTTCATTCCACTCATTCAATAACTACTGAGTGGCGACTATGTTCCTGGCATGTGCTAAAGGTTGAGTAATGAGTAGTGAATAAGACAGATATAGTCTTTCCATATTATAGAGCTTACACTCTGCTGGAAGAAACATACAATAAACAAATCAGCATATAATTAAAATAGTGACAAAGGCTAAGACGACAAGGTGCTGTGGTAGAAAGTACCAGAGAAAGGAGGACTTACTTTAGATGGGGTAATCACGAAAGGCCTCCTGGAGAGATCATCTTTAAGCATCTTTAAATTTGAAAATCCCCAGGGAAAAGTGAAAGAAGACAGAACAGAGGCTGAGCAGAAAAATGCTCTACAAATTCACAGCAAGAAAGAAGGCCTTGGGTCTGGAGCATGCTCAGTAAAAGCACTGATAAGACAAAGATTTTCAGAAGCCAGAAAATGCAGAATCTTGTAGGACATAAGAAGGCTGAATTTTACACTGAGTTCAATCGGAAACCATTAAGGAGTTTTAAGGAGGAGAGTGACATGATTTAATTTGTTTTTAAAACATTACTCTGGCTATCATGTGATAATTTGGAAAAATGCAAAAGAAGTTCATAGATAAGTTAGGAAGCTATTGTAATAATTCAGGCAGATGATGGCAACTTAGTGGTGAAGGAACTGGAAAGATAAAATTATTTGAAATACATTATAAAAACAGTAAAATTAAATCTCACCATGGCATCAACTAGGGAGGTGTTGTGGTTGACATGAATTTCTTCCTATTTGTAGTCACTTCCATAACTATCTCCAGTTGGCTTTTAGGCTCCCCAAATGTGGCAATTTTTAGATATTAACATTAAATATTTTCCTATAATCATTCGGTTATGCTCTAGCAACCTTCTCAGAAACTTAACACATTTCCTATTTACCTCAGTATTCCCCAAATCCTGCAGTAAGACTTAGGAAAAAGCAAAAATGCTTTGACATCAGGAAAACTTTAGCACCAAGCTGAGAAGCTAGGGACATGTGAAGTCTTGTTTAATCCCATCTAACGCAACAATATTCCCGAGCTTCCCCTATATGAAACTTGTATTTTGCCTTACCTGGAAGCTTCCAGGATTCCCTATAAAACATAACAATTTTTTCAAGGTGAATTTTTTTGTTTCAAATTCATATGTGGTTACTTTCATTCCCTTCTAAACAACACTAACAGATGGTATCGAATGTTTGGTTGCATAATGATTAAAGCTCAATTTGGTGAAAACGCAAAGATTAAGAGTTATTCTTAGAAAAACAAGTATGCACTGCCACGACTTTAAAACTTCTAATGATTTATACTAAAAGAAAACTTAAGGAAGCACACAGTATGACTTGCAGATCTGAATTACAAACCATACATACCTGAAATAAGAACCCATGTGCGTTCACCCACAAACGCTTTTTCGGTACCATGACACGTCTTAGTGACTCCTTTCCCGTCAGAGAGTCGAATCTGTAACTACAGTTGACCCTCGAACAAAACGAGTTCCAACTGAAGCATCTATTTATACGGGTTTGTTTGTTTTGTTTTGTTTTGTTTTTTTCTGCAGTAAATACAGACGGCCTTTCCCACCCTCCGGTTTCGTATCCTCAGGTTTCACATCAGAGGATTCGACGGTAGATTGAAAACTATTTTCACATTCCTAACAGCAGATTCCCAACTGCGGATCAACTACTGTTTTCAGTCTGCAGTTGGTTGAATTCACGGATGTGAAGGGCAGCCTACAGAGGCAAAGTAAATACGCGGATATTCCACGGCTCAGGGGTTGACACCTACATTGCTCAATGGTCCACTGTAATCCCAATTACTACTTGACGCATATTCCATCAAAATGCAGCCTGCCAAGATAGGGAATATATTCTGGCTACTTAAACATCTTTGTGGGATTTTTCTCAACAAGGAGGAGCAATGCAATTCTACTATTCCCACTATGTGCAGGAAATAGATAATAGGAGGATTATTTTAACAACATATCACTGGGTAATTTCAATATCCAGTAGCCCAGCATGACACAGTTTGGAACAACCAAAGTTCCAACTCATCCTATCCTTTGCAGTCCCAGAATTACTTTTTTAAAAGAAATTTTCTATCTAAAATTAGAAAACTGAGACTTAAAGTAATTAAACCCAGATATGGCAATTTCGATACAGAGGAAAGAGCAAAACCAATAGAGATAGCATAGCACGTTGCCTAAAAAGATGAGATGTGGATGGGGAACCAGGCTAGGGAGAGCAACACAGTGTGATGAAGCATCTGAAAGAGGAGATGTAATGGGAAAATCCCGAGGAAAGTTTTTTCTAATAATTAAAATGGCATCCACCTTTTATGAACATATGCCAAAACCCAGGCGCTATACTAGACACTATAATTTTCTCTCTAATTCTTGCAATAATTCTCTAAGGCAGGCCTTAAGTGCTCTTATTTTTTGATAAGGAAACAAATCTTCGTGAGGTTATATACCATGCTTAAAGTTCCTCAGCTAGTAACTGGCAGAGATAGGATTTGTTATCACATCTGTTTATCTCTAAAAACCAGGGCTGCCTGGTACGATTGTTCAACCAGCACAACCATGTACAATGGTCATACTAAAGTCCATCTCTTTACACAAAAATACATTTTTCAAAGTCTGATTAAGTTTTAAACACTGAAGCTTAGAAACTCTAAGTTCTATACTGAATATTAATGTGAATTTGAGAAGTTCCAAGCATTTTGCACAGAAGAAAGACTATATTAAACATTTTCAGAAATACGGCAGAGTAGTTCAGGGAAACTGACAGAAAGACCATGGTGGCATGTGAAAGCTAGATTCTGAATAACCTATTTTGAGCAAAAATATCCATCTGAGAGAAGAGAATGTAGAACTACAAATAGTGTCTTCTTTTATGAAGAGTGTGGAGGATATTGGTAATTGTCCTCTAATATTCATTACCCCTTCTTCCTTTTAATAACAGAATCCCTGAGTTTAAGCTGGGTTTAGCTATTCAGCTAGACACTACACTTCCCAGTGCCGCTTTGCAGCTAGATTCCAACCAGTGGAATCTGGTTCATATCTGCCAGATTAAAAACAAATCTGGACTTTATTTGAAAGGATTATTGCAAAAGGTAGGGGAGGGACTATTGCAATGGGGGAAGAACTATTGTAATAGGGAGAATACTCTGATCGTAAGATCTGCAAGTGTTAGGCAAAAGGGTCTCCTTCTATACAGAGAAGTAAACAAGGCTAGAAATAAACAAGTGTAGAGAAGTGAAATAAAACGGTGGAAAGGTTGGACAATATATTAAAGAATGTTTTACCCTGAATCCAGCCTATTTTCTGAGAGCAGCCCTTAAGGAGGGCTGTGTGCTGGCTCAGGCCGAAGGCGGGCCAAAGTTCAGGGGCCTAAAGGAGGATGAAAATCTTAACCAAAGCTTGGTTAATAAGCACTTTGTCCCATCACAAAACAATTTAACTAATCATTTAGGAGGCAAAGAATGAGAATGTGGAGGAACTCTGTCTGGCCTTATACATAAACAAAAGGTGCATCTTCGAGTCTTACCTAAATCATAAGAGTGATTCTTTGCAGTAAGCTATTTCCCAGAACACGAAGGGTCAGGGGGAAGGATTGGGAATTCTTTAACCACTATTGTTTTCAGGTATCATAGGGCTCAGATAAAGTCCAACATTGTCAAAATCTTCAGTGGGATCTGCTTGCCCTGGTTCTTCTTTCACGTTCTAGTGTTTGGAGCATAGATGTAGTGGTGATGAGGTACCCTAAAGTCTAACCTAAATAGGGGGACCTGGGTCCCTAGATGAGTTTGTGTAACATAGCCATCTACTTTCCCTGGCCAGTAGGACTACTACCTCTGGACAAGTAGGAAAGAGAAATAACCTTTGATCTAGTTTATTTTGAAGTCTCCAAGTGCCACTTATTTAGTATGCTAATGAATACAAATATTAGTCCCTGAGAACAGGAAAGTTTATGTGTGTTATTGGCATCATGGTCAACCTGTCAAGCATCATCTTCAAATATGAGAGATAATATTAAATGTAGAACTCACTTATAGTGGCAAGTACGCACATCCTTATAAATCTATGAATGCCTGAAGCATCAAAAGCTCAATTTTGCTCTTATTTTCTGTGTTACACAGGAAAAGAATTCTGTTTCAGCTCCTGAAATAAATTTAAAACTTTCCATTCACCTAGCATTGGAATAAAAATTTAAAAAAAGAAAAAAAAAGAAAAAAAGAATACTGTGACTGCATGCACTTATTTCTGAAGAATAATGTATGCTAATGTATGTATTTGTGGTATTACTGGGGCATTTAAAAAGCCGCTAAAATAACATAATGGTCCACCATTTGATTCAAATGGCCTTTAAGTCAGTAATAGCTTTTATTGTTGGAAATGTGGACATTGAAAGACATAGAACTTTAACCAGGAGTGTTTAAAAGAACTAATCAACACAAAACTTTTATTGCTTTATGTGAGACATTGTAATACATCTACCAAAGGTCCTTCCTGAAAGAAGCACCTATGTGACACACTTTGCTAAAGGAACAGCCACATGCACGGCTATTGTTAGTGGCACAGCTCTTTGAATTCCAAAGGTCTTTCCTTTGATATTTAAATTTCTCAAGCAATCTTAATAACTTAAGAGGTGTTGATTAGTCAATGGTCCTCTAATGAAAAATAGTTCAATATCAAAACTGCCTACGAAGGCTGTTTGTTCAATTTAATCTAAACAAAGAATTGGTTAAAAAATAATCACCGCAGCCTCTTTGATTCACTGGATCATTGAATTAACTGTCTCAATTGAGTTCTTAATGATTTTCAAATATATTTTGGAGAAGTTAACTATCCTAGAAAAAGATGAGCCTTTCTGGTTTTAATTCTCTGTATTTCCTCTGTTTTTTTATGTGTGACTTTAATATGTTGTGAAATTATTCCAAGTCTTTAAGACCCCAAAAAAGACATGAGACATACAACCAAATATATGATATCGTTTTTTGCCTGTTAACCATTCAAAGTTTCAAAAGTCTTTTTTTCTCTCCCGAACTCCTCCCCTTCCCAGTGGCTTCTGAAATGTTACACTTAAATGAATGAGCTTTCTACTGGGGACGTTATCAATTAAGAACTCGCTGCTCCAGTCCTTGCACTCTGAAATAGTTCAAAAATCTTTTACATACTAAAAACAATCTCACTTCCCAAAAGATTTGGTGTTTCTTGCTGATACTAAAACATCACTAGAAAAGGTCATCTTTTTTGTATAGCGGTAACAACAAAGGAGAAGGGCACTAACAAAGCTGTAAGAAATTCATTAAATTTTTTTCTTCTCCATTTAAGCTTAAAATTTTATCATTACAAACCAAAACAAAAATTTAACTATCATTAGACTGAATTTGCTAATATTCAGATGAACAAAGAAGATGAACAAAAGCAGTTCCTAACAGGGTGATTAACATACATGCTTTTAATTTTTAAAAGAGATCAATTTCCACATTCTTACTCTGATGGGCCAATACCAAACACAACCAGACGAAATCTTGTGGAAATGTGACCATAATCTGAGTTAAACATATCCAAAGTCTTTCTTAGATATTATGATTCTTACACATTCTGGGTTTGGAATGTAATATGAAATGCAATTGGGTAGAAGACGATTTGAAGATCCTTTATGTGTGTTGCTCAAAAAGAAAGTTTACAAAGTCAAATATCAGTGTAGTGTGCATAGTACAATAATTTTGTAGGTCTATATAACAAAACTGTAGAAATGATCTGCTATTGTTAACTGCTGTTGTAGGGGAGAAAAATTTTTTCTCTACTGTTCTAGGTTCTTTTGGCTGGTCTAATAATTAAATTAACATAAGACAGATTGACAGGAGAAAAACAAATTTAATTTTATACTTACAGGAGCCTCAAATAAACATGAGGGGCTCTTAGACAGTCAGGCACTTGACACTTATATACTAAGCTAAGAAGAAGGTAAGGACCTGGGTCTTCAAAGAGAAGAAAGACAATTCACAGGAATATGAGAAGAGCAAATGTTTGGTAAACAAATGTTTGCCATGCCATGCAGAGACAATGGGACACAGAGAAGGCTTTGAACAAACAGGCCCTGCTGAGCTCCCCACAGCCCACCATACCTAACCCATACTCTGTCATTATCTCTGGTGATAGTTCTCTTCCTGAACCAGGCCCTCTATCTAAATTCTCTGAGGCAGTTAAGGAAGAGGTAAAAGCTCTTTTAGGCCTTGTCTTCAAGCTCAAAATAATATATATGCAAAAGAGGCACATTTTGGGACAGCCTATTCTGCTCTCTTTTACTATACTCTCAGCATCTGTTTTAGCAGAGTATCACATAATAGATACTAAATAAACAATGATTAAATTGAATGAATGGTTTGCCTGCAACAAGGATTACATGTATGGTATCCCTTACTTTAAAATACCTGCTCTTTTTAATAACTGGTTCTCAAACGAAGTAAATACAGATTAATTGCTAAATTGCTGAGTACATATAAAAGGTTGTTTCAACCAAAAGGATGTGACTACTCAGTTAAATACATCCCACTGGACAAGTTTCCTAACCTCACTGAGATAATTTTCTCCCTGAAAAATGCAACTAATAATGATGAAGATTAAAATTAGATAATGCACATATTGTGCCTAGCATTGTACCGGACATAGTAAATATCCATTAGATGGTAATAATTATTTTATTTTACTTGAGTGAGAAAGAAAGTTTATTCTACTCGATGACACTGGTCTGATTCTCAGGGAAAGTAACAAATTTTTATAATATGTGTGAACTTTTCACCTTATGCATAAACTTTTCCTTCTCTCTCTTCATTTCGAGAAGAATGAGATAGAGGAGATCCAGATATCTAACCAGAAAACATCCACCTCCTTACACTTGACCTTCCAGAATAGCCCCTCCCTCATCACTGCCACCTCCATCACTTTGTGAGTTATTTCCACACCTTGATCTTCATCTGGTTTGACCTCTGCATGGAGACATCTGTAGTGCTTCTTTTTCTACCTATTGAGTCTTCTTTTGAGCAAGAGAAAGAAATTACAGATTTCTGACCAAAACATTTTTTTCTCAGTATCTAGAGTACATAACAATAAAAGGGACCTGAAACTACCAACTTGACTTACATCTAATAAAAATCACCATTTACAAGGTGTTGCATTAAGTCGATTGCTTTTCTTTCTCTAAATACGGACTTAAATTTCAGCTCACAGGAAAAACTGATATTAAGAGAAGCAGCTAATGAAATGATACCAGCAGTGCCTGACTGGGAATGTTAGCAGCAGAGTGGAGAAGAAAACAAAACTTGAAACCAGATTTTTAAGGCATGTTTTATTTTAGAGTAATAATTAATCAAAAACATACTAAATGTCAAGTTTCCTTTGCTTATTATTCTCCCAGCTATGAGGCCACTTTTCATTGTTTCTTGGGATGATCCTGAATAGAGATATTGTACACTCGAGTTAAGGAGAGAAACTGGTTGCTATCAACTCTGACCACAACAGATGTAAAATAGCAGAATCCAATATGCTTTCTGAAGCTTTCTTTGACTTTGTTTTTCTGGAAACTATAAAAAGAAATCTTTTTTTGTTGCTGCTATTTTGCTGTGTTAGGTGGTTTCGTACTGCTTCCATTCGGCCTTGTTTTAAGAGAAAAGCTTTATTTCACAGACCTATTAGCAAAAAAAAAGGCCTTAGAATCCCAAGACAAAAGAATTATTCTGTGGAGGTGCCCTGCCATAGGTTAACATTTGTTCCCTGTTACTCAAGTGATCTATCACTCATAAGGAAGTTTTTGAAGAAATTAAGAGGAAGACGATTAGATTAAAGAAGAATCTTAAAACTCGCTAAATCCAATAACCCAAGAAGAACTTTAAAAGAAAAAAAAAAATCAAGCATTATAAGAAATGGAGTGGTTCTCTAAAATAAACAAAGGAGGATCTGCCTTAATAAAGACGTGGACAGCTTCTCCCTCTTTTCCAGGCTCAGCTACCAGCAACAAAGAACAGGCCTCGTTTGCACAGCTGTTGCCCTAAGAACTGAATAACAAAAGGCTGAAATTTTAACTTGAATTTGAAAAAAAATTCAACTGACAGAAAAAAATTACAAACATCAGGGAAGTCAATGAAGAACCAAGGAAGTTTGTGAGATCCGGAAAAAGAATATTCTAAAGGGTAAACTTCCAGTGAGCTTAAAGGAAACTCGCCTTACTGCTGCATCTCAGAGACTGATAAAAGGGGCGGAGGCAGAGCTCCAGAAGCTCCCATCTCGCACAGCCACGAGAGTGATGATGGCGACAGCTGGGAGAAATCCATTGCCTGGAACTGTGGGACGGAAAAGGCATCAATTTCCAACGAGTTCTGAAGCTGCAAAGCAATTTGGTTCTCACTATGAAAAGCTAATGTCAATTGAAGGATAACTTCAAGAAGGCCTTGCCTGATATTTCTTCTAATTTCTGGCTTCTACTTTAGAATGCGTGTCCTTATGGGGAGAGGGAGGATGGGGGTAAGGAGGAGGAGGTAGTAATTCATTTACATCCCCTTTATTTTAAATATTTTTCTTGTCCTTTCTTTTTTTTAAACAATATTTAAAGTCATACAAAAAAAAAGAGTGTTTTATAGGAAAAGTCTCAGGAAAATAAACAATATGCTAGTTGGCTTATGCTATTTCTTATTTATTAACTATCAATTTCCAAAAAAAGGTTGAGCCATCCACACAATAGAAACTATGAAAACACTAAAACTATTAGATTATTAAATCAGAAGTCAAAGAACAAAATGTCAGGCTCTAATGGTGGGGAAGAGAGGTCAGGGAGAGAGAAAAATTGTACCAGAAATTATAACAACAGTCATTCTTTTGCCATGACAGCTGTGAGATGTAGAACTGAAATTAAAGTTCAATTGTAATGAATTCACTTTATTTTTTTATTCACTTTCCAGCTGCAATAAGAAATGCTGAAGGAATTTCAGATACATTTCTAATAATATGTATTAAATGAACATTCATGACTACACCTCCTATGCACTAGGTTCCCTTAAAGAGTCTTAGAGTTTAATGTAAAAGAGAAACATAAACAAATAATCCCACTACAATATGATTGATTTGGTTGAGTTTCTTTCCATGTATACAGTGGTAGAGGCTTTGCGAGGCTAGAAAAAGAAGCTCTTAATTTGGTTGGGAAAGAGACGAAAAGAATTAGTAATACTTCATAGGAGTGACATAAGGGCTGGTACCTAAAAGAAGACCAGTTTTCCAGATGGAAAAGAGAGAGAGGAACATTCCCAAAAGAAACCATGCATGCAGAAAGACAGAGGAGGAAAGACCCCAGTGTATTCAGGAAAATTTCACCATTGAGGGACTGGTGATGAAGTAGGAAAGGTAGTTTGAAACCTTGAAAAACTATAGAGAAGACATCAAAGATCTTTTAAACAGGGAGGTTAAACTATCCTATTTGAATTTTAGAAGACAACTGTGTGTTGCAATTTGGAGAACGGTCAAGAGTATAGGTAAAATTAAAATAAGAAGAAGGCCTGATTAGTCAGGGTTCTCCAGAGAGACAGAGCCAATTGGATATGTGTAGATATATAGAAAGAGATATATTATAAGGGTTTGGCTTCTGGGACTATGGAGGATGGAAAGTCTAAAATCTGCAGGATAGACTGGCAACCCAGAGAACCAGAAGAGATAGGGCTGCAGTTCTAGTCTGAAGGTCATCAGGCATGATGAAGGCTTTTAATATGAAAGTAGAGGCCAAAATAAGCAAAATGAAAAATCAGTGACATACAAAACAAGAAGCAAAAGAAAATGTCATAAACAAAACTACAATATCCTCAGGTAGAGAGGAGAAACTATTATATCCATGAAATAAGAACAAGATGCTTTTTTAAAAATAATACTTAGAGAAGAAGCACTGTGAATTAAAAGACTGTAGAAATAAAACTGTTAATAAAAGTGTTGGAATACAAAGTTGAAATTGTCTGAAAGGAAATAAAACTACCAATAAGTGAAAAACACAAAAAGAAGTTGAGGAAAAGAAAATCATCAAGGAAGTTCAAGATTCAAGGGACAGAAGTTCCAGAATGAGAGAAGAGAGAAAATAGATAAGAGGAAATTTTCAAAGAGAAAACACCACGAACTGAAGGAGGTAAATTTTCAGGTTGAAGGAGCCTAGGAGCTCAGCTCAATAAAACACACATTCACATACCAAGGCATATTATAGAAATACTTCAGAATACTGGGAATAAAAATGTCCTAAAAGCTTCCAGAGAGAAAAAGCAAATCACATACAAAGTGATCAGGAATGAAAATGATATTGGCTATTCAATGATTCTGGAAGCCACAAGGCAGTCAAAAATAGGAAAGAAAATGATTTTCAACTTAGAATTCTAACCCATTCAAATTATCAATCAGGTATGATAGTAGAATAAAGACATTTTGGGATGAGCCAAGTCTCAGAAGTTTTATCTCTTAAATGCTTTCGCAGGAAGCTACCAGAGCAAGTAGTTCCCAAAGCAACATCAGCATCACTCAGACACTTGTTTAGAAATGTAAATCATGGGACCTTAGCCCAGACTTGCTGAAACAGAAATCACAAAAAGCAAAATCTCAGAAAGGGAAATCGAAGATAAGAGAGACTACTGTATTGCTTATTTTGAGCACTTGAAACACAGCAAATGAAGGGAGAGGCTAATCGAGTTAAAATGGGTCTTTCCTTTAGAAAAGGGATGGAGATCAAAGAAGTAAGAGAGAAGACTTTTTTTGTTGTTATAAGCCCTATAATATTTGACCTTTTAAGTTATTCCTACATTAGTTTGGTAAGATAAAATCAAGTTAAAAAAATAAATTGACTTCAATAAAGGAGTCAAAAATTATTAACTGTTTCTAAATTTCTCTTGACAGGCAATTTCTACCTTACTCTGTTTTCTGACACTCAAAGGAGGACTTTTGTCCCCATCAGAATGCCTCAGACCTTGAGATTCTGGGCTTCGTGTTCAAAGGGACAAAAGAAGAAGTTGCTGGAGACTCTTTATCCTAATTCTCCCATCAGATTTTGGCGACGTGCTTTTCCTATGATTATTTCTATAGAAACATCTTTTCTCAGTTATTTAGAAGTTTCATAGAAGTGTGCATAAGGTCGCCATGCTTTTGCCTGTATTTTAATATCCACAAAAACGAGCTTTTTTGGTATCATACTTGCATCTATTCAATCATTCATTCATTCAGAAACAAATGTTAGTGAGGCTTTACTATGTGCCAGATACTCACTATTGAGTTTCTTAAAATTATTTTTCTTCTATGCATGGTTTCCATGCTTAAATATTAAGATGTCTCAGGGTTCTTTATAATCACTGCCTTTTTATGTATTAATTAGAAAAGGCAACCCTCAGTGGTATAATAATTAATTAAAATCAGGATAAACTAGATTAAGAAAAAGAAAAGCTTTAAGATTTACTTTCTAAATTTAGATTAAGTCAGCTTAAATTTTTCTCTTACCTAACTTGTCAGTGGTCTCTTGTCACAAAGAAAAATGTCAACATATCTAAAATGGTTATCTACCTCCTGCTGATGGTTTGTGAGAAAACAGATTTTGCATTTCCTCTCAAAAAAGTACACTTACAGGATAGAGTAGTATTTAGAAGTACTCATCTAATATCTTCATTCCATTTCATCCCATCCCCCACCTCAAATCCAGGCACTTTAACATAAAGCCACCATTGCCCAAAAGGGTAGTTATTGTGGCAGAACCAGGGTACAAATTTTAAATCTTTCAGCATAACCAGTGTAATATTATATACTTATTAATTTAAGTTACAACTCAAGGTTCAGATAGTTGCCAGTTTTAACTGAATGTTTGTTTCTTCCCCAAATTTATTTGTTGAAGTACTAATGCAGGTGGGGCCTCTGGGAGGTAATTATCATGAGAGTGGATCCTCCATAATGGAAATAGTGTCCTCATAAGGAGAGAAGAAAAGCCAGCCCTTTCTCTATTCTCCATCATGTGACATCTGTCTACAAGCCAGGAAGACACCAAATCTTGCTGGCATCTTGATCTTGGACTTGCCAGAACTGTGAGAAATAAATATTTGTTGTTTACCACCCAGTCTATGGTATTTTTGTTACAGCAGCCCAAACTGACCAAAAGATTACCCGAATCAGGAATTGACAACCCAGGAATGGTCAGCTGGCATGCAATTCAGGGAACGCACACTCCAGATACAGATAATATGAGTATATGACTTCTGTTAGCCTCATTTCCATCAATACTAGAAGCTTTTCTAATTAATACAGTTACTTGAATCACATGAGTTTGATCTATGTGGGTCCACTTATATGTGAAGTTTTTTCTCAGTAAACATATTGGACAACTTTTTGGAGATTTGCAACAATTTGAAAAAAAGTCACTGATAAACCTTAAGATTTTCTTAATAAGATTTTCTTTTCTCTAGCTTACTTTATTTTAAGAATATAGTATATTATACATATAACATATGAAATATGTATTAATTGCTCTAGTCAACAGAAGGCTATTAGTTGTTAAGTTTTGGGGAGTCAAAATTATATGCAGATTTTTTTTTTACTGTGTTGGAGTCAGCACTCCTAAACCCTGTGTTGTGCAAGGATCAACTATATAATAAATGTTGGAAATGGGGTCTTATTGTGAAAGTGAGTGGAATTCAGGATATGTTGTTTAATTAACAGAATATGAAAATCCGTTCAAGCTTATAATCTGTAATTTTAAATATAATGCCTGACGCTTGACCCACAATTGAACCTGTGTCCAATCAGTGAGTCAGAGGACTTCTGCTTGCCTGATGCCAACTCTAAGGGCACAAGATTCTGCCTCTGGATATTGTTGCATCTGCTTCAAGTAAACATTTCATGTAAAGAGGCAGTTGGAGCACTCCAAAAGAACAGAGAGCCGGGATTTCATCAATCTTAAGTAACAGTTTGCATAAATATTTTTGAGCCTGCTTGCTAACAAATGTTTTTTTAAATAAGGTCTGTGTTTGTGGCACAATTTATGGAGAGTAAGTCAATTTTGTGTTGGTTGCTATTATTTACTAAAATAATCTAAAGTTGTACAAGACAAACTGGCTTAGGTTTACAACAACCCCACAAAAGGTACAGAGTTAGCTGACACTGTGAAGATCCTTGAAGAAGTTCTGTAGTCACGACAAGAGATCCAAGAGATCGGTGCAGCGTGAGGAAGCTTGGATCACATAATGAGAGATTAGTAAGAACATAAACATCTCAATGGGAGATACTATAGACTAGTGACTACATCTGGAAACCATAGATGATGACCTCAGCAAATGACATGAACAACTACTGATGAAGGCTCAGATATTTTGTCCTTCTTTGGAGCCACGAGGCTACTTTAAATGCAATCAGAGAATTGCCTGTGTTAAAAGTTGAAGTGACTGAGTTTGCTAGGAATTGACTAAAATGGTTACTGCTATCAGAAAGAATAGGGTCTCTAAATAGATAATAAATTGGAATTTAGAAAATAATCTAAAAATTTTCCTTTCTTGCACATCAAAGTTTCGGATTTTGAGAAATCTACTCGCTATATTATCACATAAAGAAGAACAATTCTGGATCTCTCAATTTCTCTCTCCAAGACATTTTATTTTAAGGCTTGACACCTCTGTTACATTTTCTCCTCCAGCTCTTCAGGAGTGACCCCATTGTCCCCTTAGACTCTTCTTAGTGATCCCAAATCTGCTCCAAACTCTAAGAAAGGGATATTCATGTCTTGCTAAAACGTCTACTCAAATTAAGGACAAAAGAAAGACAGTATCTTATATGTATGTGTGTGTCTTAGTCAGTTTGACTTCTGTAACGAATACCATAGATTGGGTGGCTTAAGAAACAAACATTTATTTTCCACAGTTCTAGAAGCTGGAAAGTCCAAAATCAAGTGCCAGCAGATTCAGTGTCTGGCGAGAGGCTTCTTCCTTCTCACTCTCCTCACATGGCAGAGAGAGAGAGATCATCTCTCTTACGTCTCTTTCATAAGGGCACTAATCCTATTTATCAGGGCTTCACCCTTGTGACCTAATTACTCCCAAAGCCCCACTTCCAAATACCATCACACTGAGCATTAGTATTTTAACATCCAAACTGTAGGATGGGGTGGGGAACACAAACAGTCAAGCTATGTTACAAAAGAAAGGGAAGTGGTGGTGAGGAAAAATTATGTTGAATTAGCCCTTAGGAATTTTACTTCCTAAAAGAAGCAGATAGAATCATCTTGCATTCAGCAAACATCTAATTATAAGCCAGATATTGTGTTAGAAAAGCACTAGTTTCATCAAGATGAATAAAATATTTTCTGACCTCTAGTAAGGAGACAGGCAATACAATGTGCTAAATGCTGTGATGGGGTTAAGTACAGAGCCAATATTGGGGATTGGAGGGAGCTCTGACTGGGGGAGTCTGATAAGCCTTCCTGCAGAGATGACATTCAAACTGGGTCTTAAATGTCACCAGTTGAGAATGGCCTTTCTACTCAGCAAAAATAAATGACAAAGAATGGAGTGCTGAGGAATGGTGACAAGTCTAGGGGCTAGAGAGTATATGGATGGACTAGCAAGGTGTTATGCTAGAAAGGTAAAGTATGGTCAGATTGTGAAGTCTCATAATTGCTTTTCTAAAGAGATTGGCCTTTATGGGGTTGACCAGGCCATCCAGGGGGTCTACAGGTTCTAAAGTGGTGTTCTGATAGGAGGGCAGGATGGGTCAAAACGCCAAATCTCTAGGCCCCTCCACCCTTCCCCACCCCACTTTATATCTTCCAAGTCTGTTTCATATTTTTAATTTAAAAGTAGGACCCAGCTGTTATTTTTAAGTTTTAAAATTACTCATATAAGCAATTGAAAGTCATAAAAGATCTTTAATTGGGGAAGTTAAATGATCATATTTACATTTCAGAAAGTTAATTCTGGCTGCAAGATGGGAAGAAAGATTAGAGAAGATATAAAAGGCAGAAAAGCCATTAGTTAGACTGTGAAAATAGCTCAGACAAGGAATGACAAGGGGTCCAAACCAAGGTAGTGATAGTAGGAGTATGAACAGAAGTAGGAAGAGGGAACAGATTCTAAAGACATTTTAGAAACTGAATGAACAGCCGTTTTCAACTCCTACTACACATGTAGCAGGCTTTGACAGTGTTTGGGCATAGCAGGCAGGAAACTCTGTATACACTTTACCCTTCCATTGGTAGATTGGTATAATATTAATTGCTTCACTTTAATGTATTGTCACAGGGAGGTGAGATAAAGGGCCTCTTATAACATTCCAACATTCTAAGCTGTTGAGGGTAATAAGGTTTGTTGATAGATGTGATTTTGTGAAAAATTTCATTAAACCTAGAAGCTTCCAGATGAACATAGAAAAAGTCACAAATATACAATGTTCATTTGACTTATCGATTCCAGAAGACCAATATGGTATTTTGTTGTCTTTCTTCTCTCTTTCATTTTCTACAGGTAATATTTTTTTCCCAACTCTAAAATAGAAAATTTTGAAAAAATAGATTTAGTAGTTAATAAAGTAAGCCATAGATATGGTTCATTCTGTTGTTTTTGTTATGCTATACTGTTTGTCCTCACCAAGACCTATCCTTACCTTGGACTGGCCATATTGTGATTTAAGACATGACAATGAGATGCTTAATCCTTATTTCCAATCATAGTTATTTAGTATACACCTACTTTGCAAAAGGTAGGCACCATAGAATGCAACATGGCTTTAGTCTTAGTCCAGTAAAGCTTTCAGTCAGCAGGGGAAACATTAAACAACTAACTGCACACAGTTATTTGACCACTATTTTAGTAACGATATTGAAGATGAAAAAATTGCTGCATGAGAATCTAGAACAGGGGACCTCACCTAGCCTTCACTTCCACAAGGAAGTGACTTTGACTGGCAAGTTGAAGGACAAGCTGCTTTTTCTGCACTGCATGAGAATCTTAGAACAGGGACCTCACCTAGCCTTCACTTCCACAAGGAAGTGACTTTTGACTGGCAAGTTGAAGGACAAGCTGCTTTTTCTGCAAATAAATGAGGAAAAGAAATTCAGGAAGGATAGACAGTGTAAAGCAGGAAGATGGGCACTAAACAGCAGGAAATACTTTTAACTGTTGCTGGAGGGCAGAAATCAACAGGGAAAATGGCTAGATGAATTAGGAAAGTGCACACATATACAGATTTGTAGGCCATGTTAGAGTTTGGTTTTAGCCTAGAGGCCAAAAGGAAGACTTTGTATAGAATTTAAAGAGGGTAAAATTATCAGACATATTTTTAAAGACTTCCTGGACTTCTTGGTGAAAAATAGATTGGAATGGGACAGAAGTTGATTTAGGGAGACCACGTAAGTGGTTCTTATCAGAAAATATATCAAATATCTCAGTTGCAGACTCTGATGCCAACGACTTGAGTTTTAGGGATAATCCTAATCAGGGCAGATTGCATATAGAACTAGACTTCAACACTAAACAACAGAGTCTAAAATGTATCTTGCTGTTAAGTTTGATGCCCTTCGTCTTGCATGGCCCATGCTACTAGGCCACAGGCTCCCCGACTCAGCTAAACTAAGCTGGGCCGTGTGCCAGCTACTGTTTCTGGGCTGTTGGATTTTTTTCCTCTATCCTTTGCTACACAGGAGCCTTTTCCTAAAACTTTCTCTGATCCCTGCCTAGCTTCACCAGTAGCTAAATTCTGCAGGTCACCACAAACTGGACTGGCCTCTTAGGATAGCACTGTCTTCTCAAGTAGAGCTTTTCTCTACTAGCTGTTCTACCTCAGCTGTTGATTCCCTCACTGGTTTCAGCTCTGTCCTAGGTTAGGGTTCTCACCTGCTCCCTCCCCTCCCCTCTCCAAAAATGCCTCTGTGGTGAGGCTACCAGAATTATAAAACTAAACTACAATAAATAACTTACAGTGGTGAGATATCTACCTAGAAGATCTTCCCTTTAGCAAAAGAGAGCTTTCTTATTTCCTATTCTTATGAGATAGCAAGGTTAAATGTATTTTTTCTAACAATTCCATTAAAAGTTCCAGTGTGGTTGAGGCACCGATGCACATGAGGATCATGTTTTATGGTAACAAATAACATAACAAATAACATAAACTTCGCAAGCTCAATATTTTTCTCAAAAGTGTTGAATTGTTTAGGTCCGTTTGCTTTTAACTGGCCTGCACACCTAACTCTCATATTTGTCTGGATTTCCTGCAGTAAAAATGATACATCTCAGTAAAGAGAGATATTGGGGTGTGAAAAGAAGTGTTACAAGTCAAGGAGCTACTGGCATTTAATTTGTAGCAGGTGTGCTGTTAAATTTAATAAGCATTTCTGAGTATTCAGGGTTTTTTTTTCTTTCTTTATGAAGAGGACTCTGAGCACATGAGCAATATTTAAATCAATAAGTAAAATATAATCCTATCAGGATACAGCAAATAATTCTCTACTTTTATACTTTCTGTACCCCTGAAAAAAATAACTTAGAGGAACAAGTTTTCCCTAAGTTTTCTAGAATATATTTATTTTTATTTTGTTTTCTTTTTTCATTTTACAGTCCGGGCAAAATAAGACCTTCCATAAAAATTAACTAGCATTTCATTTCCTGAGGCTGAAATCTGAAGAACATTGATAAGTTTCAAGATAACATCTTTTTAAAATATGCATTCGTGTTTCTTTTTTAAACACCTGTTTCTAAAAATAGAATTCTCAGTGTGACCAGAACAAATGAGGCCAGGGTGAAAAATGTTTCTGCCAAGTTGTGAGACTGATGTGAATTAAAATAGCTGAAACGTAAGTCCATGTTATTGTAATCCAAAGTGTTAAAGCGTGCCCTTCATCTAAGAAATGCAAAATATTTTCAAAACAACTATCATGTGACACTCAGCAGATTGGGTTATATTATTTCAGCTCTCCGGTGGAGGTAATCTGTTCTGCTGAGATTCTGGGATATTTTGCTAAAATACTGACCCTTTATTTCTTAATGCAGCTCAGAATTCTCAATTTTTTAATGTGCTAGTTTTACATTTTATTATTAATCTGATTGCTGTCTAAATTTCTAAAGAATCTTGCTATCTTTTAAGATAGAAAGGATAGGAAAAAGACATAAAGAATGAATAAGTTTCAGGTGTCATAATTTAATAGCTTTTTATGTTGTTTTGGAATTTCCAATCGTACGATTAACTTGGCTACTTCAATAATTTGTATCCTGTCCTCAAATTTGGAAATTTTTTTATCTTTTCTATCATGTACTCTTGTAGCACATATTTATTTCATAATCTGTAGATTAGTGTAATTTTTCTGCCATGATGAAAACATCAAAGAGCTTCAGACAGTTGAGCTGCCCGTTGGAAATTGCAACTCCCAGCTCCACCTAAGCAGAAATAAATAAGCCCGAAAAAGAAAGGTAAGTAGAAGCTTCAAAGAGATCCAATAGCAAAGCCTCTGTGGGAATTATGGAAGAACAATATTATTTCTGCTCACTAGATATGTGAGCACAGTGGAAGGAGGACCAAAATCTGAGGCTAGACAAAAACAGTTACCAGAGGCTTTGACTTATATCAAATTGGTCAGGAGGGAACTGAATGTTCTTTTCAAATAATTTCCAAGAGAGCTTCCTACCTAACAATACACCCTCTATTCAGTTCATCTTTTGTCTTCTACTCCTTTTATTTCCTTTGGGGTGTTTTGTTTTGTTTTGTTTTGTTTTGTTTTGTTTTGTTTTGTTCACATAGATGCTTAGCTTTTGCCTCTCATAACTTCTCAAGCTCCAACTCAGTGACTTTTTTTATTCTTTGTATTCAATAGGTTATTCCTAGGCACCTGATGTCTTCTAGCTATGTTTTTAATACCAATACCAGTAGTAGGATTCTAGGTATGGTCACTTTTTTTTAATTTAGTCTTCCATCCATCACCATCTCCCTCTGTTATTCTAAATGGCTCAGACCTCTGACTCACCTTCCATTGGATGCTGCCTACCTTTGCCAAGGAAAAAAGACAACCCATCTCTGAAAGAGGGAGGGATCAAAAGTTCTCTGTTGGCTCAATTTCTGTTAATTCATAATCCAAACATAAACAACAAATGAAAGCTGAATGTTTATCTCATAAATACTGTAGAACAAAGATGAGAAAAGGCAATATGTGTGTCTGTTTTGAGGGAAGGAAATATGTGTATGTGTGTTTAATTATCTTTATGATTAAAAGAAAAACACCTATCTTGCATTGGACAGAAATATTTTTAATTTATCTAACCAAAAGAAGATCATGTTTTTGTGAAGCTTGAAAATTTTCAACTTAAAGGGGCGCTTTTAAAGAAAAAGAACACGAAATTACAAATATAAGATTAGGAACAAAAGTGAATATATGTTTGGGAATAGAAAATAAATCACATCAAAACGCAATTTAAGAATAGATAAATACATTAAGTATCATACAATACAGAAGAATATATTTTATTAATTAATTATCTTATAAACCTATCCAAGGCCAGATTAATATTTTACATTAACTAGTTGGACACATAAATAAATACATAGGAATTTGTGAACAAAACTAATATAACTGTGAACAGCCAAAATAGCTACAAATAAGAAGGCATTTAATTTTGATACTACATACTAGCTTAAGTTTTTTTAAATTGCAAAGTTATTAATTTAACAAATATTTGGAACATGTAGCATGGTAGGACAGATAGCCATAATTCAAATAATAAAACAAATAGATATTTATTGTATCAACAAACTGTGATTAGTGTCATAAAGGAAATGTTAGGGGGATATAATAATAGGAAGATCCAATCTAGTTCTTGGAGGGGTGTGGGTTGGGAGAGAGAAGACTTCCCTGAGGAAATGACATTTGACTTGGGCCTGAATTTTGAAGAATTATAAACAAGGTTAAGAGGTGGAAACTAACATGGCGAGTGGTGGGCATGGTATATGAGAAGGTCTTCAGAAAACTAAGAGCATAATCCTTCAAAGGATAAAAAAAAATTATGTGGGTGGAGCACAGTAACAGTAAGCAAGGTGTTGAGTATCACAGGATGAAGCTAAAAATTCAGCAGAGGCCAGATCATGCAGAGCCTTCCAGGATATTAGGCAATAAATTACAAAAGGGTTTTAAGGAAGAGAGTCAGATTTAATCTTTTAAAAAATAATTATGAGCTAGAAATGAGACAGGAAAAGTTGGGAGAAGTAATACTTCTATAAGTACATCATTTTTATACTTTGACTTTTGAACCGTGTTAATGTTGTAATATTCATAAAATACTAATGAATATATTTTATTCGTGAAAGAGAATATAAACTAAAGCAAATGAACCTTATTGTATTCCAAAAGAGTGACATAAATGCACTTGAGGTAAGGGAATCAGGGTGGATGTCAAGTAGGGCTATTCAAATAACTTTTGAACAAAGATTTTAACACTCTACTTTCATTCTAAAGAGAAAAAAATGTGTAAGTAAATATCGAATGTATAATTTTAATAGGTTTATTATAAAACAAAGAGGTTAAAAAAGATAAGTAATCTAAGTGTGTGTATGTATGCACATACCTGTGTGTGTACATACATATTTCTTAGCATTGTCTGCTGAGAAAGCCTAGAAGTAGTCATGCCCCTGCAATAGCAATGAAGACAATTAATGCCTAAATTTTGGCTTCTAAATATATTTTCTACTAAAAGGAATCAAAGCGCCTTGGAGAAATGGCTGATTCTAGCCTGGGGCAGAAAAAGTATAAGAACCTTAAACATCTTGTGCCACCATAAGAAAAAAATTCAAAACTAGTGGGAATGTCAAAAACAAACAAACAAACAATAACAACAACAATAATATGAGGTTCTTATCTGACCACATCTGGGATAATTTAAGCAAAAAATAATTATGTTAACAGATTAAAACCTATGAATAGAAATAAGAATCCGTAAATTCACACTAACATATAAAGAAAATGATTTTCAATTAAAAGAAAAAAATAGAAAACTTAGAGCAGAGAAGCCTTTAACCAAGTGATCAAAGTTAACATCATCAGTATGAAGACAAATCAAAATGATGTGCCTCATGATACGATGCACTGAGAAGTACACGACACCATGTGTGGAAGTCCTGCCAAAAATGTGTAACTTCAAACTAATCATAAGGAAGCATCAGACAAACCCAAAAAGAGAAACACATTACTAAAATAACTGGCCTGTATTCTTCAAATGTCATATATGAAAAACAAAAGCAGACTGAAGATCTTTTCCAGATTAAATGAGACAGAAGAGATGCGACAACTAAGAGCAACATGTGATCCCGGATTGAATACTGGACCCCAATTTTTTCTATTCTTTCTTTTTTTAATTTTTTCTTTTAAAATTAAGAACTTCAGCTCCTCAAAAGATATTGTTAAGAGAATAAAAGGACAAGCAACACATTGGAAAAAAATATTTACAAGTCACATATTTCATAAAGAACTTGCATCCGGATTATGTAAAAAAAACTCTCAAAACTCATCAATAAGAAAACAAACCAGCTGATTTTTTAAAGAGGGCAAATGATTTGAATTCACACTTCACTAAAGAATAAATATGGATGGCAGATAAACACATGAAAAGACACTCATCACTAGTTATTAAAGACATGCCAATTAAAACCACAATGTGGTATCAGCAGATATCTATTAGAATGGCTAAAATTAAAGAGTGTAAAAAGCGTTAGGACGGATGTGGAGCAACTGGAGGTCTCATACACTACTATTGGAAATAAAGTGGATCAACCACTTTGAAAGACTGGCAGTTTCTTAAAATGTTAAATGTGCACTTGCCGTATGACCCAGCCATTCCTCTCCGCGGTATTTCCCTAAGAGAAATATAAGCACATGTTCTTTTAAAGATTTGTACATGAATGTTAATAAAAGTTTCATTTGTAACAGCCAACCATTTCCAAGAAAATATAGTCCAAGTCACATATTTTCTAGCTTTAATTATTATAATACCTCCTGCAATCTACTAAATATTTATCCCCGCCCCCTCCAATTTATATGTTTCAATCTTAACCCCCAATGTAATAGTTCTTGGAGGTGGGGGCCTTTAGGGGTTAACTGGGTCATAAAACTGGAGTCCTCCTGAATGGGATTAGAAGTGTCATAAAAGGGACCCCAGAGAGCTCTCTCTCTCTCTCTCTCTGACATTTGAGAACACAGACAGACAGTCAGCACCCTGTAACCTAGAAGAGAGCCCACCAGAACCAAACCATGCTGGGACTCTCAGGCTTCCAACCTCCCATACTGTGAGAAATACATTTCTGCTGTTTATAAGCCACTCAGTCTAAAGTACTTTGTTACAGCATCCTGAATTGGCTAAGATACTCTTTAGCTGGTTTCCCTACTTCTCACTCCCTAGCTCCAACAGTGTATTCCCAAAATAGCAGCCAAATGATGTTTTAAGCTCTACATAATTAAATTACGTGACCTGTCTGCCCTACCCACCTACCTATCTGTCAGGTCCAGCAGCACGATCTCCTTGCTTTTCTTCACACACACTAAGCACACTCATTCCTCAGATTTTACAATTACTGTTTTCTCTTCCTGGACACTCATTGCTCAAATATTCACACAAACAACTCCTTGACTTCTTTCAAGTATCTGCTCAGATGCCATCATCTCGTTGAAGATTCTCTTGGATAATTCTATATAAACAGCTGGCTCCTAACCACCACCACCATTCCTCTCACTCTTCCCGATTTATTTTTCCTTGTAGTATTCCTCACCATCCAAAATATTGTACGTAGCACCTCTTCAGTTATTGTCTCTATGTTCTCACCACCACTAGAATATAAGCTCCATAAGAACAAGGATTTTGCTTCATTCACTGCTATATATTCCAGCAAATAGAACAGTTCCCGGTAGGTAGACATTCAATATATTCTTATTGATTGGATGTATTATATTGTAACTGCATTATCTTTCATGTTTTGTTTGACATCTATAGAGTGGTGAAGGTTTCCTGACGTATTAGAGATAATTTTAAATAAAAAACTTTACATTAAATTTACTTTGTTTCATATTTTTATGTGCTTTGTTTTAAAGTGACTTCTCATTGTCCATTCTTTCCCTCCCTCATCACTACCCCTATCATTTCATTTAATTTTAAATGTGACAATACTCTGAAGATAATATCTAAAGTGTTATGCTATTTTTCTTCACTTTATTTCTCAAGATTTTTACTACCTTGGGAAGGGAAGAAGGATCAGATCTGGTGTTAAAAATGTATAGTAGGCATTTTCCTAGTGGTTTGAGAAGAAAAGAGCAAATTTTAAAGATAGTGGAAAGAAAGAAAGATAAGAAAAATGGCTCTTCCTGGCAGCATTATTTTTTAACCCTCATTCTTTGGTTACTCAAATAGTACAGTGCATTTTATAGCTGCTAATCTTACAACATCCTTCTACGTTATCATGATGTTTGAGAGGCATAATTTGATCACCTGCAGTTTATTGTTAGGAATGCATAGCAATTATCACAATGTATAATTGAATTAATAGAGCAGGAATTTGTCCAAAGTTGTTTAGTCTCCAGTCTCTGATTGTAAACTACTGGTCATTCACGGTACTTAACTAGCACAATACAAGCTTCCTGCTGTGATGCCATTTTTCACCCCATCCTGCTGAGATGACTTAGTTGTTTACAGAAAGAAAACTGCCTCAAGAGTGGCTGAGATTCTCTGCCGTTTAAAAAAAATCATAGTATGACCAAAGTGAAAGATGTGAGATAACCTAAAAAGAACCAAAGAATCAAACATACAAATAAATTTTGAGAGAGTATTTGACAAACTTTTAGGAGCGTAAAAGAAGCAAATCTAAGAAATTATAAAGGGAAGACTATTTGGTCTTCCAACCAGAAGTGCAGAAAGAGGAAGAGAAATGAGGAATGCTAAATGTCAAAAAGACTCACAGTTGGATAATTATTTCCTTAACTTGAAATAAACAAGGTTGATATTAAATAGATACTGCTGACAGAAAAGATTAAACTGATAGATATCTTTTATATCAAGCCTTGCTGTAGGGGGGATGTTTCTCCAGCTCATTTTCAGTCTTCTATGCCTTTGATTAATCTCACCTAATTGCCATATACCTCTCTGCTATATTTCATCCCTCAGTACCTGAAAATGAAAGTCTATTTCACTTGTTATTGCTTCCCGAAGTGGGTCATAACTCTGTATATTCAAAGACTACAAAATGGAGTGTCAGGACCCAACAAATGTTTGCCACAGGTGTTTTCAAACCTAAAAAAATTATCATTTCACACAAAACACAATATACTACTCTTGTACTCATAGATTATCCTGCAAGATATACGACCCTAATCCAGAGTACCAGAAGGAAAGCTCGCTACTTCTTCCCTCTGATGTTCTTCTCTCTTCCTACACAGACTTAATGAAGACATCTGCCTGACAACATTCAGCTTGTCAAATTAGGAAAAAAAAAAAAAAAAAAGCCCAATTTTCCTTGTCATCTGCAAAAAGAAGAAACCAAAAAAGAATGTCAGAAATATATACACTTTATCTTGCCCTCAGCGCATTCCTTGATAATTATAAGAAGAACGATGAATGCTTAATGGTTTT
>NW_006436288.1:5222299-5238405 GCF_000325575.1 Pteropus alecto
AAAAAAAGCCCAATTTTCCTTGTCATCTGCAAAAAGAAGAAACCAAAAAAGAATGTCAGAAATATATACACTTTATCTTGCCCTCAGCGCATTCCTTGATAATTATAAGAAGAACGATGAATGCTTAATGGTTTTACAGTTCTCTTCATTTTGATGCTCCCTCCTGAAAAATGAATCTTTACTACTATGAGCAGCATGCATAAAAACTACTATGAGAGAAACTGCTGAAGAGAAAAGAGAATAGTAAAAATATCTGGCTTCTTTAGCTATTCAAATGCTTGATCCACTGGGCAGAAAACTATACCTGATAGAGGAGAAGAAGGAAGTTAAATAGAAAAATAGGAAACAGTTTCTCTAAAGAGCCTAAAATCAATTCCAAGTTTCTACAAATAACTAGACCTGCAGATTACATGTGTAAAATACATATGTAATGACACACTCATAGCCATTCTACATGTAGCCTCTTTGTCTTTATCTCATTCAAATTTATTATCTATCTATTCTTCTTTTCCACATTTCAATAGCAGCCCTTCCTATAATGTAAAAAACAGAAACCATCTCTTATGCCCACTCGGGAATTACTTATTTGTGTATATTATTGTAAATTCTTATTGGGCAGACATATTTAGATATATGTTACTTAAAATTATTTCCTGTGATTAATTAAGTATGTAATGAATATTATTTGATTGATTCATAAACTTGCCTTTAGACTCTACTTCCTTGTGAAATTTCAACTGATCAGAAACAGTCCAAAATACTTGTTTCTTCCTGGACAATGTTCCTTATTGGCTTCACAATCCATTTACCTTCCCCGATTTAGAGAACTACTCTCTTTCATTGTATGTGGCCAGGGTGGAAGGGCAATTGTCTATCTTCGGAGGCCAAGGCACCTAGGTCCTTTTTCTGGTATACTCAAGGGTCAGAAGTGTGACAAATTCAGCCAACCAGGTTCTCTCTCCTGGGACTGTGAATCTTGAGTGAATGATACAAGAATGAAGAAAATATTGTAGAGATTATTTTATTTCAGTGTCAGCAAAAGAGAAGAGATGTATTTACAAGACATCTTTTGCCATGGGATAGCAGCCATCCTTACTGATTCCTGGTTCTCTAAAGCTTTCTTTGCTCCTCTTTGTTCCCAAACAAGGCCTCCTAGCCTGTTTCCCCTATGTACACAGCACCATATTCATCCCCATGCCTGCTGCCAGAGTCTTAAATTCCCTTTTATTTAAGGTGACAACAATTAGTTAGTATTAATCATAATTCAGATAATTGATAGAATACCCTAGAGATAAAAGTGAATCTTCACAAGATAATTTGCAAACTATTTCTGATTTCAATGGAATTACATGTGAAAGGAAAATTTGATGGAGTGTTTCTCTGCTACATGGAGAAATAGACCACACAACTAGTAAAGAAACATAATTTTAAACTATTTTACCTTTTAAATACTTTCAAGATGCTCTGGGAAAGTGGGAGCCAATTTTTAAGAAAAAAAGGGATAGTTATTGATGTGAGAGACTGTCCTTCCACTTTAGTACAGTTAGTGAGAAGAATGCTAACAGGTAAAACCAGGGGTTTAAAACTTGGCATATTGTGAAACCTAATATATCAGGAAAGCACTTTGGAGTCAAACAACCTCAAGTTCCAGTTTGAGCTCAGCTCAGCAATTTTCTAGGTGTGTGACCTCAGAGAATTATTTAATTCCTTAAAACATCAGTACAGTAGTTCTCTCCTACTCACAGTTTCTCTTTCTGAGGTTTTAGTTACCCACAGTCAATCCAGGTCCAAAAATATTAAATGGAAAATTCCAGAAATAAACAATTCATAAGTTCTAAACTGTGGGCAGTTCTGAGTAGGGTGATGAAATCTCACACCGTCCCACTGCATCCCTCTCAGAGTATGACTCATCCATTTGTTCAGCATCTTCATGCTGTATGTGCTCCCCGCCAGTTAGTCACTTAGTGTGTAAGGAGGAGGTATAATTCTATTATCTTCAGAATACAGGTACAGAAAAGAAAGCAGAGACAGGTAAATCATTTATCTATGGCCTCACTACACATAAAGGAATAGGATCAGTCATAAAATAGATATCTCTCCTGTCAGATAAGAACACTAGCATCCCATCCCAGCTAGAACCTGCCTTTTCCTGAATCCTTAGTACCAACTGATGAAAGGCTGGAAAGACAGGGTCCCATTAAGAAAAATAAAAATGTTTATGACCAGCTTTGAATTTAGGTAAGTAAAACTGGATTCAAAATTCTGTGAATGGCTTAAACACAAACACCTTCTTC
The DNA here is from genome assembly GCF_000325575.1 of Pteropus alecto. Lineage (NCBI taxonomy): Eukaryota > Metazoa > Chordata > Mammalia > Chiroptera > Pteropodidae > Pteropus > Pteropus alecto. Next base: position 5,224,594 of record NW_006436288.1, read on the forward strand.
TGACATTTAAACCAAAATAAAATCTCCATCTATTTTTTAGAGCAGTTTTAGATTCACAGAAATATTAAAAGAAGGGTACAGAGATTTCCCACATACCAATGCATATGCATAGCCTCCCTCAATATCAACATTCTCACCAAAGTGGTACATTTGGCACAACTGATGAACCTACATTGATACATCATAAGCACCCGAAGTCCATAGTTCACATTAGTGTTCTCTCATGGTATTGTACATTCTTTGGGTTTAGACAACGTATATTGACATGTATCTTTCATTGTAGTATCACAGAGTATTTCCACTGCTCTAAATATTCTGTGTACTCAGACTTTTTATTCCTTCCCATGCCCCAAACTCCTGGCAAACATTGATCTTTTTACCGTATCTATAGTTTTGCCTTTTACCGGATGTTGTATAGTTGGAATTATACAAGACATAGCCTTTTCAAATTGGCTTCTTTCACTTTAAATATGTATTTAAGTTTCCTCCCTGTCTTTTAATGGTTTGATAGCTCCTTTCTTTTTAGTGCTGAATAATATTCCATTGTCTGGATGGATCATAGTTCATTTACCCATTCACTTACTGAAGTTTTGGCAATTGTGAATAAAGCTGCTATAAATATCTATGTACAGGTTTTGTGTGGACATATCTTTCCCATTCTTTTAAGTAAATACCAAGGAACAAAGTTGCTAGGTTGTATGGTAAGAGTAGATTTAGTTTTGTAAGAAACCACCAAACTGTTTTCCAAAGTGGCTGTCCCATTTTGCATTCCCACCAGCAATGAATGAGACTCCTTGTTGCTCACATCCTCATCTGTATTTGGTGTTGTAGGTGTTTTGGATTTTGGCCGTTCTAAGAGGTGTTTAGTGGTATCTCATTGTTGCTTTAATTTGCTTTTCCCTAATGACATGTGATATGGAGCATCTTGTCATATGCTTATTTGCCATCTGAATGTCTTCTTCATGAGGTCTCTGTTTAGGTCTTTTGCCCATGTTTTAATCTGATTGTTTATTTTCTTGTTGAATTTTAAGAGTTCTTTGTATATTTTGAGTAACAGTCCTTTATTAGATGTATGTTTTGCAAGTATTTTCTCCCAGTCTGTGGTCTATCTTTTCATTCTCTTAACAGTGTCCTTCATAGAACAGTAGTTTTTAATTTTGATGAAGTCCAACTTACCAATTATTTCTGGTGTTGTATCTAAAAAGATATCACATACATAAGGTCATCTAGGTTTTCTCCTATGATGTCTTCTATGAGTTTACAATTTTTCATTTTACTTTTAGGTCTATGATCCATTTCGAGTTAATTCTTACGAAAAGTGTTAAAATCTGTGTCTAAATTTATTGTTGCTGTTGTTCTTGTTGTTGTTTTTGCAAGTGGATGTCCAGTTGTTCCAGCACCATTTGGGATTGCATTGAATCTCTAGATCAAGTAGAGAGGAACTGACATCTTGGCGATATTGAGTCTTCCTACCCATGGCCATGGAATACTTTTCCATTTCTTTAATTCTTTTTTTTTATTTCATTCATCAGAGTTTTGTGATTTTTCTCACAGTTCTTGTACATATTTTGTTATTTTACACCTATTTTATTTTGGGGGTGCTAATGTAAATGGTATTGTGTTTTTAATTTCAAATTCCACTATTTATTGCTGATATATAGAAAAGCAATCAACTTTTGTATATTAATCTTTTATCCTGCAACACTGCTATAATCACATTAGATTTGGGAATCTTTTGCCGATTCTTTTGAATTTTCTATATAAAAAATGTCATCTGTGAACAAAAACAGTTTTATTTTCTTCTTCCCAGTCTATATACCTTTTATTTCCTTTTCTTGAATTGTTGCATTAACAAAAACTTCCAGCACAATATTGATGAGAAGGAACATCGCTGCCTTGTACCTGGTTTTACTGGGAAAGCTTCAGGTTTCTCACTATTAAATATGGTATTATCTATAAGTTTTTTGTAGATATTCTAAAGTTGAAAACGCTCCACTCTTCTTACTTTGCCAAGAGTTTTTATCATGAATAGATGTTGGATTTTATCAAATGCTTTTTCTGCATCTAGTGATAGAATAATGTGATTTTTCTATTTCAGTCTGTCCATGTAATGAATTACATAAATTGAGTTTTGAAAGTTGAACTAGCCTTGCATACCTGGGATAAATTACACTAGGTCATGGTATATAATCCTTTTATATTGTTGGACTCGATTTGCTAGTATTTTGTTGAGGATATTTGCATCTATGTTCATGACAGATATTTGTCTGTAGTTTTCTTCATTTGTAATGTCTTTCTCTGGTTTTGGTAAGTGGGTAATGCTGGCCTCATAGAATTAGTTATGACATACTCTCTGTTTATATCTTCTGGAAGACATTATAGAGAATAGGTATAATTTCTTCCTCAAATATTTGGTAGAATTTACCAATGAACCCATCTGAGACTGGTGCTTACTGTTTGGAAGGTTATTATTTTTATTCAATTTATTTAATAAATATAGGCTTATATAAATTATCTATTTCTTCTATAAATTTTGGCAAATTTTTATTTTTACACAAATTGGTCTACTTCATCTAAGTTATCAAATTTGTGGGCAAAGAGATGTTCATTGTATTTCTTTATTATCTATGGAATGTTCATAGAATCTGTATTAATATTCCCTCTTTCATTTTTAATATCAGTAATTTCTGTTCTCTTTTTTTCCTAGTTAGTTTGAGTATAGTCTTACTGATTTTATTGACCCTTTCAAAGAAGCAGCTTTGGTTTCATTGATTTTTCCTTATTGATTTCCTGTTTTCAATTTCATTGAATTTCTGCTCTAATTACTTTTTTTCTTCTGCTTACTTTGTATTTAATTTGCTCGTCTTTTTATGATTACCTAACACAGAAGCTTCAATGACTGATTTTATAGCTTTCTTCTATCCTAATATATCACTTAATGCTATAAATTTCTTTCTAAACAGTGCCTTTCCCACAAATTTTGATAAGTTGTATTTTCATTTCTATTTAGTTCAAAATACATTTTAAATTTTCTTGAGATTTCTTCCTTGACTGATGTGTTCTTTAGAAGTGTGTTGTTTAATCTCCACATATTTTAGAATTTTATAGTTATCTTTCTGTTATTGATTTCTAGTTTAATTCCATTGTGGTCTGAGAGAAGAAATTGTATAATTTCTATTCTTTAAATTACTTAAGATTTATTTTATGGCCCAGAATGTGGTCTATCTTGGTAAATGGTTCATGGAAGCTTGTGAAAGTTGTGTATTTTTTTACTAGATAAAGTAGTCTGCAGATGTTCATTTTACCCAGTTGATTGATGGTATCTATTTTTACAGGCTTTTTTTCCTTTTTTCTCTAAATGGTCCACACAATATAATTAAATAGTGTTATTTCTCTTTCAAAATATGTTTTATATTTTCTCCTATCTATGCTTTGCTTGGTGCACCACTGTTTAGAAGGTACTTCTCCATCCCAATTAACAATGGTAAAAGATTCAATGCGCCAGAAAGGTATAACAATTCTAAATACATGCATTTAATAAAATGGTATTAAAATATGTAGAGCAAAACCGTATTAGAACTACAAGATATATTTAAATCCACAATAAAACAGAAAGATTTTAACACAACTCTCACAAACTGACAGAATAGGGAATCAAGAAATCAATAAGAATACAGACATTTCCAATAGCATGATAGCAAAACCAACCTTTTCCAATATTATTGCAAAATAGAATATTTGCAAAAATTGACCTCTCAAAAAGATAGCTGAGAATAGGAAATTAAATCAAAAAATTAAAAATGAAGAAAATATTAAGGTAAGAGCAAGGTGTCTGGCAAATATTCTTGTGTGTGTGTTTTTGTTGTTGTTTTAACAACTCTTTATAAAAATTATTCGTAGCTCACGGGTCCAAACAAAAACAGACCACAGACCAAATTTGTTTGAGAGCTATGTTTTCTTGACTCCTACATTGGCTCACACAGGCATTAAAATGATCTTAAGAGAATATTATGAAAAACTTTATGCCAATAATCTTAAAAATTTAGATGACATGGACAAAAACATAATTTACCACAACTAACACAAGAATAGAAAATCAAAATTGTTTTATACTTATTAAAAAAACTGAATTCTCAATTTAATTTCTGCCCACAGAGAAAGCCAATAGGGCCAGATGGCTTTACTGGTGAGTTCTACCAAACATTTAAACAGACTTTTCTACAGAACAGTAAACGAGGGACTCTTTCTCATAAATTTTGAGGAATCTTCATAACCTTGATGTCAAAACATGACAAAAACATTATGAGAAAGAAAAATTCCAAGCCAGTATCACCCATAACACAGATTGAAAAATCCTAAACAAAATATTAACAAATCAAATTTACCAAAATATAAAAATTTGGGTTTATTTTAGGAATGCAAGACAGGTTAAACATACCAAAAATACCAAAATAAATGTAAATTTATCACCTTCATAGAATAAAGAGGAAAATGATGAGACCATCTTAATAAATGGGGATATAGTTGAATAAAATTCATCATCTATTCATAATAAAAATTCTTAGCAAGTCAAGAAGAAAAAGCAATTTCTTTATTTTGAAAAAAATATCAACTGAAAATACATAACAAGCTTTAAGCTTAGCGATGAAATGATGAAAGTTTTCCTACTGAGACTTGGAACAAGACAATATGTCTGCTGTCACCACTCCCATTCAAAATTGAATCGAAGGTCCCAGCCAGCACAGAAAGGAAACACAGTTAATACCGAGGAGGAAAAAAAGGAAAAGAAAAAAATAGAGGAGGAAAACAAAAAGAAAGAAATAAGTAATAAAACTTTCACTATTCACAAATCATGTGTGTGTGTTCATAGAAATTCCAAAAGAGAAATGTAAATTGGTACAGCCACTGTGGAAAACAGTGTGGGGGTTCCTCAAAAAAAATTATAAATGGAACTACCATATGATTCAATAAATCTACTTCTTGATATATATATGAAGGAAATGAAATCGCTATCTCAAAGAGATGTTTGCACTTCAGGTTTACTGCAGAATTATTCATAATAGCCAAGTGGAAACAACCTAAGTGTCTGTAAATAGATGAATGGATAAAGAAGATGAAAAATACATTTATATTATATTATATGTTTGTTATGTTATGTTATGTTATGTTGTGTTATGTTATGTTATGTTACGTTATGTTATGTTATATTATATTATATATATTATGCATGTATATATATAATTCAGCCATAAAAAAGAAGGAAATCCTACCATTTCCAACAATATGCGTGAAAGTTGAAGGCATTATTCTAAGCAAAATAATTCAGATAGATAAAAGACAAATACTGTACGATCTCACATATATATGATTCTAAGAAAAAAACTCATAGAAACAGAGAATAGACTGGTGATTGCCAGGGGCAGGAGAAAATAGGTAAAGGTGGTCAAAGGGTAGAAACTTCTAGTTATAAGATGAATAAGTTCTGGAGGTATATTTTATGTCATCATGACTATAGTTAACAACACTGTATTTATATTTAAAAGTTGCTAAGAGAGTAAATCTTACATGTTTCCAACACACACAGACACACAAATTAATTACGTGAGATGATGGATATGTTAACTAACTTTGTTGTGGTAATCATTACATACACATATCAAATTATCACGTCACGTATCTTAAATTTACAAAATTTTATACATCAATTATATCTCAGTAAAGCTGGGGAAAAAAGAAATTCCAAAAGAATTACAGATAATTAGCTTTCACAGAAGAGTTTAGCAAGGTTGTTACATAAAAATACACAAAGCATTTCTTTTTCTCCCCTAGGTCATGAAGACTATTTTTCTGTTTTCTTCTAGAAATTATAGATGCACTAAAATTTATTTCTTTATAACAGCAATTAATAGTTGGAAAATAAGAATTTTGAATGATCTCATTAATAACGAAACTGAAAATATTAAATTATCAAATCTAACAAAATATATACAGGACCTCTATGAGGAAAAAATATAAAACATTACTAAGAGACATTAAAGAAGACCAAATTAAATGGAGAGACAAACACTGTTAATGAGTTTGAAGACTCAATAATATAAAGATGTCAATTTTCTTCAAAATGTGCTATGAATTCAATGTTTCTAAGGTAAAATCCTAATCTATTTTTAAAAGTTTTATGCATATGTTTACACATATTTTGTGTATGTGTATTCGTTTTGTTGTTGTTTTATGGAAGTCAAAAAGCTGTTTCTAGAAAATAAATTAAAATTTAATGAGGCAGCCTGATTCCAAAGTAGAAATATATGGAAATGCAATGGACTAAGAGTGGTGAGAGTACTCTTGAAGAAATTCATAGTGAGATTACTTACTCTACAGGACATTGATACTTCCCTTAAATGTTGAAAGGACAGACAAAACAATAGGGTAAAAACAAGATTCCAGGAATAGATTTATGCATATATAGATTCCTGAATGACAAAATGGCCCTTCAAAAAGGAAAGCATAATTTTACAATAAATGTTGCTGAGCATATTGGCTTTCCTGGGGAGGTAGGATTGACCTTGAAACTAGTCATTCACCATTCAAAAACACCAGCTCCAGGTAGTTTATAAATTTAAATGTGAAAACAAAATACCAAAACTTCTAGAAGATGAGGTAGGAGAATATCTTTATGACCTAAAGTAGGAAAGACTTTGTAAACAAGACAACAAAAGCATAATCATAAGAGAAAGATTTACACATTTTACTGTATTAAGTTTATCAAGATACCAATATGAGAATAAAAAGTAAGTCACAGAGTGGGAGAGAATATCTTGACACATATAAACAATCTAGAAATAATAATAATCATAATAATAAATGCTGATAACGACATAGGAAAATGGGCAAGAGATTGAATACAAGAACATGTGAAAAGCACTCATTTCATGGGTTAGTGTAAAGCTGGGGGAAATGTAAACTAATACTAAATGAGAGAACACTATTGTAACAAAAGAAATATCTATTTGGTCTCTCTCCAGTTCTCTGCACAGAGTTCCTAAAATCCTTTTAATTTCCTGCATGATAGGAGTGTCTTTTTGTATGCTAATGAGATGACTAGTGACTGGGGTACCTAGATGACTTCACTGAGGGGCTGATCCCCAGGAAAATCAAGGCATGATTAGAGGGTTAGAAATTTCACCCCTTATCCTACAATCACCCCTCTCTCTGACTCCCCAGGGAGGGGAGACTGGAGATTGAGCTCATCACCAATGTCCAATGATTTAATCAAGCATGCCTATGTAATGAAGCCTAAAAAAAAATACGCTAAACAAGATAGTTCAGATAGCTCCCAGTTTAGTGAACACATGGAGGTGCTGAAAAGGTGACACATCAGAGAGGGCATGGAAGCTCCACAACCCTTCCCCCTACCTTGCCCTATGTGCTAGCTGTGCACTTGTATCCTTTAAAATAAACTGATAATAATACTAAATAGCTTCCCTGGGTTCTGTGATCCAATATAGCAAATTATTAAACCTGAGCAGGGGGTTGTGGGAACCCTCAATTTTTAGCCATGTTAGACAGAAGTGTGGATCACCTGGGACCCACTACTTGCAAGTGGCATCTAAAGTGGAGGTAGTGTTGTGGGACTGAGCCCTTAAACTATAGGGTCTACACTAACTCTGGGTAGTTAGTGTCAGACTTTAATTAAATTGTATGACATCCACTTGGTGTCCACAGAGAATTAGAGAATTTCTTACTGTGGAAAATCCACGCGTTTTGTTTCAGAATGCTGTGAGTAGAAAGAGTTTTCCTTTAATTATGAACTCATCAGTTTGGCTAAAATTTAAAAGACCGATAATACCAATCATTGAGACAAGTATAGAGCAGCAGGGAACTCTCATTCACTGCTGTTTGGCAAGCACATTAGTACAACCCCCTTAGAAAAGAGATTGACACTACCTGTAGAGTTGAATACAAAGACATGCTGGGACCCAGAGAGAACAGAAATGTGTGCATGCATGCACAAACAAGCATGTAGAAGAGCATTCTTAACAGTATTATTCTTGCCTCAAACTGGAAGTACCCCAAAGCACATTAAGAGTAAAATGAATAAATAAATTTTAGGTATACTTATACAATGAAAGATTGTAAAAGAGTGAAAACCAATGCTACAATCAAAACCTAGATAAATTTCACAAATATGCTGAGCAAAAGAAGCCAGTCATGAAAACATTCATGATTCCATTTACAATAAATTTAAGACAGACAAACTATACTTTGGAGATTGGAAACTATAAAGCAAGCAAGGAAGTGATTCATAATAGTCAGAAGGAGAGAGAGGGGACATGAGAGGGGCTCTGGAATTACTGGCAAGATTCTATTTCTTGATCTGAGTGGTGGTTAGATGTGGGTTTACTTTGTAATAAATCATTAGGCCACATATTTTTGTTTTATACATTTTGTATATATTTTTTTTCAGATTGCATCTTTTGAAATTTAATTAATTTAGTAATAACTATTTTTGGTGGTTCTTTTTAAAATTCAGATATAATTGACATATAACATTGTATTAGTTTTTGGTAACAATATAATAATTTGATATATATTGAGAGATGAATACTACAATAAGTTCAGTTAACATCCATCACCTCACATAATTTCAATTTTTTTCTCATGATGAGAACTTTTAAGATCTCTTCTCTTAGCAAATTTCAACCAAACATGCAACACAGTATTATTAACTACAGTCACCATGTTATACATTACATCTCCAGGACTTATCTTATAACTGGAAGTTTGTACCTTTGACCCCTTTCACCCATTTTGCCCAAACCCCACTCCGGAAACCAACAATCTGTTCTCTATATCTATGACTTATGAAAGAGTTTTTTGTTTTGGTTTTGGTTTTGGTTTTTTTTAGGTTTTACATATAAATGAGACCATACAGTATTTGTCTTTCTCTGACTGACTCATTCCACTTAGCATAATGTCTTCAAGATCCATCCATGTTGTCACAAATGGCAGGATTTTCTTGTATATGTTCTAAATCAAAAAATTTTAAAACTTGGTCTCTCTCAGTGCCTTTACTCTGTCTCTCTCTCACTGTCCCTCTCACTGTCCCTCTCACTCTGACTCTGAGAGCAGACTACACTCTGTCTGTGGAGTGTTATGCCTTTTCTAATAAACTTTCCTTTTGATTCTCAAAAAAAAAAAAAAAATTTTTAACTTAAAGAAAACTTCCACAGGAATCTATTGGTGGTGTCCAATGGCCTGTTAAATTCAGCTCTGGCCTTTGTATTGTGCCTTCAGTAATCTATTAAAGCCCAACACAGCAATTCTTACTAACACTATCATCTCACTGATTTAAATAAGGGACTTACAAGACTTCTTTCTGTGAAAAGTGGTATGCAAGGATAATCAGAAGAGAAAAAACAGCAACCATTCCAAGCTACATGTAGCTTTAAACTCTCCTGGTAGAAAAAAATTCTCTTCTGCTGCTCTATCTGTGGACTCTCTAGGACCTCCATTAAAGGGCTCTGCTTTCCATAGAATAACTATCAATATGCACACACGCTTAAAACAAATGAGAGCCAGCAACAAAGATTCTCACCCCTTGGGCTGGCATCACAGGAGAGGTGAATTATCTTTTACCATGTAGCAGCCCACTGTCCTCATAGGCATTTAATATACTGACTTTGGCAAACTGCACTTCCCTTGTCATATCAATTAAGTTATTAAAATTAAAATAGAAATGCTTGAAGCTAAGGCATTTTGGTAGAAGTTCTTTAAGGGCTCAGAAATCTGTGCCCTGACTTATTAGCAAAATGTTCTCCCCATTTTTTTTAACTCAAAGAAAAATTCTAAAGGTTCACAACTGTATTCTTGTAGCTTCATTTATTTCCACATTTTCCATTCCACCAGATTAAAATTTAATCTCTCAATGTTAAAAAAAAATCTCTATTTGATATAAGAAAATAAAAATTTACAATTAAAAATCCTTTCCCCTGGACTTCACCCTCCCCCAACCAAACCTCAACTTTTCCTTCACCAAAATTTCATCTATATGTATCTATAGACAAGAACACAAACTAGAGCAGAAGAAATCAAACAGGAATTTTCATGTGCTCAGTCTAATTAAGCTAAAAGTCACTTATTTTATAAAGTAAAGTCAACCACCTTTCTCATGCTAGAGCATACTGGCTCCTTGAATAAAGTTCAGTGGTAAAGGCTGGAGGAAAAAGACATATTTCTGACAGCAGATAAAACAACTAAAAAATTACAGGTTAAATACTAGAGTAATCTCTTAGTGAAGGTATTTTTCAAGCTAGCACCAAGTCCCAAGGGAAATGACTTGAAGTGACATCAGTTGAGACAATTAAATTATAGTGGATACAATACTCAAACCCACCACAAAGAAACACTCTTTGTAGAACTCATGAGAATATTACCGGGATTTATAATAGTCTTTTTCTAGGAGGAAGTAAGCCTAGAACACAGACCTGTTGAATAAATGTTATTTTAAGTGGAGTGTGGCTGTATTGTAATCTAGTTTCTTCTTTGGAGAAGAGCATGAAGGTGTAGGTTAATCAAAAATTAATATAGGGTTTTTTTTAAAGCAGTGTATTTCTTCATAAACCTACCTAATTATATGATTTTTCCCCTCAAGAATCATGAATTTCAATACTTCTTTTAACTATTTTTTTAATGTTATCTACCCCCAAGACTTTCAACCCCCTTTCTCTAACACATCACCATGTAACAGAGAAGAAAAATTCCGAACTAACATAGATTTGAATTTTAAATGCTTAAATTTAATTCCACTTTTTCCAAGTAAATGGAACTTAACGCTGATCCTCCATGGTAAGTCTTTCCCACTGTGCAAGACCGACCCAGCACAGTCCTAATTAAGCATAAAGAGTTCCATGAGTATTGTAAATCACTTGCTTGGAATCAGCCCTTACGAATTTAAAAATGCTCCCTTCTAGAGAGCCTTCATTTAAAAGTACAATTGCCATATTCTATAAGCCTATTGATTTTTCTTCATTGTTGAAATGAAGACTGTAAACAGAATTGCATATTTACTTATTTCATTTTCTGATACCTTTGCTCCAAGAGCTCCACACTTCTGTCCCACAGGTATGAGAGGCTGCTATTTCCAGAGCTGGTCCATGGAGAGGACTGATGAATGACCAGACAAAATTTTGATTAATGCTTCATAATTAGGAGTTGCCTGTACTTCAAGAGCTTTTTATAAGTCCACAGTTCTGACCCCACAACCTTCTTTTCCCTTTGGTAATTGTTGAAGTTTGACAGCCACTGTGTATGTCGCCTATAACATATGGCTAATTGAATCTGAGTTGGGAAAAGAATGACCAGACTCCTAATTATGAACCTCTCCACAGATCTGAAGCCTGAATAAATAAGAAACAAGGAAAATGCTGCTGAGCCGGAAAACACATTATACAGTGATTGTAGCAGGATGTAAGTATTCCCAGAAATGCCTGAATATCACTTTTTGGTTTGCTTTTTCTGTCTTTTAATCACAGAAGACGGATATAGATTAGATAGAGTTTTGCTTTTATCTGTGTGATTTTTGCAAGTCTGGACACTGAACACCTGATGTACAGTCTCCTGAAATTCATATAATCTTATATTTGGACCATTTGCATTTCTAATAAGGCAGAGGCTAGATTTTCATCTTGTAGATTCTTCTCCATCCTCACCACTTCAGTAATGAAGATACATGTACATATTTTAAAATGTGTGCTTCGATTTTAAATGAATTTTTTTACAGCAGCTAACTTAATGGTAACATACTTCCTTTGAATAGCTTCCCCGGGGTAAGGGGTAAGGCAGTAAATGAAACACACCAAGAATATTCATTAATCAAATATGTTTGCTGAACACATAACTAACAGTGCAAGGCATAGTATTAGGTATCAATAGGATATACAGATGATAAGACACAGTTTTTCAATTTCTTTTCAGTGCTTATAAGCAAGATTAGCAAGATGAACAATAGGCATATAATGTGAGATAGAGCATGGCATATATCTATCTATATATATATATACACACATATATATTAGTTGATTGATGTCCCACTCTAAACTATAAATGAATGATGAATGAAACCTAGCACAGTGACACATAGTAGGTGTTCAACAAATATTAATTGTGAATTAGCAAAGGAAAGAAGACTATGATATACATTTATATTGGATATAGAGAGTAGTTACCTGTGATTGTGGGATTCTAGGAAAGCTTTTTAAATAAACTTAATTTTTATTTTAATTCTTGGGTGGATGAGGTTAGAGTGGATGTGATGGGGGTCACTCCACTGAGATGGCTCAAGCGTGGACAAAAAAGTAGGATATAGGATATATTTGGGTGGCACAATTGATCTAGTTTGAGAAAGTCATATATAATACTTGACATTTTGCAACGTGTCATAAATTTTATAAAGATACATGAAAAAGAGTTGTGTGAGATAGGCCTAGAAAGATATATTGGGAACAGATCTCAGATAACCCTCATTGCAGGCTAACGATTATGACAAAAAGCAGAAATCCATCAAAGTCTGTGGGTTAATTCAATCTTAACTATTTATTCATAACAGGAAATGTTCTCTTTTTTGAAATCTCTCAAGAAATTGTGTTCTGGAATTAACATATTACAGTGGAAAAGATAAAGTATTGTTCTCCCCTGATCTCATTTTCAGGATCAATCTGGAAGGTAGAATACATAGATAACTCCATTGAGAATAAACATGCATGGTAGAAACTTAACTCCTTCTCTTGCTTTTTTTTTTTCTTAGTAGCTAGCCAGCTATAACTAAAAATAATTCAGAAATTTAATTTAAGCAATGATATCTACGATGTCTTTATCTATTAATTGTATTTTAATAATATAATAAATATAATTAAATATCTCATTTAAAGGCTAGGTAGTGCTGAGAATGCAATTTCTTTGGAATTTTGTGGCAAAGATTGCCGATTGCTTACACTGACAACTGTTCTTCTCTAATTGTATATTAACATCATACAATCCATTATTTTTCACATGAAACATGGCCACCTAGAGACTTCCAAGAATAAACTATAAATTTGTATCTTCCCTTGCTAGCATAATTATGCAAATAATTTCTAGCCAATAAGATGTAAGCAAAAGAATTGTGTGCAACCTCTGGGAAGAGAGGAAATGTAACTTTTTTATCCTCTTCTCTATCTTGCTATCTGGAAGGCGGACTTAATGGCTGAAGCTTGATCAGCCATCTTGGGACAGGAAGTGGCCTAGAAATAAGAATAGAGCTAGAGAGAAGGCACTGGATTCCTGAAGATTATGGAGATACCATGCCACTTTAGGTTGCTTTTCTATGAACTTCATTTATATGTACAAAAAAAATTTCTATATTATTTAATCTGCTATTATCCATGGATTTTTTAATCACTTAAAATTGAATCTAAACTTGAGTAATTTAAAATTTGAGGAATAATAGAAAGTAATAAATAAAGCATCTTATGGTAGATTAGATCGTTAGAAAATATTCACTCTTCCCCTTTCCTTGGGAGATATACATTTCCATATCCCACTGATGGTCAATTTGGCCATGTGACTTGCTTTGACCCATAAGATGTCACCACATATGAGATGAGCAAAGATTTGAACTGGGCCTATGTGATGGGGCTTGCCCTCTTGCACTTCTTTTCATTGCCATGAGAAAAATTTTCTATGGATAAACACTACCTTTTTAACCCAGGCCCCAGAATGAATACTCATGGAAGAGACCTAAGCCCAACCCTCAACCAGAGCTCAGAGCAGCTGAATTCC
>NW_006436288.1:5238458-5281444 GCF_000325575.1 Pteropus alecto
ACAAAATAAATGCTTGTTGTTTTATCCTGCTAGATTTTATGATTGTTTGTCACCTAATATTAGTTGACTAATGCACATCTTCTGCAGACTCTGTTCGAATTTGTCAGAATTTTATGCATAGAGACCTGTAATTTATGATTTTTAACCACCAAAAAAAAGTTATTATTATAGTTCATTATAGAATTAGACTGGCAGATCACCAACATTTTAGTACCAGTAAAGTGACTTAAAGAGATGAATCCTTAATTCCTATTTATACTGTAATATGCCCCATGTAATTAAGGTCAGAATTGAGTTATATGGAATGGTAAGTTCTTTCTATGCTCATTGACTTTTACAATGTGACAGTTTCAAATAGAACTCATAAACCCAGTTTGTCTAGAAATGTGACAGTAGAATAATCAACTGCCTTTGCTGTGACCACCAGAGCATTTGAAGGTTTCCACTTGTGTTTATAAACTTGGAAACAAGAATCTACTCACACCATTTGTTCCTGATTTCCCTCATTTTTAGCAACTGACATGACAATCATTCTTGTTGAAGATATTAATAACTACTTTACTACAGGTAATGACAATAAAAGAGGTGCAAATTATTGCAAGATAGGCAATCCTTCTCTAGAGAGCATTCATAGTTTTATTACTCTGTCTGTAAAAATTTCCAGCCTCCAGAATTCAATGTGGATTTTTTTTCTCCTTGGAAGCTATTTGCTCAGATATCTGAGGAGACTGTCCTCTCCTGATTTTCCTAAATAAAACTCTTCTTTATTCATTCAGCTGTCCTTTTAGTTCTCCCCAACCACTGCACATATGTGGACAGATACTTTTCTCTACCGTCCAGCTTTATCAATAGTAGCTCTAGACACTTGGCTGTGGACCCACAGAGCTAAGTTTTCAACAGACCTCTCCCTGAGCTCACTCTTTGTTATCTATGTGTTTGACTTTTTGGGTTTTACTGTAGTCTTTGACTGGTCACAACAGGTTGGTTCGATTCCTCCTTCCAAAACTTCACTTCACCAAGCTCCTTCCCTTGACTATAATAAATCCCTTGTTCCAATAATACTTATAACGGCTCTGATTTCCTGACTGAACTCATTTGTTTTTATGGCATTTGCTTTCCACTATGTTCTGTTCCCCTGCCAGAAACCCACTAATCACTGCTGCCAATCAAACAGGTAGGCCTTCTGAGCTCTAGTGCCTAGAAAGCCATATAATAGCAGAAAAAGAGGACCTCTTTTTGGATTTTGTGTTTCAGTAGCCTATGCCCACAGTCCTCTAAACACCACGGTGAATTTACAGGATCATTGTGGCCTATTTAAATTTTTGAGCTGTTAGTGCACGAAATACTGCTATTAAGTTGTTTGAATCTATTTAATAAATGAAACTGTTATGTTTGGGGTATTTTATTTGTTTGGTTGCTTGTTGTTTATTTGTTTATTTGTTTAGGTCTAAGGATGTCATGACAAAATTGACACACTAAGGACACTATGAACCGAGACAGGTGGGGAACCTGAGTAGACTAGTAAGGACTCATGACATAGGAACAACTTAGGAGAAAACATAAAGAGTAAGAGCCCCTCGCCTAGGCCTCTATCACAAGAATCCTTGGTGGAGGGTGGTGAGGAAATCAGAACCCAGTGCTCTTTTGCTAGAACCAAGCTCCTTTGAAACAGCAAAACTCTCAGATGAGTTTGTGGAGCAAAAGAGACATAAGCCTTATTTTCTGAGCAGTCCCAAAAATTGATAAAGAAGCATCTTAACAGCTTCCACATAGCTTTACAAATCCCAGAATGATATGGGAGCAGCAATATGATGCTCAATAACTCTAAAATATGTGAATATAGCTAAGAGCCCTGCCGGACCCGAAGACTTCATTCATACAGAAATAAAAAAATATATGCGTGATGAGGTACATGGACAGGATGGGGCAATGGGTATCTCAGACATGTATGTGTGATCTAATGTCCTTTTTTGCCCTACGGGCTTGGACCTAAGTGAGCCCTGCAAGTCTTAAATGCAACCCATGAAAAAGTGAAATAGAGGTTTAAGGAAACTGACCATATTAACCATACTTAAGTGCTGTAGGATTGGGTGTTCAAACAGAAATTAAATTGAGTTATTGAAAAATAACGTACATTCCTTACATGTAACTTTGATCTGTGGACTGGGATTTAGAACACCTCTATGAACATATAAAATAGAAGTGATTTCACAACTCTTAGAGCACTGTTATTTTAAGAGGCTCTGTTTTCTTTTTAAAGAAACATATCCTGTCTAAACACCGTGAAGAAATTTTTTGATACTCCTGACACACAAAGACTGTGGCTCAAATCAAAATCCACTTAAAATCTATCACATCCACTATGATACATTTTATAAATGTTGGAACTAGAAGTAGACACTAAGAGTATTTGTCTAGTGGCTTTCAAACATTTTTAAGTTCAAAAACTATTTCCCAGATAGAATACTCTAAGTAGAATGTTATTAGAGACCTCCAGGGATAAAAATGGTATTATAGTAGCAAAATTTTATTCTTAACTCAAATTTATAATATACACTGATTATTTAAAAAAAAAAAAATGACCAGTGAAAACAGTAAAGCTATTTTATGAATGCAAAGATATTAAAAATTAAAGGTTACTGGTGTTAGTTATAGCCTTAAATCAGGCATATGGTCTTAAATCAGACACGATGCTCAGTTTATTTCTGTACCTTGTATTCTCCATTTCTGTTGCCCTATTCACAAGATAAATAGGTGGTGGGGGTAATAACTCTCCAATAGTTTATCTTATTATCTCAGATTATTCTTCAGTGATCTAAAGTATCTATTGCAATGTAAAAAAAAAAACAAAC
Organism: Pteropus alecto; assembly: GCF_000325575.1. Taxonomy (NCBI): domain Eukaryota; kingdom Metazoa; phylum Chordata; class Mammalia; order Chiroptera; family Pteropodidae; genus Pteropus; species Pteropus alecto. Next base: position 5,241,311 of record NW_006436288.1, read on the forward strand.
AGAAACCAAAAAACCCAAAACTGAATGGCTTCAAAAAATCAAAATAATACCTTAAGACCAGAATTGAGGAAGAATTTGGATGGTTGAATCTTCTGCTCCATGTGGCATTAACTGGAGTCATTCTTCAATGATACTCAGCTGACAGATGGCCTCGTCTGGAATAACCAAAATGACTTCATTTACTTATCTGATGTTTTGGCAGGCACAGCTGGTAGGTAGGCTCAGTTGGGCCCTTCTCCCTCTTTGTGTAGACTCAGAGCTTTTCCAGGTGGTCATTAAAGCAGGGAAATCAAACTTTTTGCATGGTAGCTCAGGGCTCCAAGAGTGAACATTCCAAGAGGCCTTTCCAGAAGCTGTGAGTCTTCTTGAGACATATTCAGAAGTTCAGAACATTCTTTCCAACATATTCTATTGATCCTGCAAGCCATTAGGGCTTGCCCAGTTTCAAGGGGAGTGAGGAATAGACTCTACTTTTCAATGGGGGAATGGTATGTACACGCATACAAGAAGTTGAAGGAATTGATGGTGGCCCTCTTAGAGACAAGCTATCATCCATATTCAGGGAAAACAATCAAGACATTTGAAAGAAAAGTATCTTTTCAATATTTAATAAGTAGCCATATCTACAAACATTTCTTAATTGGTAAATATTCAGTGTGAAGAAAATCAATGAACAGATTCTTCAGAATGTCAGTTTGATGGAAAAATAATTTTCATACATAGATAATTAAATTATGACATATTCAGTGGTATCTTTTTAAAAATCCCAGAGACCTAAAAAAACATGTTGCCAGATATTTCCTTAAATTCTCAAAATAATCAGATTTATGTTGTTTTGTATGTTGAGTCTAAACTGTTTTTATTTCTTTACTGACACTTTTATCTATAGCTGTAATTCACTGAGATCTTGAATTGCTAAACAAACATAAACTTGTTTAGGTTCTAGAACTTACTTCCCACATCATTACGAATAATCCTGAAAATCCTGCAATTGAAAATATTAGCTTTAATAAAATTAAGATTTTTAAGTTATTATCTAACACTGTATGCAAAAATGCTAGAATCTTCTTAATAACTAGTGTTCATCTTATACAACACATGATGACTAATTAAGTAAAATTTGGCAACATTTTTAAGAGCCACTAATTCTTTGATGCTTTTTTTTTCTCCTACCACTGCTCTTACTCAGTCACTGAAAACATTCCTACATGAGTAATATTTGAAAACTGATTTTAACTCATCATTTCTTTCTGGCTCCTGTGAGTGATGTGCTTAAGTATTAGATCTTTACATCTGCATGCCAGTACATACCATAAATTAAGCAAAAATGAGAGATCCATAGTATTTGCAATATCGTCAGTTAAATGGTAAAGAATTCATATAATCTCAGCTTCTTATCTAACGCAAGCTCATATACATCCTTAAATATTCTCTAAAATACGTTATCAGATCATGTTACTGACCTGTTCCCATACTTGTTCTATGTTATATCAATTGTTTATTACTATATAACAAAACACTCCAAAGATCAGTTGCTTTAAAAGATAACATTATTTTTTACAAGTCCACTAGTCTTGCCTGGCTTTACCGTAGTTGCATTGATCAGGTGACTTACTGGGGGCCAGAAGCTCTAAGATGATCTCATTCACCTGTCTTGGGCCTTGGTGCTAGGTGTTAGCTAAGCCACTCTTTCTGTATGGTTTCTCCTCATTCAGCAGTGTACCCTCTTTATATGGCAGTCAGAGCATTTCAAAAGGGAAGTGCTCTGGCTCCAAGGCTTCAGAAATCTAGCTTCTGAAAAGTATAATTTCAGCAATATTCTAGTAGTCAAAGCAAGTCAGAAGGCAAGCTCAGATTCAAGGAGCAGGATTATATAATCCATTTCTTGATGGGAGGAGCTCACAATATTGAAGAAAAAATCTAAAATTCATACGTTTACATTCACAAAACTATTTCAGAATGATGTTGTAGCTTGTCATAGAACATAAAAATATTTTGCAAAATTTTAATGTGTATATCACATTAAAGACTTGGGCATTCTTATTACCATAAAATCAAATCCCAATGATAAATAATGGTAAAAAAAAATAGTACTTTTAAGTTTTTAAGTTATCCTTTCTTTACTGACACTTTAATCTGTAGCTGTAATTCACTGAGAGACCTTGAATTGCCAAACAAATATGAACTTACATCATAGCAACTTTAAAGATAATTTTTTGCATGTCACTTTCATTTGTATACTGCTGTCAGTTTGGTCGATAAAATCTGATGATGCATTTAGTAGTTTATAGTATGACTTGTTTTATTCTGAGACTAATCAATACAGCCTGTCATTCCTAAAATGTGATCCCTATTGGTGTTATCATTTCCATCTTCACATTTGCTTTTTAAATGTCCTGCTTTTAACCAGTAATCTATTTTTAGTTGCAGGGGTAATTATTCCACTCCACCTAAAATACATACATATATATCTAATATAAAATTAAGCACAAAACTTCCCAAATATGTTAATAACTTTATCACAAAGACCAGTTAATAAGCATTTAAACACGTTGCCATATGCATTCTCGAGAAAAGAGGTAGAAAGTCACTTAGGACAATACCACTGATGATTACATGGTGAGTGGAAGCAGGCCAGGAAGACGTGTATGTGTCTGGCTTGTCATTTCTTTAGTGGCGCCCTCAGTATTCACTTGTATAGTTTCCCATGAGAGACTTGTACCTGAATTTGCCGGAAATTTGCAGAATTTTTTAGAACCGTATTCTTAGTTAATGACACTTTTATAATGCAGTCAAATACAAGCACAGGAAGCTTTCTTTATTCCAGGGTTAACACACACAAAAAAAAGTTGATGTGATGGTGTGTGGGTAATTTCAAATATGCTAAAATTTAACACCCTTTGTACCAATTGAATTTTTTAATGGTCCAAAAAATGCCTTTTAAACGTGAAATTTGAATCAAATGTTCTTAGAATGCCTGTAGCGGTATGAAAACCAGTAATTTGGTCAAAATCTCTTTTAAAAGTAGGCAAGATAGCCTAAAAGAGTTAAGAATCTTGCCTAAAAGGATGGGGCAAAAATCCAGGTCCTGAGGCTCCCAGTTATCATCTTACTAGACTTTGTCGTCCTTTAGCTCTCCAATTTTTACCCAACATTGGTTCTTCTGTCATTTGACCTCAAATATCTAAAAAAAAGTTTGGAAAGAGAAGAGGAAAAGTCTTGTTAGAAATAAACAATAACGCCGTAATGCACAGAACTAAAAATTACATTGAAAAGTTACTCTTTTTCTGTCAAGTTTGTGTACATGCATATAACGTAGTAGATCACAAAGATGATGCACCACCATTAAAATTCCCCCTGAGCAAAGATGAAGTCAATCTTCCTCTTAGTTTCCATTTGCTCTAAGTCCATAAAGTAAATAAAATAGGAGGGGAAAGTTCTTGCTAACATACATTTTCAAAGTCTATTCTGATTTTAGGACTCCAATCTTCACCAAACTGTTTCTTGATTTAACTTCAACAATACCATGTAGATATTATCAAGATCTAATTTGCCCAATTTTCAAAAAGGACAATCTTCTACTCCCTCAAAACTATAGAATTATTACTTTCCTGGGCACAACTTGAAAACTTTATGCCAAAAACTGAAGGAAAGGCAATATCTAGTGTTGAGGAGATTTTAGGAAACTAGGTACTATAAATGTTTCAATATTTCTATAGGGCAATTTGCCGATAAGTATTAAAAATTCTTCTTAAAATTTTGCAGTTCTTTTGACTGAGCAGTTTTACTTCTAGCAATTTAACTTAAAGAAATAATTTTCTTATGTATATAAATCTCCCTGTAAACACGGTAATCATAGTATGTTTTTTTCACATCATCAAATTAGCAATCACCTAAAATCACCTAAATGTCCAAGAACACAAAATTGGTTAAACAAACTGTATTGTTTCCCTATATGAACCAGTAGTCTATACTGACTAAATTCTTAGTATATGGAGTGATACAAACCTGGGTTCAAGTCACATACTACCTATCAGACAATGACAAGTTTATATAAATTTTCTAAACCTCAGCTTCCTCATGTTAAAATAAACTTGGTGAGTTATTGTGAGTATTAAATAAGTATTTAAAATATATCTAGCAGAGAAAAAAGAACCCTCGTACGCTGCTGGTGGGACTGCAAATCCGTACAGCCACTATGGAAAACAGTATGGAGGTTCCTCAAAAAACTAAGTATTGATTTACCATATGATCCAGCAATCCCTACTAGGTATTTACCCCAAAGACTTGAAAATCTACATCCAAAAAGATATTTGCACACCGATTTTCATGGCAGCGTTATTCACATTGGCCAGGACATGGAAGCAACTGAAGTGTCCTACAATAGATGATTGGCTAAAGAAGCTGTGGTGCATATATACAATGGAATATTACTCAGCCATTAGAAGAGATGCCATTTGCGACAACATGGATGGACCTCGAGATAATCATGCTAAGCAAAAGAAGCCAGACAGAAAAAGTTGAAAATCACATGATATCACTTATATGTGGGATATAAACCTAAAAACAACAAATGAGCAAGGCAAACAGAGTCTCATGGACATGGACTATAGACTAGTGGTTACCAGAGAGTAGGGGGTGGGGAAGGAGAGGGAGGAGGTAGACGAGGTAAAGGGGGTCAACTATAGGGGGGTAAAGGGAGGGTGAAGTGGGTAAAGGGGATCTAATATATGGTTGAAGAAGGAAACTGGACTTTGGTGATAAACACACAATAGAATATATAGATGTCAAATTATAATGTACACCTGAAAATTATATAATTGTATTAACCAATGTTACCCCAATAAACTTAATAAAAATATATATATATCTAGCTTTAGTATACAGCAAGTGCTCAGTAGATGTTAGCAAACTAACATTGTTGTTTTAATTGAATTGTTTGGGAGTTATTAAACATATTTTTACAAAAGAATTGAATCTTATTGAGACTAAGAGTTATAAAATAGTATATATGATGATGTCAAATTTGTGTACACGCTCATTATTACAATGGAAAAAAACACTAGAGGATAATCATCAAAATGTTAAAAAATTACTACCTCTAAATGTTCAAATTCTGGGTGATTTTAATTTTTTCCCTTTATATATAGTCCAAACTTTCTACAATAACTTACTATTTAAAAAAAAAAACCTTTATATCAGCTTGCTACTTAAAAAAAAAACAGGCTATTAAAAAAGCCCTTGATGTCAGCTTGCTCACTGAGTTATCTCAGTTCTGTTTTTACACGAGGGAAAAGCAGACCTCAGGCTGAGTGAGTCCGTTGTTAAATGGGACTTCTCTCTACCACTCCTGGTGAAACCTTCCAACCTTAGTGTAAAACAAGCTTTGGTTCTTTTTCACTTTTTATTACCCTTTGATTCTGTAGGCAGACAAGTAGTTTCGATACACAGAAACCTGAAATTTTAATAAATTTTTTTAAAATGTGAATAGTCAAATAATCTCTAAGAGCATAAGCCTCTATCTTTTTTTCTACTTTATTAGTAAACACATGTTGTTTGCCTGCTACTATGGTGAGAAGATGGGATGTTAGAGCTCAGAAAGAAATATCGCTCTTACCATGAAAAGGCCCATAATTTTAAAGAAATAATATTTGTACAGCAGTTTACAATTTACAAAGCACTTTGCATATCCCTGTTTAATTCTCATAGCAATGTTGAAGGGGGTAGGATAGTATTATTATAGCATATTATTATAGTGATGATTGATTTATGATTTAAGAGGCATAAGTAATTTATTCAATTACTGGTAACAGATTCTAGACCTCTTTATATCAAGCCTGTTGTTCTTTCCACTAAACTGCCACTAAATGTATTCATTAGGTATATATGTATGTTATATGTATATCAGTCTCTGCTCTGTTTTGAACCTGCTCAAAGAGCCCCTTCTATCTGGTTCACATATCAAGACATATAAATTTACTACTGTGAGTTGTTGAAGACATTGTCTTCTGACTCATTGTCTATCATATCAAATGCCATATAAGTTTTCGTGTTTTGTTGTGGTTGTTGTTGTTTTAGAATTTAGTACTAGAGAAAGCTTTACTTTCCTAGAGAAAATGGTGTATTTCCTCCTATCTCATAGTAAGATTTATGTAATTAATAATACCTCCCTTGTTGACTTGACTTCCCAAGAAACTCAAAGCCAAATTTGAACTCAGTATGTGAATAATAGTAGATATCCACTAAATATTTGGTGGATAAATGAAAGAATGAATTATTGGATGAATGAGTAAAGTAACTATTGACCCTTATGATTTGCATGTTTGTATTATTTTTCCTTAGTCTTTCTATTTCTGTTTATATGTTATTATTATTTTATTATATGCATTCTTATTGTAATCAGCCTCAAATCCCTTGCAGAATGAGCCAGGAAATAAATAAATCAATGGACAAATGTCTACTGTACACACTGAATATTAAGGTCTTTACTCAAGACTCCTAATGCAGGATTCACACTTCTTCGAAATAGGATGGTCCCTGATTGTACCTTGAGATTCACTCATAATGCTCCTATGAGGCAGTAAATCAGGATATAATTTGATGAGAAGAAAGAGGAGGCCTTGTCAGCAGATGCTGAATATATTAAAAGCTTATACACATTTTAAAGGCCCATTTACTCTGTCTCTCAGTCTCCCAAAGCGAAGATGAGGATTTGCCCTTCGACCCTTTACAACCATATGCCTCGAGATATCTTTGATGTCTTTCTTCCTTCTCTTTCTTTTCCTATATATAAACATTTTGACCTAATTTCACCTGTGTAAAAATTGTACTAAAAAGTGTAGGAGTGAAAATGAAGAATTACTTATTTAGGTCCCAGATCCTCCCAGAGACCCATCCACCCCTTTTAAAATAACCATACATGTACACATCTGATTCTGTGCAACATGGTTTTATGACATTGTCAATATCTACAAGAGTTCACAGTCTTGGTGTTCATAATACTAATGTGGGAGATGCAAAGAGAGATATTTCCATCTATTAATTAGGCATAGAGATAAGGTATTTAGGGGAAGTGACAGGAAGACTTCCTGGGGGAATAGCCATCCGAGCTAATTTTGCAAGATGACAGAACTTAGCAAAACTGAGTTGGGCGGGATAAGCATAAAGGTGCAGATTGGAAAGAGTATATCGTATGCAGCTGGTAACCACTGGAACAGATGTACAGATTTCTAAACTGTTGAAACTGCTAATCGCCATTTCTTTAGCCCATAAGTCCTACTTGGAGACTTTGGTAGCCTGAGCCTCAAGGGATCCCCAGGTAGTGATTTAAGTCCCCAGTGGGCACGAAGCAGGAGACAACGTATTTGGACTTGTGTATTAGATAACTGGCTGTCTATGTAAGACTGTTGAAGAAAATGAAACTAGAAACAAGGAGGAAGAACTGAAAGTCTTTTTCAGAATTTTACATCAGAGTACTTGAAGACCTGAATCAAGTCAGCAGTGGTAGACATAGAGAGGTGCAGACAAATTCAAGAAAGTTTAGAAATTAAAATCAGTAGAATTGGTAAATGTAGAGAGCAAGAAAAAAGGAGTAGTCCCAAATGATTCCCAAGCCTTTGGTATGGGTTACTACAAGGCTGTTAGTGTTACCAACTGAGAGAAATCATAGGTGAGGATATGGAGTTCAGTTTTAGACTGATGGCCATCAAGATATACAACTCAGAGGCTTACAGAAGTAATGAGCAGATCTAGTAGCAGAAATTGCTGCTGATATAACCATCCAGGGAGGAGGTGGGAGAGTGAGAACAAGAAGACTACTGGGTTTTGTGAGGCCATCAACATTTACTGGTTGGGTAGAAAGATAGGAGTCCATGATGGAAATGGAGATTGGTAAAGGAATATAAGGAAAACTGAGAGACAAAATGTTTCAAGAAGAAAGGCTTCATTGTCTTACTGAAATGGCAGCTGAAGATCCAGTGAGATAGAGACAGAAAAGCTTCCTAGGCTTTTGCAGTTAAGAGGTCAGTGGTAGCCTAGAAAAATAGCTTCAGAAAATAGAATGTTGGTTGTCAAGGGCTGGAGGGAAGGGGAAATGAGAAGTTGCTGTTCAGTGGATATAGTTTCAGTCCTGCGGGATGAAAAGTTCTAGGACCTGCTGCACAACAATGTGCATATAGTTAACAATATTGTACTATACACTTAAAATTTTATAGATTTCATGTGATATCTTTACATTAAAAAAGAAAAACATTCACAAAATAACTAGAATAAAACAATAATAAAATGGTGACATTTTTTAAAAAGAAAAAAGAAATATAGTCTCACTTTCATTGTGATGATGGAAGCCAGATTGAAGTAGACTGAAGGAACATGAAAGGGAATTGAAGACGTGGACAGCAAATGGAGAGGACTTTTTGGAGAACAGTGCATGAGAAATGATGATATGAGACTGGGTGACAAAGAGAGAGTGGAGGCTGGGCTGTCTCTGGACTTGCTATCAGCATTTTCTTATAGACTAGATATTCCATATTTTCATGCAATCTAAACCTAACATATGCAAATTGGCTCTGCTAGTAACAATAGTTTCCTAATTGTCCCTAGTGATGATGCTGTGGAGCTTTTCAAATTGCTTCAGCACATCCTTGATTGCTCTATTTACTGTCCTAGTCCACTCTGTTAACTTGATTATCATCCAACTCCTTTCATGTGCCCCACCCAAAGAGTTTATGCCTGATCATTGTGGCCTGGATTGTTAAGGAGTGGTACATTCCAGGGCCTTCTGGATATGAAGTTTTCTGATTTATCAAGTGGTGTTAATGGCATTTCTGGGTAGTCATATTTATAATGGTATGCTGTTCTTTTAGCTACTTTATTAACACCAATCTTTATTAAAGATTTGAGGGCCCAAAGGTTTTTTTTTTTACTTTGATAAAAAGTTGTAAAATACATATTGATACTCTGTTGTTTGTGAATTACATTCTTTGAAATTTATAGGTAGTTCTTCAGAGTTAAAAGCGATGTAGGGTATGTCAATTATATCTCAATTTTAAAAATAAATTTTGTTTTAAGAAGTGATATAAAGATTAGAAGATTAATTCTAAGATGTGACTCATTTAATTTAGCAGTGCAAACAGAAATAGAAAAATATTTCCTAAAATATTTAGAATGAAAATTACTTGTAGGATTTGTCTTATACATTATTTATTTAATTAATTCAAATACTCATCCAAACATTTATTGAGTGCCTAATGCTTGCCATAGGTATGCACAATGTTGTAAGGAATTAGCTGCCTAACTCTGCCTAGGATTGTCTCAGAGGCATTGGAGACAGCTGTGCTTGATCTGAGATTTGAAGGGTGAGTGGAAGTTTGTCAGATAGACCACTGGTAACAGGCATTCTTTAATGAGGAAAGAGCTTTGTGCAAGGTGAAGAGAAATGTCAAGGCAAAAGTGGAGAAAGAGAATAAAATTAGAAGCCTGTTGCAGTCAGTAGTTTAGGGAAGATATGACTACTTTGTAACAGGAGCGAGACAGATTAAAATAGTGTAGTCTCTTATCTTCCTTAAGTAGCTCGTGGTCTAGTAAAGAAAAAAAAAAAAAAGACATGTCACTGCTTCTGTAAGAGGCCACACAAAAGAAAGGAAAAGAAGACAAGTAGGTATTGTGAGAGAAAACAGTCTTCTCCTTTGATGTGCACTGTTATGAGTTGAACCACACAAAAGAAACGAAAAGAAGACAAGTAGGTATTGTGAGAGAAAAGTCTTCTCCTTTGATGTGCACTGTTATGAGTTGAATTATGTCCCCCTCAAAATTCATACATGAGAGTCCTGACCCCCAGGACCTCAGTATGTGGACTTATTTGGAAATAGGACCATTACAATGTTATTAGTTAAATTAAAATGGGTTTATACTGGAATAGAGTAGGCTCCTAATCCAACATGACTTTACAAAACAGAGAACTTTGGAGATAGACCCACATACAGGGAGAACTTCATGTTAAGATGAAGGCAGAGATTGGGGTGATGTTTCTAAAGCCAAGGAACGTCAAAGATTGTCAGAAAACCACCAGAAACTACAGGAGAGGCATGGAACAGATTCTTCCTCACAGACCTCAGAGGGAACCAACCCTACTAATACCTTGATCTTGAATTTCTACCCTCAAAAACTGAGTTGATAAATTTCTGTTGTTTAAGCTATCTAGTTTATACTACTTTGTTATGACAGCTCTAGCAAACTAGTACACATGCCATAAATGGCTTCATTTTGTCAAGTCAACTCAAATCCATAAAAGGTGCTACAAGTGCAGTTAGAAGTCCATGAAGGGACCTCTAGCCAGAATATTTTACCAAATACCCTAAAGTTTAAGAAAGAACCACGACCACTTTATAACCAAATATTCTCCATCTTAGAGAGTTAATGGGTTGTAAATCAATAAACTCGTTTTTCTAATGTTTCAAAATCTTATTCTTCTATTTCCTACAGCCATTCACAAAATCTATAATTCGTGATAACTCATTTGGCTCCTTTCTGCTCTTCTTCTGATTATGAACCATTTATTTTTCATCTGTAGGTTCAGTCTCATTCAGGCTCTGAAATTAGAGATATTCCTAGTCAGAGAATATTTAATAATAGTGGATTAATCATCTAATCATCTTGGACAATGATCAAGCATTGTTCTAATAAATAGGCTCTTCTTGTGTTCTTTATGCCCAATCCCAGTTTTGGGACCTGTCCCCAAACACCAGGTTACATTGGGCCTCCTAGGAAACCATTAAGTCTCTCTGACTAAGACTGAATTTCATGATTTTCCCAGTGGCTCATTTATAGCTGGCCCCTCCCCTGATAATCTGTGCCAATTTAGTGGGTCTAGCCTGTCTCTAGATTCTTACTTTCTCTGCTCTGGCCTGTCTAGCCATTAATTAAGCTCTCACCTAGTTTTCTTTTTACTAAACAGTGGAGATTTTATTTTCTAGTATTAAAAATATAACAAACTCTCGACCATTTGGCATACCTATCAGTATAAGTTAAGATATACTATGATAACAAACAACCCCAAATTTCAGCAGCTTAAAACAAGCAAGATTTTTCTTCCTGCTTTTGTTATATGTCCATTAAGAGTCATCTGGGGCATCTGCTCTTCAATCCTCCACTCCACTTTCTGTTCTCTTTATTCTGAGACCCAGGCTGACAATTAGACACTATCTGGAATATCACCAAGAGTTGTGGTCAAAGGAAAGAGAGCTCTAAGGAGTTCGCTTTTGTATGTAAATGCTCACGCATAGAAATGACTCACATTACTTCCACAAAACTCATTGACTAGAAAGTTCAGTATTTGCTATGCCAGGAAGGAGAGGAGAACTGGATATTGATAAGTAGCACCAATGACTACCACATTTGACATGGATTATTTAGTTTGCATGTTACTTAGGTCCTTTTTTTCTTGTTCACAGACTTCTAAATAAAAATAACATAACAGACCAATTGGGAGGAAAATGACGTAGATGATAGAGGCTTTGTTCATCTCTCTTGTGACCATATCAAAGTTGTGACAAAAACATGAAGCAAACAGCAAGCAGAGTCACTTGGGGTCTAGATGAACAGAAGCATTACAACACAACTAGGGAGAGAAATAAGAAATCACCCTGCAATGGTCAAAGGTAGGAGAGGGTGTGAGGCTGCCCGATCCCAAGCAGCTGAGTAGGACAGAGGCTGTAGCAGCTGCAGTGGGCAGCTGCAAATGCCTCTTAAAGGGGCCAGGTCTGCAAGCGGACTTTTGCGGTGATGGACCTGCTCACTCTGAGCACCAGCACCAGGTGAGATGCTTGGGGGGTGCCAGGGATTTACAGGGGGACAATGAGTTGTTGGAGCAAAGGCCAGAGACAAGGCTTTCTTCCAGGCCGAAGTGCTGGTGGTATCTGTTGTTCCTCTGTTGAGCTCTCCCCCCCACCCAGTGAGTGGATGCAGTGTCACCATAGCTGAGACATCATCAAACTGGATAACAGAGATCATTCCGCCCAGAGGATTCCCTGAAACTCTGCCTCCCCTATCTGGCAGCCCCACCTAAGCCACATCCAGTTGTATCCTCAGGGAGTCTGGTGCTCCTAGCTGAGCCAACTCCAAGACTCACACTGATGGCAGCTGGCCTCAGTATCTGGCATAGTCTTTTGAGGCAAATATATATATTTGCACAGGCTGAAGCTAATCTTGGCCTGCAGCTGAACCCCATTCAGCATTGTGCCACTGGACACCTACCTACTACACAAAGCCATGCTAAAAAGACTGGGATGGGGAGAGGGAGAAGTGGGTGGTAGACGGGGTAAAGGGGGTCAAATATGTGGTGACAGAAAGAAATCTAACTATGGAAGGTGAACACACAGTGTAAACATATATATGCCTTACTGTTAAAGTGTACAGCTGAAACTTATTGGATTTTGTTAACCATGTCGCCATAATAAATAAATAAATAAATAATAAATAAGTAAGTAAATAAATAAATAAACAAATAAATAAATAAATAAGAAAGACCGGGAGACTTAGGAGCTTTGCTTAGTACATAAAAAGAGACACAGAAAAGCAGCCAAAATGAAAAGACAAAGAAGCAGAAACCATATGAGAGAACAGAACAGAGATCCAGAAATAATGGAGTTAAACAATCTAACAGATGCAGAGTTCAAAACACTGGTTATAACGATGCTCAATGAACTTAGAGGACGTGTAGATGAACTCAGTGAGAATTTTATCAAAGAGATAAAAAACATAAAAAGAGAACCAGTCAGAAATGAAGAACACATTATCTGAGATACAGAAGAGGATCGAACCACCAATATAGAGGATGGAGAAGCCCAGGTCACCAATCAGAATGGCAAGAAAAAAGAATCAAGACTATAATAATAATTTAAATAGCCTATAGGACAAAATTAAATGTAAAAATAAATATCTGTGTCATAGGGATACCTGAAAGGGAACAAGAAGTTGAAGAGCTATTTGAAGAAATAATGATGGAAAACTTCCCTAATCTGGTGAAGGAAATTGACATAAAACCCCAGGAAGCTCAGAGAGTCCCAAAAAAGATGAACTCAAAGAGGCCCACACCAAGATGCATTATAATTAAAATGTCAAAGTTCAATACAAAGAGAGAATCTTAAAAGCATCAAGAGAAAAGCAGTTATCTACAAAGGAGCATCCATAAGACTGGCAACCGATTTCTCAAAAGAAACTAGGCAGGACAGAAGGGCTTGGCACCAAATATTCAACATGATGAAAACCCAGGATCTACAACCAAGAATATTTATCCAGCAAAGCTATCTTTTAGAGTTGAAGGACAGATAAAGAGCTTCCTAGACAAAAATAAGCTAAAGGAATTTATCAACACCAAGCCAGTATTACAGGAAATGTTGGAGGGACTTCTTTAAGAAGAAAAACATGAATCAAAAACAGGAATAAATAATGGTAATAACTACATTCCTATCTACAAGTGCCTGAAATGGAAAAGAAAGTTAAGTGCTTTAACCAAAATATAGGGTGGCTGAATAGATAAGAAAACAAGACTCCTACATGTGCTGCCTACAAAAGACTCACTTCAGATTAAAAGACACACACAGACTAAAAGGAAGGGGATGGGAAAAGATATTGTCTTTTTATTGATGGACCTAGAGGGTATTGCACTGAATGAAGTAAGTCAGATAGAGAAAGACATATATCACATGATTTCACATACACGTGGAACCTAAAGAACAAAATAAACAACAACAACAAAAAAGAAACAAACTCGTAGATACAGAGAGTATTTTGAGGGATACTAGATGAAAGGAGTTGGGGACGGTGAAAAAGGGCAAAAGGGTTAAGAAGTACAAATGGATAGTTACAAAATAGACATGGAGATATAAAGTATAGCATAAGGAAAATAGATAACAATATTGTAATAAATATATAAGGAGGAAAAGGGGTACTAGATTTAGTGGGGTGATCACTTTGTGAGTTATATAGATTTCTAATCACTATGCTATACAACTGAAACTAATATATGCCAATTGTAATTGAAAAAACTCATTGAATTGTACAATGTAAATATGAGCAACTAATTGTCTATTATATTTCAACAAAGCCAGGTAAAAACATTTTAAAAAATAATATAACAGCTACATTCTGCATGTATGGTGCTAAACTTGAAAGATATTCTGAGAATAAATATTCTGTTATCAAATAAAATCCATGGGGATATATGTTTATGTCTTGGATATTCATTTAATGTTATTTAACATATTTAAGTCAATAATATTTTAAAGAGAAAATCTGTTTAATTTTACTCAATCTAGAGTTTCCCTAATTTAATTAACCTTTTTTTTCTTAGTTAAAACATTATCAATTTGAGGAAAACACTTAAAACATTGCCATATTATCTCTTTTAATTGAATTGCAACCCTATAGAATGAGAAATAAGGTACAATTGAGTTTTTTATTCATTAATGTTTTAAAAGATATAGGAAAGAAGATTAAAATTGTTAATTTTTATAATCTATGAACTCCGATTACACATTATTATTTCCTATAGATAATTCAGACTTCATAGTGACTATGTTTTTGAAAAGCCAAAAATGTTCAATTGTATAATGAATGAATTCCTACAAATTCAAATATTAAATTGCTAATAATTTTCTGAAAGTTGTTCATTATAAAAGTGTAATCAATGGAGATGAAAATTTTCATTGAGTTTCAACTTGGAAAATTTATTTCTTCCTTGCTTTTCCTTTATAATCCTGTTTTAATTCTGGAATCAACTTTAAAGGATAGCTTTTTAGAAGAGCATATTATAGATTAGCTGCATTTTGTTAAACCATGTTCTTCTATTATTAGGTATAATTATTGATTGTGAATTACTGTGACTTCACTTAAGATAAAGGCTACATCTAGATAGAAAAGTCTTCACTTAAAATAAAAATAATAATAATCTTTAAAACTGTCATAAATTTTTTGCACATCAAAAAAAAAGTTGTCTTTTTAAATTACAAAGTTATACAAAATCCCTTAGGCCATTCACTGTGGGGGAAAAAAAGTAATTCAGTATTCATGTAAGACAACACTGTTTTTATTGCCCTATTGTTTGTGGATTTTTTTTGTTAAATATGATACCATACTCCTAAATCTCTGCTCCTCCTTAGTTCTTTTTCTTTCTATTTGGAAAAGATTAGGTTACATTTTCTTAGCAAATTACAAATTTTAATTGTTAGACATCTGTTTTTCCACATCCATTCTTCTACTTCAGAGTATTATTTTCCTCCAATATTTGTATTCCTTCCTTATTTTCCCAGTAAACATTCATTCGGTGCCTTTAATTTTGTTTTACATTTGCTAATGAAAGGCACATTTCCATTACAGTAGCTCTGTTCTCACTATTTTTTTTTTTTGAAAAACGAGTATTTCCCATAAAAGTCTTCCTTCTGCACTGCCCTACCTACACACACACACACACACACACACACACACACACACACACACACACACACACACACACACCCTGCCGCCGCCGCCACCAACAACTGCAACAAAAACAGCAACAAAAAAAACCAGATTTTCTAGGCTGAACACATTCAGTTGCCTCCAGAATCTAAGCAGGTTGAGAGCAGAACACAGCCCATGTTTACTAGCAGTAGTTAAATTGATAGGCTGCTGATTTAGAACAGACCTAACCAGTGTTTCTGGAAAAATGAAACAATGCTTCTGTAATTAACTGAAGGAAGTTGTTACACCCTAAACTTCATAAGAAAGGTAAAGGGTAGATTCCATTGACTTATTTCTTATTCTAGACAAGGGGTGCTGTTGAATTACTGCTGATTTCCAGTTTAGTGGACAAAATAAGTTTTCCTTGAATCATAAAACGATGCAACATGATAAGGCTAATGCGATACTTGCGAGGCAATCTAATACTACAGCCTTCTCTTCACCTCCATTAAATGTGGCAAATTAAAACACTCCATGTGGGGGCCCAGCATTGCTGTGACTTTAATTGTGGAATTCAGTATGAAGAAGTCCATTTGGTTCTTGAATTAAAGCTTTATTGGTAAGAATGGTGATGTTTGAACATTTCATCTATCCTATTCTTTTACTTTATTTCTCAATTTGTTCAGCATCCAGAAAAAGAATAAGGGCAGACTATTTGATGGACCTTCAAGAAGACTTCCAAATGTGGTTAAATGTCTGCTAATATTGAGAAATAAAGCAAAAAAGGTGGAATTAGAGTGGAGAAATGTATATATATATACATACACAAACATACACACACACACAAATGAGAGGGTTCTGATAAAGTCAAGACAGGTGGCTTAGGGCTTTAGACATGAGTGTATTGGTGGGACATACTGACCTCAGTGGTCTGTAGAGGCTTATATTAGTCACACTGATTTAACAGATTGGCACATGTCTATACCCACTACAGCCTGAGAGTAAAGTCTTGAGTGTTTGCGCACACAGAATGTTAACTACAGTTTATGGCAACTTTGTCCAGAGATGACCAACTATTTCTTATAGAGGCAGGGGTTACAGGGGGCTCTACTTATGTGTAGCTTCCAGCAAACACCTCTTGGACCACTTGGACACAGGGTGAAAGTAAAAGGACCACCGAGCCTTGCAAAAGTTGCAGGATTCACCAATGTTAGTCTCATAAACAAAAGTGCCAGTCAGATGGGTCGTAGCAAGGATAATGGCAATCCCAGGATGCAGACTGCTACAATTTATTACATAGATACAGCTTTCCTTCTGCAGGCCAAAAAACACCCAACTAAGGAGAAAGAGCCTCAGTGCATAGATCTTTGAGACATTTAGGGGTGCAACAAATTTAGCTGTTTTTACCTTGTTTCTCAGCCAGGCCGACTACATTAGGCAGATGAGTACTTTGTGTGTGTTGAGCACCAAGGAGACTCTATCTTCAATCCTTTGCTGCTAATTTAAGAAATCTGCTGCTCCAGAGTTCATTCAGCATCAGGGCCTGGGAGGGAGGGAAATGTGGAGTGCCTGCTCTTGACATTTTGTGTCTTGTTCATGATCTCATGATCTCAAGTTGACTCTGGATGCATTAACTACAAATGAGGGAGAAACTTCTCAGCAGACGGGTTTCTTAGCTCTAAGGAGCTCAGAGGTGAACTGGAAATATGAGGTTTTGAAAATTGGGTATGGGGAAAAAAATAAACCAAATAAGACCAGGTGACCAAACTGCCATCATTGCAAATTTCTGAATTTTGCATAGTCTCACATGTCAATCGCAAATAAAAGTGGCAAAAGGCAAAGGCAGATTTTTAACCCTAGCCATGCTACTTGCATAATGCCAAAGATAACTTCTTTATGGGAGACTTTTCCCTGCTCAGATTTTAGAGTGAAGATTTCAGACAGTTGGAATTTTTTCAGGTAAGAGAGTGTCTTATTGGCTATAATAGGAACCAAGAGTCAGGAGTCCTGCCTTTGCTTCTTGCAATATTTTTTTTTAAATCCTTGATTTATATTATCTATTTATAAGACTAAGAGTAGTAATGTTATCATCAAGAAAATTTGAACAATGGCAGGTAGAATATTTGTACAGTATCTGGAACTCTAACCTGAACTCTTTCAAGTATGAGAACCATAATTTTTAAAAACTATTTGGAGTATACTTTTTATATGTGCCCTTTTTATAAGTAGGCCCTTTTCATATAGTATAGTTTATTTGTTTCTGATTGTATTCTTGTCCCCCTTTCTCGTTGCTTTTTTTTCTTGGACTTTAAATTCCATTTTAATATCAGCTCAGGGAAATACTGTATACAGAAAAAACTGACTGTTGTTAGACAAAGCAAATGTAGTACAGAACGATTTTACTACTATAACACCTTTTCTTTTTAAAAGAAGGAAATGAATGTAATGTAAAAGCCACATTTTTAATAAAACATCACTTTTTTTCAAAAAGGCAATTTAGGATCTCAAGGGAATTCATTTAGTTTTACAGAGTACTGCTGTTAGGAATATTATTACACCATTATGCTTCTTTAGAGCTTCTCAATTAACCAGACTACACAGTTTATGTATTATCCCAGTCAGCAAAGAAATATTTGTCAGCTCTTCTTCAACAGTTGCTTTTTTCAATCCATGACACTGTCAAGTCACCAGGTGGTAGGCTATAACAGAAAAACCATGGTGACTACAGAAACTCTTAGTCTAGAACCAGCATATTTGGAGCTAATCATCCTGGCGATCCCCTGAGTCCATCTGGACCCTAGATCTAGAATGTAACAGACAACCTCAATTATAGGAAAAGGAATAGACCTTGAGATAATCCCATTGTTCCTAACCAAGATTAATTTTTACTTCCAAAATGAATCCAGGTAGGCAGAAACCAATTGTCATACAGAATTGTCACATAAGACCTCATCTAAGCCTAGGTGGAAACATTCAGATAGAGTCTTAAAACACCATCTCTTTAGAGATTCACTTAAATTGACCTCTTGAGAAAAAAAAAATGGATTTGTAAAATAACTTGCATAAGTTAAAACTCAGGTAGTGTGGCTCTAGAGTCCCTGCTCTGGACGTCTGTACTATGTAGCCCCCCTCTTATGGCACTGCTCTGTTCCTACCTCTGCAGAGGAGCAGCAGATGAGGCTCCCCTCTGCTGCTGAATTCTGGCAAACCAGAGACCCCAGTTGCATCCCACTGATATCTAGACTGTTCTTCTGTAGAACTACCACTGCTCTCTCTGCTCCTTCATCCCAGCTCTGGTCTGAGAGCAGTCGCCACATTTATGCCTTCCAGTCATTTACCAGGGAGGTATATCCTGTTTGAGAACAAAATGATGGATTTCCGTGCTCTTTTGGTCTCTCAGATGTGTCTCTTTATTTGTAATGCAAATTAGACTTTATAATGGTAAACTTTTCGAGAGCAGGGTTATGTTTTCTTTTTTGCCTTTCCTACCCTGACGAGTGAATAGTATGCCTTTTACAATTTTTTATTAGTGTGGATCTAAAATTATTCTCTTTGCATGTTTATGTATTTTTTGTATACGTCCTTACACAAGCGTAAAGGCGTCATATTTAGTGGATAAGTAATAGACTTTTATTTTTAAAGCTTCCCCTCTTTACCTTTCAAGTTGCTTTGGAATTGGTTGATATGATTTTGTTACTTTATTGCCAGATACTGGTACATCAGTGTCATATAGAATTTCATTTCTTATATTCTTATGAAATGAATTATATAACAAACTCTCTAGCCTTTCAACATCACTTTTCTCTTAATAGGATAAATAGGAAGGATCGAAGCCTCCATCCAAGGGAATGCAGGGAATCCAGCTCTGTGTCACGAAGATACTCACACTTTATGAAGATACTCAGTAAGTTTTCACATGTTTCACAAATCCATCCTGGGTGTTTTGTGTCAATTCTTCTGGGATGCTGCTTCATATTTCTCCACTGATCACACCTGGCTATAATTCTCCAGGCTTCTTAGTATAGACACAAATCCCTCTCCAGGTTCTCCAAGTATAGACACAAATTCCTCCCAAGAATATAATTGGATTCCCCCTATCTTAAGTTTGGGAAACACAGCTAATACATTTTAGCATACTTTACTGAGGCTTGAAGAAGCCGTAAGGGATTGTAATTTTAAAAAAGGAAAATAAGAACATTAACATGAGATGTTCATCTTAAAACCTAGATTGTATTGACATGCCTTTTCACAGGGTATCACCTAGTAGACTCTTTCCTGAGCCCCAGTCTGCTTGCCTGTTCACAGAGTCCAGTCCACTTAATCTCTTCTGGCTAAAAGTTCCCTTTTTAATATCTTTTCTCTCTCACGTACCATATCCCCGCCCCCTGTCTCAGACTCAGCTAGAGAAAGCTCAGTTTGTACACATAATCAAACTCTTCAGAGAGGCATGTAGCGCCCCCCACCCACCCACCCACCCCAAAGATTTCAGCAAACTTAGGGATCTATTTTTGGATGACAACTTTATCAATGGGTTTCGTAAGAGTAATAATAGATACATAATTTATAGATTCTCAACTAAAACACTTATTATTTATTTTGTTTACAAATACCTAACTCATGAAATATGACTGCTTCTGAAACAAAGGAGGATGATACCCTAAAACAAATTCACTTTCCAACATCAGCCAAGGAGTTGCAGGTGGGAATGCTTGGTGGTTTAAAACACTTTATTTCCTCTCTAACCACCAAAAATTTAGAACTATTAGGATCTACAGTCCCAGATTACCTCCACAAGCTTTGGCTGGTATTGTTGGTAAGGGACTGGCTTATGAATCACTTAAGAAATGAACTTAGGAAAAGCACTAATTACACAGAAGGAGGGAATAGATTATGTGGCATTTTGTTGGCAAGAGTCACTTTGAAAAAAAATCTGTGATCCACTGTCGAAAGGGTAATTTGTGCTTATTCACCCATTGAACTTTGCCCTCTTCTGATGGGTGTGGTAGGTTTAGTCAGGAAAAAAAAAAAAAAAACTCATAGAGATTCTCCACCTTATTTGAATTTCTGGCTATTTCTGCAATACAGAGGTAGTATTCAATTACTTTCTCTACTTTCTTTGTGTATTGTAAATACTCCAATATTAGGAACCTTAACACCAAGTCAGTTAGAGTTGAAGAAGGAGGGGGTGTAATAGAGAGAGAGATAGGTAGACAAACATATGACAGATCATTCTTTGAAAGGTCACCAAATGAAAGCAGAAAGTTTGAATACTGTCTCTGCAAGTTAATTATATTTTAAATTCTAATAGTTTCTGTGCAACCCATAAATGAATCAACAGTCGACATGAGAAAATTTCTGATAAAACTTGATCATCTAATGTATTTTAAATTTCAACACTAGTGACAAAAGAATAGGTTTTCACTGGCAAAGTTAATTTCTTTCTTCTTTTTTTTTTTTTTTGGTTAAAAAATTAACACTTGGAAGTGTGATCTTTGGAAATGTCATTTGTTTTATACTCATGTACCTAACTCTAAAAGAAAACTATTGTTCTATTTTTATCAAAAAGAATTATACAAATGCTATATATGTACGTTACTAAGTACCTAAAATCTCAGTTGTAATTATCCCAGAACTTCTAATGAATACTCAGGGACAGCAAAGACATGTCTGAACAGGTAAATCAGCACATAATTAAATGACACCTGTGTCCCAAATATTGCAATCTTGTAAAGCTCTAACTAGGACTACTTTCTATTGCACAATTTTTAGAGCAGTAATTTTTTTTAAATGTTGCACAAACACGATAAGGACACGAAAGACATTTTTTTCCTCTGGCCACTGAACTTTGATGAGAATGTTATGAGAACCTCATTTCTTACCACACCAATCTCCCATCCTTGACTGTATTGCCCAATAAAGACCAGATTTTCCAAATATTATGTTTTAGCTGGGTTTGCAACAATCACAAGTCAGTCATTAAAAATCTTGGGCATATGGCAAGGTTTATCTTAATAGTATTTTGAACTGGATATAAACAAGCATATTTAAAATTGTAACATCCAAAGAATCATACCTCAACAGTTTGGTTTTATTTACATGCTCCACATCGTCCATTTTAAGTAATTAACTTTTATTGTCCCCCAAATCCTTTTGGAGTGAACAAGTCATTCTTTAGGAACAAAGTTTGTGGGAAAAAAAGGAAACTTTAATTACCCTCTATGGGACATTTTTTTTCTGCTTCAAATGGAACAAAAGTGGTTCTTAGATGTGATTTTACATCATCTCAGTGGCATGTTGAAGTATGGGAGGCAAAAGACATTTATGCTATTACTAAGTCTATTGTATATGTGAGCAAACATAAAGATAGAGCTATTATGTTACTGTACCATTATTCTAATGTTTTGTCTTTATTTTCGATACCCACAGAATCTCTGGAGAATTTCAAAATATTCCCTTTATTATAATGTAAGATGAGTTGTTGCTGCTATTGTTTTAAGGTTGTATCTATTTCTCTGCTAGAGAAATGTTGTTTTGATAAATGAATTATAATTGTAATCCAAAACTCAATTTAGTAAAATTTTACAGTAAAGGTTTTGGTGGCATCCAAAAGGAGAGATTTGACTGATATGCAAATATGATTACTTATGAAGTAGAAGCAAAAAATATATTACATTTATTTTAACTAAGGCAGGACAATTGAGATAAGGTATGCAACCATTGCAATTGTCATTTAAGCATGGCAGATCTTTTGTTTTGGTCTACCCACTAGCATCTCCCATTTTCAGGTTAATCTCCAAACATTTTCCCAGAATGATTTCTCAGGGCTACATATCTCTTCCGGCTTTGAGACAGGATGCTGTGGCTCCCAAAATGTTAAGTCTATTCTCTGGGGTGGCCAGACCTCAGTTGAGGGCAAATCATTCTCAGAATCATTGCTCTGTTCCCATGACCTGGACCTGATTAACCAAATTACAGTGGCAAGCCCAGTATTCCTCCAACCAGTTAGGCAGAAACTTGGGACTCAAGCAAGAGACGAGTCACAAAGGAAAGCAACAAAGTGGAGATAGATTTTTTTCAGGCATAAGGGAAGAAAACTAACACTAGAAAGAAGGGGCAGAATTCTATAAGCATGGATGGTGATGGTAAACAAAAGGATGAAACAAATAAAACATCATAAAATGACAAGCAATTACAGACTCTGCAGTAAGTATATGAGCAAACCTGATATATTAACTAGTTGAAATGTTCCAACTACAGAATCTATGAATCTAACAAAAGAAATAGAATAATAACTAGTGCTTAAATTCCATATTAAAAATCGCCTCTCAGCGCAACTCCATCCTGCCTATGTTTTGTTTTCATAACTCATTTTCTGTGTCTCTAGGTCAAATTGGCCACAGTCCATCTTGTTTTAAAAGTTCATCACCCCAGATCAATCCCACTGGTTAAAATAAGCAATCTTTCCACAACTTGTAAACATAAAACTTGCCTGGAAGGGCCTGCTTGTCTTTCCTTTGTAAATGTTAATCATTTCCAAGTTAACAGTAGACTTGAAACAATTCGGTTTGGTTAGACATGATTTTAACTGACTCTAAAATTTTAAATAATAAAAAAATAAAATCAATAATACCAAAGAAGATAGGGATATTGCCTTATCAATATTCAAAAGAGATATTTATAAGTGTTCCCCAATAAGGCAAGCCACAAGTGTTTGATTTAATATGATTATCCTGTTCCACGACTACTTTATATTGGGGAACTGCACCCATAGACAATTTCAAGATCAAAGTTTTTGTAATATCATTTTTATGTAGTTAAATGAATTAATTAACAAAAAGATATTTATTGCTCGTCTTGAGAATATAATTCATCCAACCAACAATCAATCAGTTTATTTATTCAATGATCATTTATTGGGCACCTCCAAGCCCCAGTTAGAGCCTGAAAATTATCATAGACAAGACTAATATGTTCCAACTCATTACAAGAAGAAGGAACCTTTCAGCAGCCGAGAAATCTTTGTTTTCCCACCATTTTGTGAGGATAAGCTGTTTTGAGAAATGGTGGGGCTTAAGATCATGGAGGAAAATGAGATAAGAGAGTACATACCAATGCTAAAGTCTCTACGTGGGGCAGGGGGATACACTAGTCACTATGTCCTTCCTTCTCTCTGGAAATTTCAACAAAATGAGGATAACGGATGAGACAGTGGCATAGACAGAAAGAAAACAGAAAGAAAAAGTAAGAATCTTCTCTCGAAGATTCTTACTTTTAACAATGTGGTAACTATGAGGGCTTTGTTACCCACATGTGTGTGTGGGTGGGTGTGTGTGCGTGTGTGTGTGTATGCGTGTGTGTGTGTGTGTGTGCCTATTGTTTGGTTATGGCTCATAGTTCCTCCAAGAATAATGTGCTTTTAGTTAATCTTAGGTTATACATTAAAAAATAATAATAAACAGTAAGAATAGTTTGCCTTTAAACATAGTGTACAAAGTAATATTCATTTCAGGAGGATTATTTTCCTTTGAATAATTCTCTTTATAGCTTGTACCTCTAGCTCTCAGTAACCATTAGTATGACATTTTTTCTTAGATATTAACATGATTTATAAGCATCTTTTATCAGACAACAATAAGAGGAATCTTATGTTTGTGAAATGTTTTATAGTTTACAATCACTTTCACATACATTGTTGCATTTAACAGTACTGGCAGGTGACCAGGGCAGGCATAGTTATCGCTGCTTTAAAGAAGCTGAGATGTAGAGACGTTATAAAACTAGTCTAAGGCATCATCATAAATAGTAAAGAAAGCTAGGATTTAAACCCAAACCAGGTGTCTTTCAGCACAGGTCATGTGATCCAGGTTCAATTTCCTCTCCTCCATGCTGTCTCCTACAACATTCTGATCCTGAGTGTATTAATGACGCTATGACTTTTAGTCACCAGCGCTACAGATGTTGATAATATAGGTGATTTTATCCCATATTTAGTTAGCATCATATAAGCGATAGGTAATAAATTACAAGTCACTATTACAGTGCATAAAGCAACCTAAAACATAGGATTAAATCATCATGTAAAGAGTATTATAAATGACTAAGAGAGAGGCAAGAAAATAAAAGGGCAGTGGCTCATTATAAGAAGTTTTTTAAAATTGTTTATTAGAAGAAAAGAATTTAATCTGAAATTTTAATAAAATAATTCCCTTCTTAGAAATTGGCTAATATATTAACCTTCCTGGGGGTAATTTATGTACTTTTCAAAGACATATATTTGGTAAAATGTGTCAAAGAGAAAATATTTACTGAGCTTTTTAATGACTCTTGTCTATACTAGATCAATAAAATTCTGTTTGATTATATTATATTATATTATATTATATTATATTATATTATATTATATTATATTATATTATTATATTATCCCCAAAAAGCAATGTGGTTAACAACTTAGAACACCACTTCTGGAAAGTTGCTCTGGTCCTTATCCACATTTTCAGATATTCAGATTAACAGAGAAATAGAATAATTTTTGAAATTTTTCTTGTTTAACTCAATTTGCCACTATGTATGAAGTATCAGATGCCAAACTCTGGGAAATACAAAGACCAATAAAAAACTCAAACTTGTAAGAGCAACTTCTATGTGTATAGCAAAATTTACTTATAGCCTACATTTATACTTATTAGGTAACATTTGTGGCTGATTCATCAGCACTTACCCCTTTTCTGACAATGCTTTCCACCTACAGAGATGGGTCCTGTGACTGCCTTGCCCATGAGAGCTGGCCACTGGCTCAATCTGAACTAATTAGATTCTCTCTCCTGAATTTTGAATGAGGACCCGGAAACTCCTGTAAATTAGCTCTGGTTATGGATCAGGTGGATACAGGAAATGAGGACACTAGATTGGCTAGGCATCCTGTTAGGTTACCAGGTAAAGTACAGGCATCCTGTATTTTCATTTACTCAATGTGGCACCCCTCTACATGATGTGCTGTGTAAAAGTAGAGAGTAGAAAGCTGCTTTGTACAAAGAGAGTAGAAATATAGAGATAAAGACTATGGTGAATGTGCAGTAGGGGAGGAGATGAGATTGATGGAAAGGAAAAATGTACCAAGAGTTGCCTTGGTCACTAAAGACACTTCAGTCGTCAGTTCCAGTACCTTGGAAGATCTGACTGTATTTCTTGCCCTTGAGTCCTGTGAGATACCTTGATTCTTTATAAGAAATCTTCCTTTTTCTTAAATAGCTTAGAGGATTTCTGTTTTCTTATATCAAACATGTCCTAAGGCATGTATAATATTGTCACACTTTGAGGAAAAGTTTTTATTATTTCACAAACTTTAAAGAATTCATGAAGTCTATGAGATATGTGAATAGAAGACGTTTTTTATTTGTCAGGAGTATGAAAGCTTGCCTCCCTATAATAAATACCATGAAAAGTTTGGATCAATGCTTATAAAAAATTCTGTATTAGGAAACCTGGGATTTACAATAGGTCTCCTTGGGTTCCTAAGAAATATCAGTTAAAGAGTAAACTCATTTAATGCACTTCCTACAGATTGTATTCTAAAATGTTGTACCCAAAGTAAAAACCATGAAGTGGCTAAATTATGAAGTCTTTAGGTATCACCAGTTTCAATTATGCTATTCTTCCTCTTCCCTTTCTTTGCCTCTTTCTTTCTCCCTTTCCCTTTCCATATCCTCCCTCTCCCATTTTCTAACCTCCCTGCCTAAGTTTCTTCTTAGGAAAAGGCCATCGAAAATTTAAAAAAAAAAAAAAAAAAAAATCACTAACATCTCAGTGTAAATTAATCTAAAGTGCTATTCGCACTTGGAGTATTTGCATTTAAAAAAAAAGACCTTAAGAGAGGAGCCAACAAAACATTTCTGAGCTTGCTATAAGTAACAACCCTACAAAATGTGGAATTTTTGTTATATAATATTAGTTAATGGATTGGGGACAGATAATTATGCTGAATGTTCAAGAAAAACATCTTGGTTTGGTTCAGTCTACCCAAGCTGGAGATAACTTGGGTAGGAGATAACTTTTTCTGGGGTGAATCTGGGGAAAGGATTCCATGGGGCTCTAAGCTAGGGACAGTTTTCAATTGAGCAACAGCCCAACTCCCAAAACAGAGCTGACCATGGGCCTAAAGGAAGGGTAAGAAATTATCTAAAATACACATTTGGTAATATATTTCTAGGTCAGTTTTATGGAGAAGTCAAGTAAGAGCAAATTCTCCTGTAAGATTCTTGAACCTAAACAGGACACATGTAGATAGACCTTTCAATTTTACTCGCAAGCTATCAAATTGTTCCTTTTATCCAAAAACTTCTGCTCCCTGCCTGAAACTCTACTAATTGTATGTTCTTTCTATTAATAAGCAATCTCTTTTTTAGAGTTTTAGGGCAGATTATCAGTCATTCATGCCTAAATGTGAATTATGAAAGAATCAATAAGTCCCTAGATATATTTTTGAATGTGGAAATATTCTTGTAGTTAGGGAAGAGGAAGAATTAATTTTGGAATAAGGATCATTTCAAGGACAGGCAGGCCCAGTTATGACAGGACAGCATTAACAATGCTTATTATCTGAAATGCTGGAATTATGAGATAAGAACTGAAAGATAAGCACAAAAAAGAGGCTTTAAAGTCAAGTTTTTTAATTTAAATTTTAATCAACAGTCAATCTGTCCACAATACTACTCCTAGAAACCAGATATAAATATAGCACCTTCGTGAAAATTGCACCATTTTCTCCAGGTGTGTACAGAGACAGGAAAAGAAAGCTACAGTGATGCTGAAAAGGGACTTTTAGTTATTGTTGTTTGTTTAGTTTTGTGCTTTGGCAGGTAGGCAGGGAAAATTGAGGGGAAAGAAAACTAACATATAATTCTTAACTTGTAAACTCGATCTAACTGCATTGTAACAAAGTTGGTCAAGTAGATGATTATAATGAATGTTATAGGAATTGTGGGTTTCAAAGAATTCACAGATCAGTAGTGAACAAAAACTTTCAGTGTATTTTCTAGAATAAGAAAGTATGTTCTAATTTCGTTAACCAATGTCACCATAAAATAAATAAATAATAAAAACGAAACTATGTTATATCTACAGAACATAGATTTTTGTGATTATATTAGTGGTTGTCGTCTTTAAAGAGAAGTAATTTTACCACCATCTTTATCATCAAACACTAAAAGATAAAAACGGTAGTTCCCAAACCATTTCTCTTGGAAATCTGGGGCATAGAGCAGGTATGGCGACTAGGAATCGAAGAAGTGTGTGTGTGTGTGTGTGTGTGTGTGTGTACATACATGTGTATATTTTTTTCTTCCAGTCAATAGACACTAAAAGTGTAACAATGACCAATGGCATCTTTTGAAAGTAAAAAAATATATAGAGAGAGAGAGACCCACTAAGGTAGAGTATTTACATAGTATTTATATACGGGCAAAAAGACAAAAACAATAACATCTCCTCTCCTAATGGAGGCAACGACCCAATTAAAAACAAAAAAAGATAGAAAATGGGATTTTAGAGTAAAAGAATGGCAAGGTCCAATACAATAACCTTATCAGGCAGCACATTTCTATGATTTATCCAATTCCTTACTAGTAGTGGTTGCATTCAGTATTGCTCTAAAGGAATTGTCCTTTTAGAAATCATTTTAATATTCTTAAATTTTATTATAAGCTTTTCTCCAGACATAATTATAATTAACATTTTCTTATAATCCTCTAGACCTTTTTCTCTGCATATTTTTTCCACATAAAACTAAGATTTAAAAATGACACCAGACTCTTCATTTTATGTTTTTCAGCTTTTTGAAGTATAATTGACTAATGAAAAAAACATTTTTTTTGATGAGAACATCTAAGTTCTACTCTGAGCAAATTCCAATTATACAATAGAGTGTTATCAACTATAGTCTTTATGTTATACATCAGGTCCTTGGAACTTATCATCTTATAACTGAAAGTTTGTACCGTTTTACCAACCTCTCCCTATTTCTCCCACTCCCCAGCCCCTGGCAACCACTTTCTTACTCTGTTTCCATGAGTTCGACTTTTTTCAATATTATTTTTTGTATATGTCTTCTGGCTTCTTTAATTTCATATTAATCCTTGAGAGCTGCCTTTTCACTTTATAAAATGTAATGATTGTACAAATAATTGTTTTTCCTATATAGTTACAAATATAAAATAAATCACTCAGTGAAGTTCTGAATGAACCCCTTGTCCTAGGTATTTTTAGGGATAGGGTCTCGTGGATCAACCCCTATGAGAATGCTCTGGGTAAAGTGCTTCTAATTTTTCTATCTGGGCATTTTAAAACAGAGTCTCTGGTGAATGGTGACACTAAATATATACTAAATAACAAGTACAGTGCCCAAAAGTCAACTATTTAATTTAAATGAATTTTTCAAAGAGCATCCATTCAGTAACATGCCCACTCCTTTACCATGTACAATTACACCTAAATATCCATAGTGTAGTTACAGAATACTGGTTTTCTGACTCCAATTGGCTTCTCTTTGTTGTAATTTAGCTAAGATCCACTTGTTCATGAATAAAATAAAACTATCTCTAAATTTAGTAAGTTTATACTGCTTATCAAGGCTATTAGAGTCAATTTCTACATTAGTTGGAAGATTAGATCATATGACCTGTAAGAAGTTTTTCAACTATAAAGGGAATATTTCAATTCATCCAAGTTTATGATGGATATTTAGTTTAGTCTATCATGAACTTTTATATATGAAATTTGATCATTATTTTTTTTCCTGTGGTAAAACATAAATTGCTGCCCTTCTCTAGGCATTTAAGAAAACATAGATTTTCATAGCTTAATACAGGTAGAACTTAAAATTTTGTTTTATTATAAAACTAAAATATGCTCAATAAGTAAATATTGGAAAATACAACTAAATACAAACAGAAAAACTAATTACAAAAAGTTAATCACTGCTAACATTTGGGTGTATGTCCTTCTCTGTTTTCCTAGTTACAAACAGATATTTTCTAACAACAAAAAAAATCATGCTATAATACTATTTTAACCTTGCTTTTTTACTTATTATACATTATAAACATTTCCCATGATAAAAATCTTCTAAAACCACATTTTAATGGCCATTTCTTAACAACATACATATACCAAAATGTGCCTAACAAAACCCAAACGTTTGGTCATTTATGAGAAAAAAAAGATCACTGTGATGAGCAGCTCTACATGTATAACTTTGTCATTGTTGTCTTAAGATAAATTCTAAGAAGTGTTATTTCTGGGCTAAAGGGTACCAGAAAGAAGGAAGGAAGGAAGGAAGGAAGGAAGGCAGGCAGGCAGGCAAGAAGGGAAGGAGGGTTGGAGGGAAGGAGAGGAGGGAGAGGGGAGAGAGAGAGAAAAGGAGACACATTTTGTCTTGCATGGCCAAGTTGCCCTCCAGAAAATTAACTCTTGTTTGACCCTTACTAGTAGTATATGAGAGTTCCACCTTCCACACAATCTCTATAGAAAATAGATTTTTTTCCCCCGAAGTCCTTTTTCTGCACCCAGTGTTAAGTGGTACTTAAGGAAAGGGATTGTCTTGTGATTGTTTGCTCAGTACTTCATATCGTGCCTACCACATAGTCTGTGTTCAAGAAATATTTATTAACTTAAAGAATGAGTGAATAAATATATGCTATTCTAAGCTAAACAGAAAGTGAATATAAAGAAATAATAGAATGCAGAGGGGAAAAAAAAAAAAAAAAACTAAAGAGAGAATCAGGTTAGCTCTGTTCCTAACCAGATTTATCACCATAGGCAAATAATTTAACCCGTCTGACCTCTTTTCAGGATTAACTCCATGGGCATGCAGCCTGTGAAGTCACATAGGGCCCAGCGCTCAGAGGCATCCTATGATTGGTTTTATGCTCTGCTGTCTCCAGCTTGAATGTGTAATAATTTTGAACAAAGTGCCCAACATTTTCATTTTGCTCTGGGCTCTGCAAATTATTTGTAGTCGTGCCTTTACTACCTCATCTGTAAAACAAGATTAAAAAAAATAAGGCCCATTCAAACCATAGCAATTCTGATTCAATGAGTTTTTCCTGAATGCTATACAAGAGACTACTATTTAGGTACATAAATACCTTGGAACAATTTTGAGGGCCATTTTAATTGCTTGATGAAGATTCTTCTTTCTGTGAATCTCTCAGTCTTTTTCTCTGACCCATCTCCATCAGTTGTCTCTTTCAGCCTCTCCCTTCTGATTCTGCTTCATAATTGCATTGGATTGTATTTACTCTTGCAGCACTGCAATCATTAACCTTTAAGTGTGATGGGATTGGAAAAAAGAAAGTTACTTCTGATGATAAATTCTTCTGGTCTGAAAAGAAAGACTTATCAAACATAGTTTTTTTGTAATGAGGTCACTGAGCAGAAAAAAAAGAAAGACTTTGAAAAATCAATTTGAGCTTCATAAGCATTGACTCACAGATAAATAGAATCATGGTATAATACGATTCTACCCTTTCTCCCTCCCTTCCTTTCTTCCTTTCTCTCTTTCTCTCTTTCCTTTAACTGTTTCTAAAAGCAACTCATCTCAATCCCCAAATAAAGTATAATTCCATAGAGGGCAGTTCTCATACACAACTATTTCAGAAAGGAACAAATGTTGCTCCAGTTTTATTTTTGAGTAATCATTTTGAATATAAGTGATGGATGACAGAGGAAAAAAATCACAGCGAGCTACCCAGAGATGGGAACAGCATGCAAATTGCACTAATTTAAATTACCTTTCTTCTGTACTCTAGAAAAGTGCCATTTTTATTTTAAAACATTTATAACCATTTCAAGATGTTATCTGTCCAACACACATAATGAAATGTGGTGGATAGACATTCTGCCATTTTACAAAGGGATAGAAAGTAAAAATAACCTGCACCAAAGTTACACGGAGCTTACATCTCTAAGTCTAATGCTTTCTGCTGCATCTTAAAATGTGTAATAAGAAAACACTACCAAGTAGTGGACTGGGATACTTTGAAAGGTTCTATCTTTTCTAAAATGTTTGCTCTTTAGACTTCATTATATATAGAACAAACTATGTGATATAAACCTTGACAACTTCGTTTTCCCCCTAATGAGTAGGGCTTTTCAACAAAGCATGTATTTGGGAGAATTTTGATAACGTTGACAGGGTTGGTATTCTGAGCATCTCCCTGAGATCTGGGTAGATAGAGCATAATCACAACACAACATATGTCCATCAGTATACAGTTGGCAAAAGTACCTATTTTGGTTCAAGTATTCTGTCAGTTTTGCTTTTTGTTTGTAATTATATGATAACATATTGGCAATGTGTAGTCTATGAAGACAAATTAGTATGGATATTTGGAAGGTCAACTAACTTTTGACTATTATAGTTCAAATTAAGATGTCAAAGAAATTAATAGTCTAATTACCAGCGTGCGTTAAAGCAGCTTTTGTCAGGGCCTGCCTTACTCTCAGGAAATAGCAAGGTAAGCAATGAGAACATCTGGTTTATCTAAAAAAATAATTAGGAGTTATCGAAGCATGAGACAAATTTTATGTATTTAATTTTGATGTGTATGTGGAGATTCATACATTCATTCATTCATTCATTCAAAATTTTGGGCATTCGACATATACTAGGCATTGTGTTAGTGCTGGTGAGTAAGACAGACATGACATATCAGATAAGATTAGGTTTAGCTGAGAGTAGCAGAAGACCACTCTCTCCCCGCCCAACCCAAAAATAATAGCATTAGCCTAATCAAGATAGAATTTAATTTGTCCTTCACTTGTAAGTCTGAAGGAAGCAGTTCAGAGTTATTATGTTGGTGCCACTGCCTGAAGTCCTTAGGGACCCAGACTACATTCAAGTATCTGCTCTGCCATCCCTAGGGTGTAGCCTCTGTCTTCTTCATCCAAATGGAATACAGTCATCTGATCCATATTCCAAAAAGCAGGTTAAAGAAGAGAGAAAGAAGCAGAATTAAATGTTTGCCAGCCATGTTTTAAGAAGACTTCCCCAAATCTGCCATACATTTCTTAATTTACATACAATTTATCAGCAGTCAATCTGAAGGCTCAAATCTAGGTAAAAGGGTGCCTGGGAAATATGTCTTTAGTTCAGGCATTCATGTATTTAACAAAAAGTCAGCAATTATCTAATAGAAGAGAAGAAATGTCAGGGATAAATAACCGATTTCTGCCATACATGACCTCTTGTACCTAATACACCTATCAGAGCTGCAGGAGTGAGAAAGAAGAGCAAATTCAACTTCAGGTGTAATTTACCAATTTCAAAAAATCCTTGTAGAGGTAATGTTAATTAATAACATAACTTAGGTACCACTTTCTTTAGGAAGTCTTCCCTAGCCACCTCTCCTCACAGGCACAAGATTAGATACCCTTTTTATAAGCTTTTCCCTTCCATCTTGTGCAGTATCTATCATACCATTTATTACAGATATAATACTCCTCTGCTTATCCCTTCCCCACTACCTCCTACCCCAACTTGACTGAAATGCCTTGAGGGCCCAAACAGGAATTTGTTTTCCTTTGTATTCCTAGTATTCCCAGCCTAGTGTATGACACATATTAGATTCTTGAAAAGTGTCTACTACCTGAATTGGATGAATAAATAAACTGCAGATAAAGGATCACTAATCAAATATAATAAAGGTAGTTATGGCAGAGTAAGTTTAGAGAGAATTTCTACAGCTTTCAAAATAATTAGCAGCAATTTTTTTTGCTTATGAATACAAGAGATTCTTTTATTTTTATCAATATTTAGAATATCCTCTGATTTTCTAAGCATGTTAAATATTGCTGACAAACAGAATTAATTGCATTTAGTCAGTGATGAATGTTAGGACAATTGTAAAAATTTTTAAATCACCCTTTTATTAATATTGCCCCCCAAAACTTTCTTAAACTACTTGTAAAAAACATAAATAGCTAATTCTACCTCCTCTATACAAATTGTAACATTGGGCTCAGAATGACACAATTGGAAATAGAATGACAGACATGACTATAATCAGTGTCGTTTCCTAGTTTTATACCCTTACCCAATTCTGGTGGGGTGGGCCTTCAGTGGACAAAGCTTTCACCAAAATGGGTTCTATAGCTCCGTCTCTTTCCTTCCCTCCATTAACCATATATAACCTTAAAAAGAAATTTAATCTTATATGATTTATTTTTTAGCCTTTAAAAAATTTTAAACCTGTTTATTTCCTATTGTAATTATTCATAACTTTTAAAATTCTTTGGTCAAACGTGCATGTTTTTCAGATGAGAAATTCAACTGATGAGACAATTCTAAATTTCCAACAGCTTGGTTTTAAGAAAACTGTGTCTGGAATAGAAGTTTGTTAAAAAGCCTCCAGTTTTTTTTCTCTAGCACTGTATCCTGTTATTTAATTAAATTAATTAATTAATTAATTTTAGGCGAGGCAACTTTTGGTTGGCCTCACAGATTGCAAGGACCTTGTCAGCTTACAATCCCTTATTTTTTATTTTTTATTTATTTTTTTACCCCTCAGCACCTGGTCTTCTTAGGTGGTCTCCCATCCAAGTACTAACCAGGCCCGACCCTGCTTAACTTCCGAGATCAGATGGGATCAGGCTTATTCAGGGTGGCAAGGCCATAGACCGTATCCTGTTATTTTATGATTTATTCAATTACTAAACATTCGTTGAATAATAACTATATGTAAGGCAGTGCCTATGATAATATAAAAATCTGCATTTGCATTACATTTTCATTAATTTAGGCCACATGATATTTACAATTAACTACAGATATTCTATTTTAGATTACTATTAATATAATTCTATATGTAACTGAAACATAAACAATGAATTGGAAATAGAAAATAATTGTTGAAAATCAAATATATACCCATGTATGCATATAATGTTCTATATAAAAAGACAAATTGTCAGATGAGAAAAATATTCTTGCTTTAAGCAATTAGTAGCTCAAAATATTAAAAAAAATGATCTCTTCAGAGAGTACTGGTGAAATATGTAAAACTAACGATGAGGGGGAAAATGATTCTCCTTTGAGTTTTCATTTTTCCCTTGGACTCAGGTCATAAGATCTAATAACCTTTATCACTCATAGCTATACATATCATTAATGATTATAAACTTATTTATTTTTATTCCCCTAGTTCATCCAACTATAGTATTTGATTTTCTAAGTACTACATATTATTTTTATCAATATTTTTCTAGGAAGAATTTAAATTTAAAAGAAACTTCCATAGATCTCTTTAACAAATTGAATATAATGTTGAATCTTCAATATAATGTTGTCCTTCAATTCCTCACTCAATATAACTACAAATCTTAGTATTTTTAAAACCAGGTAGACACTCTGTAGAAAGCAGCTATTTCATACACTGCTATGCTGCTCTTGGGCCCACGCCATTTTTTTCCCCTCTATGTGGAATAGTCTATAAAAAGCTAAAGAGAATGTTAAATCTCAGAAAGGATAGAAACATGACTCACTGGCAAGTTGCAGCAATACAAACAGAAATAAGAATCAAATACGAGTGCTTTATAAAATATAGGGCACTATGTAAATCTAAGTACATTATTCATTCATGTAAATAACATTTATTGCATGCTAAGAGATAAAGATAAAAAAAATGTTTTCATTTAGGGAGTTTAGGGAGGAGAAAGAGATGCAGACTATAATTATAATTTGGTAGAGACAATATGGGATTATGGTGGAAGGAATAAATAGGTTGGCCCAGACGAATTAGGGAATGTTTCTGAGCAGAAGTAACTTTCAAACTAAGAATTTAAACTTCAGTAGAGATTTGTTAAGTAACCAGGGAAGATGGTATTCTAGGCAGAAAAAGTAGCATGCACAGAGACTTGAAAGACCCTGATTTGTTCAGAGAACAGTAGGCCATTCCATACGACGAATACATGGGCAGGCAGGGCTTAGATCAAGAAAGACCTTGAATGCCAGGTAAATTGGCTTTGGATTTTACCCTCTAAGTTTTTCGAGCCATGAGAGGATTTTATGCAAGAAAGAAACATAATCAGATCTGCGTTTTTAAAAAGATCCGTTCTGGTAGCAGTGATGAATGTTCATATTAGGATATGGGAAATAAGGAAGAGAAATAACTTAGGGACATATTTAAAGGACAATTAATAAAATTTATTAACCAACAAATTGTGGGGACACCACCCACCTTCCCCTTTCCATGAAGTCAAAAATCCACATGTAATTTAAGTTGGCCTTGGCCCTCGCATATTGAGATTCCCAAGCATGGATCAAAAACAGTTTTCAATCCACGATTAGCTGAATTTGCAGATGGGAAACCCAGGGACACAAAGGCCAACTTTATATTTATTGAAAAAAAAATCCGCATATAAGTGGACCTGCACAGTTCAAAGCCATGTTGTTCAAGGGTCAACTATATTATTACATGGAGCAGTGGTTAGCTTATATAGTAATCAGATGTTAGGGTGTATAAAAATCACCAAACACTTAATGACTATATTATATATCTTTGCACAGCCCATTTTCTTGTTTTGAATTTGTTAATAATGCCTGTTATAGAGCCCTTAGTACAAGTTAAGTATGATATTGCATGTGTAAGAATGTTGTAAATTGCTCTTTCAAACTTTTCTATTTACAAATCATCTATGTAGCAGAAAATCCCAAACAGTTCTATACAGCAGGCATTTTACTTGTGCCTGTCCACTGTAACAAAATATCCCTAACTTCAGCCATTGTAGTGTTCACCCCATAAAAGCAGAGGTCTTTAGAGGGGAAAAGAATCATATGTAATGTCTTAAATAGACCAGTGCTGTTACTTTATAGATGAGGATCCAGAGGTTTGAACTGGGAACGGAGGTTAAATGATTTGTTCAAAGTCATACAGCTAATTAATGGCAAGGCCAGATATGACTGAATGTCACCCCACTCTATGAAGCCCTCTGCCCCTACATTATAACATACTTCTTTTTTTAATTCTCTACTATTTGAACTT
Source organism: Pteropus alecto (assembly GCF_000325575.1). Classification (NCBI taxonomy): domain Eukaryota; kingdom Metazoa; phylum Chordata; class Mammalia; order Chiroptera; family Pteropodidae; genus Pteropus; species Pteropus alecto. The sequence goes on from NW_006436288.1 coordinate 5,277,787, forward strand.
TAGTCTTTCTCTTTTACAGCAAAGAACAAAGTAGATGATTAAAGCTTTGCTGATCAGGGCAAAGGAAGAGGTGTTTAATTTGAGCAATTCTAGGGGTTCAGTTGTAAAATCCTTGAAGACATTTTTGAACTATCTCCTTCTCTTTTATTCTCAAACCACCAGGCAGATGCCAATCTAGTCTAGAACCCCAGCTGTAGTAGAGAGATAAGCCGGCAGCAGGGTAACTAGTACTGCTACATATTTCTTTCAATGATCCCCATTTATAATTGAAGAGCTCTCCAAAACATCAATATTAGAAGACTGTAGTTTGAGACAGGCCTTGAGTGGTTCACAGACAGGCTTGGAAAAACAACTGTTATGGAAGGCTTATTTCTACGACAAGGACAGAGATGCTACTACTTCCCACACTATACTTAAGTATTTATATCGCCATCTCCTTTTTCTAAGCTTCCCAGAGCAGGCCAAATCTTTCAGTCCCTATCACAGGGAATAATGGCTAGCATGCAGTTCGGATCCTATATATGGTTGTTGAATGAATGAGTGAAATAATTTTATCCATAACTCTCTTATTAGTTTACTCCTTAACAGAAAAAAAAAATCTCTAATAAATTGACTTCCACATGTTATTTTTTGACCCTATCTTAGACCCTCAATCTCCATCCCTTCTGCCTAGACTTCCACTAAGTTAATTCCACTAAACTAATTTTGCCTTTCCTTGTAACTTTTCATGATATATAACACTCTGCAGTTGACTCGTTAAGGGAACGGTTTACCATATTCTTTATTTTGTGAACTGATCCTGTAACAAAATATATAATGTAACAAATATATTTGGAAAGAAAACCTAATCAAAGTCAGAAAACTTTGTAGGTAGATTTTACTAAACATTAACATACATGCATAAGACACGTTTCTTGATAGAAAAAGGAATATTTTTCTCTTAAGAGTCTCTTCTTCCATTTTCTAGAGCTCATGCTTTTTTCACTACCTTTAAAAGGGGGGACAAACTGATTTGCTGATTTGATGTCAACTTGTTCTGTTTCTTTTTTCATATTTTAAGAAACTTTCTTTTAAGTTTTTCTTGTTACCATGTGTATTTTTGTTATATTTGAACTGGAAGCTCTTAAGAACAAGGATTGCCCTCTATATATAGAGTGATGTTTATTTTTAATGCTCAGTAGTTTTTAACCCTTTTCCTTTTTTTCAGAGAAGCTGCAATAGTCATAGGATAATGCTCGAAAAGGCAAATCATGATATAAGAAATCGAAGAATCTCATAGGATGAAAATATTAAAAATGCAATAAAAAGCAGAGGTTAGATATGAGTTTAGGTCTGAGTCAGTTATTGAAGAAGTATAGGGTGATAAAAAGGGGATATGTTATTTGGAAATAACTCTGTTGGGAGGTCAAGGCATGGGAAGAAAATGAAATTCTATAACCATTCTAGTACTGACTCAAAGTTGGGGATGATTGGGTGATGGGGAACACAGGATTCCTGACCTTCCACAGTGAAGCAGACACATATGTCCACATAAGTGGAAGGTAAAGCAGATCAGGATAAGGCAGTAAGGTTATAGAAAAAAGGCATTATAGAAAAATTTTAAGAAAAATACAGTTTCCCTCATTAAGAGTGAAAATTATCCAGAGTACCTGAGAATCTAATGTACGAAGCTGCTTTTATTAGCTCCTAGAAACCACGAGGACTATTCTTTCTCTAAATCAGAAGCATGCCTCATTTTGTACTAAATTTTTTACTTACTGCTTTTTCCAAATTTTGGGACATATTATAGAATTGTACTTAAGATTTTAGATTTGACCCTTTAAGCACAGTGTATGCAATTTCTTAAGATACATGTTTTTATTAAGCGAATCTCTTATCACTTTTTGAAATATTCCTTACACTAATGAATCTTATAAAATCAAAGATTCACAGGTAAAAAGAATATAAGAAAAAAATATGACCAATGTAAAGACTTCTCAGCAATACAGTCAAAAAGTCAAACGTTATAGCTGGACTGAGGTATTAGATTTCTAAGAGCGTTATGATATTTAAAAGATTTGCTTTAGATTTTTAAAATTTGTAACCGTCGCATAAAATATAGTTGATAACTCTTGATTTTCTTGCTGTTATAGCCAGTGACCAATGATGGTAATGTGGAACATTTCCTGCTAGTTATTCATTGATTAAAAAAAAAAAGTCATTTTTTTCAGAGACTGAGCAGGAGATAAGATGTCAAGAAGTAATAAGTAGTGAAATGAAAGAGGAGAATGCAAAAGAACCGAGGAGAGAAAACATTAAAGTGACGTTATTTTTTTCCCCTGTGTATGCAGATAGACAGGAAAATTATAGCAGTAATTGCAGACTCCTTTTCACCAAAGACAGAATGGCCTTGGAGAATTAGAGTAGGAGAGAAAAAGTCCATAAAACTGCATTCTCATCCAGGCCCCACCTGACTTGCTGGGTATGGCTCTGGCAAGGTCATTTACCCTTTCTATGCCTTAGTTTCCTTAAATATTGAAAAAGATTATTTGCCTCTTTGAGCTACTGGGAAGTTGAATGAGATAAATGCTTAAGAAGCACCCAAAACTGGCAAGAGAAAGGTGCTATAAGAATACCACGTACAGTAGTACTATTATTATTGAACTGTGTATCCTGTTGGAATGAGTCATCTTACTGCAAAGATGCATAAGCAATTTCAAGTGTGGCTGAGGACCAGACACAATGGCAAGAGGCAAGTACTCTTAGGTGGTGTTAAGAAAGACTTCAGTTGCAGTGAAATCTGACCTTCTCTTGTTCAAAGAACAAAAAAGGTGGAAGGGGTGGGGACCCGGATAAACAAGACTTTTAAATTAAGTATAATCATGTGGTTATGCAAACAGACTTTTAAAATAGTAGAGCCAATTTGCATCCAGGATTTGCCACTTGCTACTAAAACCTCGTTTTTCCCATCTGGAAAATGGGGATTATAATCTGTAATTATAGCATCTATAGGATTGTTGTGGGGATTTAAAACGTACACCATTTCAAGGACTTTGTAAAGTTAGCTATTATGTAATTTAGGGGAGATAGAGGAAAGCAGAAATGCAGATTGACGATAAATGAATCTTTAAAAAAGATGTAAGAGAAAAGGCAAGTTTTTATTTTATAAAACATCATATGATTTAAGGGGCCTAGGAAGAGGAAAATTTGTTTTGTCAAGTCTGAATTCATTCATTTTTCACCGGTCCATGGTAACTAGTCAAATCTTTTGATATCTGGCACACAAAAACACAAGCAGGAAAAGCCCTCCGTGTGCTTTAATAAAAACAGTTTTTATTTTAAAGATATATATATATATATATACACATATATATATATATAACATTTGAAAAAATCTCTCGGCTATCCAATGCATCTTATAAAACAAAGCTCAGATGCTGTGTTTTTGTTGTTTGAAAGAGCAAGCAGTCAGGGGCGCGGGGATTACGCGCTCCTTGAATCGCGCTCTGAGCTGGAAAGCCTTGGGGCAAAGCCCTAGGGTCAGAGCGTGTTTTTTATCGATCCCGGAACCTTCGCGGGAGCGCGGGGAGAGAGGGGGCGGGAGCGCCGGAGGGGCGTGAGGGAGGGGTCTGGCCGCAGAGCGCAGCGCCGCTCGCCCATCCCCCCAGCGCGCGGCTGG
>NW_006436288.1:5281600-5285043 GCF_000325575.1 Pteropus alecto
CTCGCTCGCTCGCTCCCTCCCTCCTCCCGCGGCGGCAGTAGGAGAAGGCGGCGGCGACGGCTGGGGATCAGACATGGCGGCGGATCTGAACCTGGAGTGGATCTGCTCCCTGCCCCGGTCCTGGACTTACGGGATCACCAGGGGCGGCCGAGTCTTCTTCATCAAGTAAAGAGCCGGGGACGGCGCGGGGGCCCGAAGGTTGGGAGGCTGGCAAGAGGGGGAGAGCGAGCCCGGTCTGTGCCGCTTCAGCCCCCTCGGTTCCTCCGGCGCTCCCACTCACGCTCGGTCTCTGCCCCTTCTCTCACCCCTGCAGCGAGGAGGCGAAGAGCACCACCTGGCTGCACCCCGTCACCGGCGAGGCCGTGGTCACCGGACACCGGCGGCACAGCACAGGTAACGCGGAGCCCGGCCGGGCCCGAGCAGAGTTGGGCTCCGTCGGGAGGAGGCGGCAGAACCCTGGCCGCCAGCCTTCCGGCAACCTGCCCCGAACCGCCGTCCCTGGGAGGCGGCGAGGTGGGGCGGAGGTCGGCGGGGGTGGCCGCAGGTATAAAGACCACGGGGTGCCCGCCGCCGGAGTTCTCTCGAGTCTCTGGACCCTTCTCTTCTCTGCAGCCTTTCATCACCACTTGGAGACGGCGCCCTCTTCCAGCGTCCGCTCCCCCATCTCAACCTGGACACCCCCCCCCCCATGAGCCTGGGGTGGCCGAGTCCCCTCTCCCAGGAAATCTGAAATTCTGAGTTTTTCTTCCCGCAACCACTCCCGAATCCCCCTCCTGCCCCTCCTCCCCCTCCTCCAAGCATCCTTTTTTCCCGCCCCCACCTCTTTTCAACCTTTAGGAAGTCCTTTCCCACTCCCCTCCCTGCAGCCCGGGACCCTGCCAGCGGTCCGCCAGGATTCGGTATTCACGGCCTCTCCCTCCTCCCGGGAGAGCTGCCCCCTGCCGTGCAGCTTCCTCCTCCTCCTAGGTGGAATTTGTGGGTTGGTGGTTGATTGAGGAGGAGAGGAGTTTGGGGGCGGGGGCGGTGGTGGTGCGGTGATCCTCTCTGACCGTGAACAGTTCTGGAAATGCTGGGCGCTTTCCCTCCTTTCGGGAGGAGCAGCCGGAGCCGGAGCAGGCATTGCAGCTGCAGTTACTGGCCAGCCGGATTCAGAGTCCCCGGCAGTAGCGCTGAGGTTGCACAGACCGCCAGGAGGCGGTGGGCGTGCAAGGGGGTGTCCCACGTGTGGGCATTTGTGCACTAATAGTGGAGGTCGGCGGGGAAGCAGATCTCTCCGGTGCCTTTGGTAGCTAGTTTAAATGGTAAATGTGAGTTGAGCTGGAGAAGAGCTGGTTGTAGCTTCGCTGCTGGTCTGGCTTTCTTTTGTCATTTTTTGTTTACATACGTGAAAGTTGTTTGTCTTTGAAATGTAACATGCGTTCTCTTGCTGGCCTGCCTCTATTTCTGGTGATTGGAAAGGTTTGAGAACAGTTGAGGTCGAAGGTGGGGCCGCCTTCAGCAGTCCTTTAGAGCTGCCCTCCAAGATAGTACTTTAACTCGGAGATTCTGTAAGTCTCTTAAAGTTGCCAAGAAATTGAATAAACTTGCCTTTTCTTTTAAATTGTGGAGTTCACTGAAATGAGTAATGTCTCCAAATTTGCAAAAAGGTGGAGGAGGAAAGAGAATGTTGCTGTAGCAAACACGAAGTTACGTTTTTAAGGCATTTCTGACTAATAACACTGTCATTTCTTAACTCCCCAGAGAAGTCTTGACTTCAATATACCTTTCAATATTTTGCATACATATTTCAACTTTGCTGGCCTCTTTGCCTTATAGATAATAAATTTATTTCAGAAGACAATATGGTCTTTAAATTATTTAGCCTCATCGTCTTCTGGAATTGTTTCTTGCTTTGGTTATGTGTAAACATATCCCATTTACCCCCACAGATTTGATAACGTTCACACTACAGAAAAATTGTATTCTCTTATTTCACGTTAATTTTTTTAAAAAACATGCTTATGATATTTTTCTGTTTTGGTTTACTTTGATTTGACTCTGGTTTTATACACACATCAATGGTTTTTTACTTCAGAGAAGTATTATGATTAACTCCAAGCCACTAGTCATTTGTAAGTAATACGTAGCACATAAAGTTACCTTGGCTAACCTGAATTATTCCCAGGTTTATTACTTGAAATTTCACATTTCTTAAAGTCAAGTCTATAGAAACACGTTTAAGTATGTGATGTCAGATTTCTTTTCCCCTGATTAAGTACTCAGAAAGTTCTTTTTCATCAGTGACACTTTCTGGATGCATTCATTCACGTAGCTGAAAGGTATGGTCTTAAAGAGATGCAGTGTCCTTAAGAAGCAGCAGGTGTTGCCTTTTATGTAGTTTTTTTGTTTTTTTTTCAGTTTTTTTTTTTTTTGGCCAACTGTTCGTGAGAATTTTTACCTAAGATTAGAAGGCTTCCCTTTGTTTTTTTGGATGCCGGAGTGTAGCTCCTCTCCACTCTGATTATTTAAGTGTATAGTCATGTCACATAATCTCTAATATCGTGAGACTTTTCTGGAGGTTTTCAATTTGAATTGCCATTTTCCCAAAATGATATATCTACTATAAGTTTTATTTGGTTGGAAACCTACTTAATAAATGAAAATAGCTGATCATGAAACATGAATGATTAAAATGACTGAAATTTATTTTGTTATCCCACTGAAGGAACACTAATTGTGAAATATGTGTGTTTTAGATTTGCCTACTGGCTGGGAAGAAGCATATACTTTTGAAGGTGCAAGATACTATATAAAGTGAGTTTTTTCCTTATGTTCTTTTCCTTAGTAATTCTAATGTGATTAGTTTTATGACCAGATAACATTATGATTTTTAAAGATTTTTCATAAAATGTCGACTTTAACTTTTATAGTGTTGGAATTTTGAGAGAGAAGACACGTTATTTGCCTGGACATTCGTTGATAAGAAAATTAGATCATTTATGGCCACAATTACATTTTTGGTCCTTCTGTATATATTCCTGGTGATAGAGCATTATAATGATTTGTCTTTAGCATCTTTTTTTCTTTCTAAGTGAATTTTGTTTGTTGACCAGAGCTGTTAGTTAATAAATAGCAAAAGTGATGTAAAGCTAGTTTACAGTTTGATGAGTAATGACAGGGCTGAAAGTAAAAACAAATAAATACTGAATATTTCACAAACATCTTTTAGAGCATTATTTGTAATTTGCTTCAGTTTACTTAATATATCTGCGTTTTAAAAGTATATCTAAATGTTTTACTGATGTTTGTGATTGAATAAAAAGGGCTTTCAGTGGAGCATAGAGGAGAGATGACCAGTCCTCACCTTTAAACTAATTCTATAAAATATTGACCTAATTTTTAGTCACAGTTAACTTGTTAATACTTGGAGACAAATACAATGCTTGAAGTGAACATTATGTAGG
>NW_006436288.1:5285335-5298228 GCF_000325575.1 Pteropus alecto
GGAAAATTTTTTTTATCCCCCAAGGGAAAATAAAGGTGGCTTTATCTTCCTTTTAAATTAGAAACTTGTTTACTTAAGAGCTTGTTTCTGTTGTTTTAAAATTTTTTGCTTAATTTTAAGGAATGGAAGCTTGAAAGGGAATGCTTAAATACAAGATTTGGTTGAGATGTCAATAGTTTATTAATAACAGCAGATTCATAGCTAAAGGTACCTTTATTCTATCAGGCCCATAAGGTATTTTACTAAGTGGCATTTTTAAGATCATGCCATATTCCACTAAATTATAATTACTTGTGTGGCTTTAACATTTTTTTTTTTAAGAATGATATTTACATAATATTTCAAGGATTGTAGGTATTAAGAATGCTTGCTTTTGGATGTTAGAGCAGAAGTAAGATACAGCAATGGAGTAATTTTATGATGTGGTCCTTCTTTGGATATTTTTCTTACATCTTTTATTTGGAGATTGTGTTATACATTACTAGATGACCTAAAAAATAAAAGCACGAGTAATGTGCAGAGTCACCAAGTATTATTTCTAGTCATTATTTTCATCTTGAATTAAAGTAAATTTTTATTGCAATGAAAAGCGATGCTTCTTTTTTTGGATGTAGTATTGATATTTCTGAAGAAAGATAGGTTCATTTATTTTTATTCAATGTAAGTTTAACTACTGTACATTAAGCCTTGCTGTTTCTTACAAGAATAGGAGTAACAACAATTCTTAGTAATATTTTAATTTCTGTGAATGTGTATCTTTTTAGATGCATGTTTGACAGTACAAAATTTATTCTGTGTGGGCTTAATATGTATGTTTTATTTAGAACTAAGCTCTTAGAGAGCTGAGTTTTCTTTTTTGTTTTACTAGCCATTTTGATTAGATTTCCTTTTATATTGACTTAAACAAATTAGAATCTTATTTGAGTGTCATGCTTAAGTAAGTCTCTCAGAAAAATGAGGACAATATTAAGAAAGCTGTAATTTTACTTTACTCAAGACATTTTTAAACTAGTGGTTTTAATCGTTTAGTATTAACAGACAGCCAATAATTGTCTAAAAGTAACAATAAATAACTTAGGTTATGAAATTGAGCATGTTATAGAAACATGTCACTCATTAAACTTCTTTCATGTAAAATAACCATTGACAAATATATGACTTGTTGAATTGGTAGATGCTACTGCTTTTCCTTTCTGGGTTTTATATCAAAAGACTAATTTCTTTTGAGATTAGTTCAATCCCTAATATAGGTTGTAATTTCCTAGAAACTTTACTTAATTGTGTTGTTATGAGCAATTAAGAATGCCTTGTCATTCTAATAGGACAGTACTTTTAAACTTTATAGTTTGCCAAGTGCTTTCACATATATTACCCTGTCTGAATCTCATTTTAATCTTGAAAGTAGTCAGAAGAATTACTAATTCCATACACCACATACTAAAACAACAGAAACATGCCTTTGGAACTTATAGTCTGCAAAGACAGCAAGATGAGAAACAGCAGGAACATGAACTATATTTAGAATGTTTGGAGTAGAAGAAAGGATAGGAGTCTGAAGTAGGGAAGCGATTATTATTGGTGAATATTTTTCATTGTTGGTTTTTTCCTTAGGTGAAGAAAGTTTATTCATCAAATGATAAGAAAAGGAGGTGATATAGTAAGCAGAGTGGATTTTATTCACATGGGAAAAGGGAAGATAGGCTAGTAAAAGACACAACAACCTTTTGCTTATTCCTAACCCTGTGTTTCTTGGAAGCTTCCTTAGCAAGAAGGGAGACCTAAAGAACTTGAGTTGATTCTACTTTCGTTCTCAAGTGAGGTCCATTTAACTTTCAAATTATTTCTCTCCTGAATTAATGTTGGTTGTTGTTCAAATGGTAGATTGCCAAAAAAGAATTATCTTTAGATAATATTTTGGTGTTTGATTGGATCAGTGTGAGCGGTAAGGAAAAGAACATCCAAGTGGAGAAGAGTCAGAAGAGCTGGACAGTGGTCTTAACCTCTTGAAAGCTCTGGAGCTCAGTCTTCACATCTTTGAATTGGGCTGGCTGGAAGGGCAACTTCTAAATTCCATCGCAGTTTTTAGGTTCTTTGAATTTTATGTTTTTCTGGGAATTTACAATATTCTAGGAAATAATGAACTCACTGTGCTAAGAAGAGATGATGTGGGAAACATAAAAGGCTAATTAGCTTTCCTATCTTAATTATTTTAAAGCTTTGTACATATTGTAGATAAGTATGAAGTATGTCATGGCAGAGTTGTGTGTGCTCGCTTTCCTTCCCTTTTTTCTTCTTTCATGGCGTTGTGTACTTCTAATCTTCCCCGCAGAGGTGCATGGAAACAGTTAATAGTACTAATGAGAACAGAGGACCTGACTGGAGTAAGAGTTGTGCATATACGAGTCGGATGAGCAGTTTACTGTATACACTTTTTGAAATTATTTTTTAATAAAAGTTTATAGTTAGGTAACAGGCTATATAATATAGAGAATGCATATTACTCTTGAGTCTATTTGGCCAAAAAATGTTAACATTTGAAAGTAATATTTGAAAATTAATTATTTATCTTAAATATTTAATACTTAATTTTTTCTGAGGAAAGTTTTTCTGTGTAACTTAAGCTATCTTGCCTCTAAATAATCTTATTATATGTGCAAATACATGTACACAGAGTTTGAATTTGATTGAGTTTCTATATTGCTTTTAAAACTTAATTCATGCTATTTATCTTTAGGAAGAATGTGAAAATTATCAGTGAATTTTATAATTTATGAAATGTAACTTTAAATATTCAAATAACTTAGCCCATAAAGTACAGAAAATAATCTAACGTGTTTGAAAGTTATAAAGCTTTCTGCTTACTCCTTTGAAATACCACTTAATGACTCTGTAATGACAGGTCATGGTAGCTTAAAATGGATGTCATTGACTATTCCTTTGTGATTCAAAGGTTTAAGATGGTTAATTTAAAGTGCCAAGTAAATCTTAAAACAGCGCTTTCTGAATAGTGAGAAACTTTGTTCTGATTATTTAAAGATCATTGTTTTATGTGGTAGGGTTGGGGATCAAAATTCATTGCAGGATAATAAAATAATATGTAAGTTTCGAGGTTATATTTTCATGCTTTTTTTCTTGACTTAAAATTTTAAGTTGTGAAAATTGAACTTTTTCTTAGATATGCAAATAGAACAATGTTTGATTTGACTAACGAAGTTTTATTTCAATACCTGCAATAGCTGGATCTAATGCGCTAAGAATTTCAAACTAACGCACAGTAGAATTCTTATATGAAGTAGCTTTTTAAGGTTGCAAGTGAGAAAAAAATCTGTTTTTTATAGAGGTATCACAATCCAAAATATAAAGACAGGGAATGTAGTATAATTGCCACAAGAATGTTAGAGTATAATACTATATATTTAATATTTTAAATTGTTCGGTATACTGTAATATTATAATTGGATTTTGATTACTAAAGCAATAACTGTATAATGCTTCAGAACAATTCATGGATGTATTTCTTTTTCATATTCATAATAGTTTGGAGCGTAATATGTAACTCTTACCAGTGTAAAGCACTTTATGGTAATTCAGTAAGCACAACACAACTGTGAACAACCTTCAAGGAGTTTGTAGTATAAAGACATGTATTAAAAGAGGGAAATGGTGTGGGAAACACGGACTGACTTAGTGCTAGGAGTTTCAGCATAGCATTAAACTAATTTCATAGTGGCTTTTTTTTACCTTTCTGGATGATGAAACTGAAACTTAAAGAGGCTAAGGACCTATTGTAGGTCGTATACCTTCACTGTTAGTCACTAGCATTCAAATTAAGGTGTCTGGACTAAAACCTTTCTATACTTAAAAATACAGTACAGTATAAACAGGTCCTGCAATAGCTTAGGACTAGAGATAGTCTTTCATAGAAACAAGTGCAGAGGTTAAGTTAGTAGGTCAGCCTACAAATAAAAATTTGTTTAATTTTATAGAAACCTGTGGACCAGTATTATAGTAACAGAGTCTTGGAATTTGGTCATTCCTTTATATCCAATCTGGAGTGCCTAGTAAATGCCAGGCACTATTCTAGGGGCATAGAAATTCAAGTTCAATGGGGACCACACGGCAGGAATCCTGCCTTCTGCAAGCGTACAGTCTAGTAGAATAAACAGACATTAAAACAAAAAATGGAACAAACGTAATTTTAAAATGGCATTTTCATAGAGGAAAAGAAGAGTGTTCTGTGATTGATTAGGAAAGTTAACATGAATAACAGTGTTTCAATGATAAAATGCATTTAGAATTTCAAGACTGGGATGCCAGGACTTCCACCCACAGTGAATTTTATTGTGGATTCCCATTGTCGTCCTTTTTAAGCTCCAAGACCACTGCTCAAGACCAGGCCTGCCCGGTATCCTCTCTTTGTAGTTCCTATGTGTAGCTTAATGCGTGGCATGCAGTCACCCTCTGAGTAAGCAGTGTCCATGATGATGATATGATGCTGGCTTTTAGTTTTTGAAGGAGAAATTGGGACAGAACAAGAGTCACCACAACTCAAGTGGTTGCATTTTGAGAACACTTTCTGGATTTCTCAAAGGATTTTCCCCCTAATCTGGGTAGATCCCTATGTCTATTTTATCTTATTCTTAAAGCTAGTGTATGTTTAGGAAGGGAGAAGAAATGAAGAGTAGAAAGAAATTGGTTGGAAGAGTCAGAATTGGAGGCCCTGGAGACTAACTGGGTGTAGACATCCCTGTCTACCCACTTCTATCTGGCCTATGAAAGACAAAGAGTTTCTTAGCATTTTTTGACAAATGCTGCTCTCCTGTAACTTTTTCATTTTTCTATAACAGATATGTATTAGGGTTAATGGAAAAGTTACGTATACATATGTGTATGTATAAATTGGAATTAATAGTGTAAACAGATGATACTAGTCTGTCAGATGGTGTCATGAGAAATCAGAGGAGAAAGTGGCAAATGAGGTTGCGCTGTCCTAGAAAGACTTGAAGGAAGAGGTGGGAATTGAGCTAGGCCTGGGGGTATGGATGGAATTTAGATGGGTTGACGTAAATTAATGGTAAGATAAATTCATAGAGGGAGATAATGTGTTATATAATGTGTGTGATGAATGGTGATAACTTCCGTGCGGTTAAGTAATATCAGCATAGGAAATGTTAGGATAATGGAGGTAAAACTAGGAATGCTATTTGGAGCTATATTGTCTAGTTTTTGAATGTCAGGCTGTACTTTTTATCTTCTAGGTAAGCCATTGCAGATGTCTTTTGGTGCAGCATTAATAGTGTAAAGTGAAAGTTTTAAGGGAAATTATAATTTAGGCAGCATAGATTAGAAGAGGGCAAGCCTAGAATCAGGGAAACCAATTCTGGGTCTGTGGCTGTAACCTGGTAGGTAGATTGAACCAAGTTAGTAGCAATAGGAATGGAGAAGAAAGCCGCCATTGATCAAAGATATTAAAGAGGAGTTGACAGGCCTTAGAAATCTTGCTGAGCTAGGAGGCTGACAGAGAGAGGTCAAAAGCCACTCAGAGCCGTTCTGTCTGAGTGGCTACAAGAATGATTGGTACCCTTCACCAGATTAAAGGAGTAGGTCGTGGTGTTGGGGAGCTCTAGGTGGAGGAGTTATTGATAGTTTGATTTTTGAACTCCTTATTTTGAGAGGACATAGCATTTTAGGTGGCTAAAATCTGGCCTTTCCTTAGGACTCACAACATTATCTTCTATTCCTCCCTACAAACGAGAACACAACCCCCTCCCCGCAAAAAGTCTTATTTCAGCTACCTAATTGACTGTCCAAGCAGAGAATGTCATATTCATCCATCCAATTATTCATGCAGCAGATACTTATTATTTATTGTGTGCTAAGTGATTTAGGCTTTGTGAGGGAAACAGGCATGGACCTTGCTCTTAAGGAGCTTAGAGTTAAATTAGTAGGAGAGATAGTAGTAAAATAATCACAACTGTATTATCGTAGACTGTCATAAATACTGTGAAGTATATATACATCATGCTTATTGAGAGGGCTTGGTCCAATATGGGGATTACTGGGAGAAGTTTTCTCACAAGCACGAAATAAGCCTGCTTCTGAAAGTTCAGCTGTAAAATCCCCACAGAGTGGATCAGAGCACAGCAGTGCAAAGTCTCCTGAAAGATGAAGAATATCTAGCTTCTTGGGCTTGATATTCGACCATAACCTGAGTGAGAGTGTTGCCATATCTAAAGGAAGATTTGGAATGGGATTGGTTTGATGTGTAAATTAAGAAAAAAGAAAAACTGCAGCATAGGCTCCTATCTATGAGTAATAGAGAGCATGGCTTAACCAACTGATTTTGATTATTATTTCAGTCCCAGTGGCAAGGTCTTCCAATCAGTTGTTCACTGATGCATTTGTCTCTCAACTCTCTTCACCATATTTTGAACTCAATTGTATCTTGGTGATTAGGATTCATCACTGAACAAAAGTAGACTGGAAAACTCTACCCTTCTGGGGAGTGGGATTGTGGGGGAGAGAATGTCAGACAAACTAAACATAATAAGTAAATTTTATAGTATGTAAGAATATGTAAATACTATAAGAAAAAAATTAGAGCAAGGTAGGATGATCAGGAAAAGAGTGATGAGGAATGAGTGTGGGAGAAAAAGGAGATAAAATCAGAGAAGTAATGGGTTGGACTGTGTGGGAGCCTCATTGATTGATGTAAGTGCCTGTTACTCAGGGAGATGGGGAACCATTGCAGGTCTGAGCAAAAGGAGGAGACACGTGATCTGCCTTTCACCCTTTGAAAGGGTCGTTGACTGGATTTTGACTAGATTGTTAAGACTAGATTTTGGAGAGCTAACAGAGCCCCTCCAGAGTAAGTTTGGTCGCCCATCATGTTCTCTCCTTCTTCTCAACACTTAACAGGATTATGATTAGGTATTTAATTGTACATTTACCATATTTCTTTTAAGCTACCAGTGACTATCCATTACCATTGATTTAATAGAAGTTTTTCAGAGGGAAAAGAGAGAGCCATGACTATATTAAATAAACCCCTTGATCTTTATTTCAGAAACAATATATTTTAAAAGTATGTGTTAGAATTAAGGCAACACTTTGTTTTCATATCTGTTTTCCTGCACTCCATATGTTAGGTAAGTTCATGAAAAGCAGTCTTGTTCATTGTTGTATTTTTAGTCCCTCAACCTAAGCCTTTCTCAGTAGTTTCTCAGTAAATCTTGATCGAATGAATTTTGATGACAGTCAACTTAATTTCATGCTGTTCAGAAACTTAATAATTTGGCTCTGTGAAATTTAAATATTCTCCATGTGACATTCATCCAACCCAATATGAGTTAGTAAACCAGCTGTTTATCAAGTCTGGTTTATGTGATTCTCCTCTGAGAGACAGATTAGCTCTGCTCAGAAGCCTGATTAGAGGACCAGATCCGTGATAAAAGCCAAGATAGTGCAGAGACCTGTGAGACATTTGGAGACAGCTGAAACCCAGACCTTGTGGTTGACCATGCTGTTTCCATTTAGAAACTTTCGCAGTTCAGACTGCCGCGGTTTCCAGAGAACAAGGGAGATTTAAATTAGTATTGAAGCCTATACTGTTATGAATAGTATGGATTAAGCAAATGTAGACCAAATCTTAAAATACTGAAAGCAGTGGGTCCTATAGAAACCTGAAAGAAATAGAAAGTAGTCCTCATGTATAGATGATAGAAATATCAGAGCCACTTGTGGAACTCCTTGGCCACTTAGGAGTAGCCTCTGAGCTATTTGGGAGTTATTCTCTCAAGTGGACAGTAACAGAAACAACCAAGAGAAGCCCGCTGGACTATTAATATTGTCACTACTCTTCAGGGAATCTTTTTCCTTACATTGCAGAAAGAATAGTTGAAGATATGCAGGATGGTTTAGGCCTTGGAATGAGGAGGGACTGTTGAATTCCGAAGAAGAAGCAGTAGAAACCAATCTTATACTGGCTTTCATGAGCAAGGGAGATCGAGGAAACCAAGGCAGTAGAACCTCACTGTGATCAAAACTTCACCCTGCTGTGGTCGGCCAGGGATCTCTCTGGTTCTTCTGAAATTACTGGCCACTTAAGAGAGTAATTCCCAGTGTCAGTGCTTGAGTAGTGCTACCTAAACTTGCTTGCTACATGCTTCTCATGCTTCTCTTCTCCTATCCATTCCAAATGACTTAGATTTGTTACACATATTATTTCTTCCTATAGGCAGGGTCTTAAAAAAAAACGAATTTGCCTCTGAGATGAAAAATAGTTTGTCTTCATATTGAATCAGTTCCAACAGCTTTTGCTGAACTTGGTTGAAGGTGCATATAATACCCATTTTATCAAATATTTATTATAACTAAACCTAAAATTTAAAACTCAGTGAAATACGATAGGATAGCAGGGTCTTGGAAAGAAATAACCCCTTGCCTTAATACAGTTTTCACAGTATTGAGCAGTGATTAAGGGAAAGCAACATGTTAAACTCAGTGTCAGTTTTTTCTCTGTTGAAAATTCATCTGTTGTACTACATTTATTTTGAAAAATTTGTTCCATCATAGAATATAGATGCATTCTGATAAAGATGGTATTTTTAAAAATTCATTAAAGAAATATCAGAATTTCAAATCAAACAATCTATCAAGTAAATAATACGTCTATATTTAGTATGTGCTTTTTTCCCAACCTGTTCTATAATGTTAAATATTTTTTTCTGATTATAAAATTAATGCATTTCTATTACAGAATATTTGGAAAATACAGAAGAGCATAAAGAAGGAAAAAACTATCCACTCCTGTTATGTAGAGAGAATTTCTATTTTATTCTAAAAGTAATTTATATTACTATTTCAGTATTGCATAATTATATACGTATTTATTTTTTAAGATTTTGATCTTATTGCTAATACTGTGTTGAATACTATTTCATTAAATTTGTATTGTGTGTCTTCATGTCACTATATATTCAATAGGTTTTTTAATAACTGATGTTCTGTCTTATGAATATATAATAGTTTAATCATTCCTTTATTTTTAGATGGCTATGTCATTTCTAGCTTTTTGCTGTGAAAAAAATTCTTGTATCTATGCCTGTTTCCTAGACTTGGAATTATTGGGAAAGGATATGAGCTTTTAGAAAGGTTCATCATTTCACATTTTGCTAAATTCTGTACAGATTTATATTTTTTCCTGCAATATATGAGGGTATATGAAAGTACCACCATTTCTCCATACCTATAATAAATACTTTTGATTGGACTGGTGAAATTTAAAGATAGCTGATGGAGAATCTATGTGGATTATAATTAATAATTCAGATGGTTGGGAACAGCGATTAGGTTTTTCAGTTTTCCACTGCCACATAACCAACTTTCCCAAAACAGTGTCTTTAAATAACAGTTTAGGATTCCTCACCTTTCTTTTGGTTGACTGGGCTTAGCTAGGCTGTTCTGTTCTGTGTGGTATAATTGAGGTTACTCATGCAGGTATGTTCAGCTGGAACTGTGGCTGGCATATCAAGTGTTTCTCTCCTTGTGGCCTCTTAACCACCTAGTGGTCTCTTTAGAGTTTCTTTATAACATGGCAGTTGGCTTCTAAGAAGGAACATCCCAAGAGGACAAGCCCCAATGTGCTAGAGCTTATAAAAGCTCTTCTTGTATCCTGCTTGCTAATGTCCTGTAGCCAAAGTCACATGACCAAGGCCAAAATTAAAAGTCAGGGAAGATTACACAAGCCTGTGAATACCAGGAGGTGTGGTTTGTTGTAGACCTTTTATGTAATGGACTGCCAGAGATGATAAATAAGGTTCAACTAGCATTCCAACTCAAATTAATTAGCAGTAGCACTTCAGAGCACTGTATTCAGAAGATTTGGAGACCAACTTCTGAATCAGTAAGAAAGCATATTGTGATAAGTCAGTGATGTTTGCAACGGCTTAGGTAAGGATGTGGGTGTATTTACTACCTTTAATTTACTATCTATGAATTTATATCATTAAGCCATAAACCTAAAAAATAGAAGCAATTCATGAGCTTGTATGTAAGCCCAAATAGTTGTTTAAAAACATTTGAATACTTGAGTAAATAGAATCTTAAGCTTTGTTCATCCTGGTTTCACACTGACAGTTATTACAGTTGGTAGTATAAAGGTATCAGCAATTGGTATCTTGTGCTGGATTCGTTTTCAAAATACCTATATTATACCATGACTGATCTTTTCCATTGCTGAGTGAAGAATTTTTAGCAGAATTCATCGACGAGGATCAAAGTGCCTATATTAGTGATCAAGGCTGTACTGCCCAAGGTCATATGTGTGGATGGATGGTTGGGTGGATGGCTCACGTCACCATGTATCTATCTGTGTGTATGTTTGAGCGTGTGATTTTTTTAAGTGTTTAACTGAGTTCTCGACTTGACCTTTGGATGAATTTATGTGATTTAACCAGTAATTAATGGCAATTTAAGATTAGATAATATAGCCCTCTGCATTCCAAGGGAAAGTTATAGGAAAATGTTACTATTGCTCCTGATGTGTGTGTGTGTGTGTGTGTACACATACACATATACATATATATAATTTTTACAAAAATATTCTTAGACTTCCTTTTTACTTAATAAACATCTAAAGTTTTTCCATATTAGACGTCAACACCATTTCAATAGCTGCACAATATGCTTTAATAATTTTACTTTACCCCTATTTTGGGACATTTTGTCGTTTTCATTTTTTCACAATTTCTAAAAGTGTTGTAGTTGAACATACACATAAACTTTGTGGTCATGTGTAAATATTTTTATAAAATAGTCGTTAGATATGGAATTGCTGAGTTAGGCTGTATGTGTATTTTAGCTTTAGATAAATACAGTAAAATTCTGCTAAACTATAAATGGAGTCCAAAAATATTGAAATGATTAAAATACATAATTATAAGATTAATTAAGCAATATTTTTCAGTAAGTCCATGGAGTCACAAAAAAATAGAAAAGCTATTGAAAGTGACATGTTGTGAAAAGCTGACTGCATAATGAATCAGAAAGTCCCAAATAATTACAGTGCATTCACTCCCTAAACTCCTTTGGGAGTTGGAGTTGGGCCAGCCATTTGACAGTCACAGTTAGATTAATTTGTAGTTTTACTCTGTGGTTTATAGTTAGGCCAGCTATTGGCCAAAAAATCTTTACCATTTTATCCTCGCATCATGGAGCATATAGGATTATTCTCTCCTGTATCCTTGCCAGCACTTGGTATTACCAGACTTAAGTTTTGAGTAATCTAATGGACAAAATGGTATCTTGTTTGACTTTACATTTCTGCTTTTGGCCATGGTTGACATCTTTTCCTTTATTTGTTGCCTGTTTAAATCTCTTTTGAGAATTGCCTCTTTCATATATTTTCTCTATTTCTCTCATTATTCTTAATGATTTATGTCATATATTTATTTTTATTTTTGATATCTGGACCAATTAGCTTAGTAGGGATCTCCAAAATATTTTGGTTGTGTGCCCTTATAAGTAAACCGTTTTTAATTATACAGCTTTATTACGTGTATATTTATTAATAAATTATATATATGTGTTGACACTAATCCATGTCGTATATATTAGTAAAGCTTTTTTCTTTCTTATTTTATTGTAATGTAAAAATAAGTGTGTATAGGAGTGCTAACCTAACCACAGCCCATAGGAAGGTTTAGTGTGCATCTACCTAGGAAACCAGGAGTTTTCAACAATATGAGTTAAACCCTTTATAGGCCAGTTAGATTTACCAAGAGGAACATGCTGTCTGCTCTGCGATCACAGTGTGCATATTTGTAAGCTTGTGTGCGCTGAGTACTGTAGTGAAGTGGAAAGTAGCCATGGGTCAGATCTTGACTCTGTTACCTCTATTAACTTTGAGAAAATTGTTTAATCCCATTATGTACCAGTTTTTTCATCTGTAAATGGAAAGGATAATTCTTGCCTATTTTATATAGGCTTATGATGTTATGAGCTAATTTATGTCAACAAACTTTGTAAAACATGATATAGCTAGGAAATGCCTGGGTATTTGTTTTGCAAGTTCATAATATTGGGTATATAAGAGAATGTGTTTCAGTGTCATTTATGCTGGAAAGAGCTTAAAATTTATGGCCTACTGATGTTAAGTCATCTTGTGGATTTTCAACCTCTCGAAGACAGGAACTGTTATATATGATAAGCAATAAGTGTTGGTGATGATGTTGTGTGCACTTAATAATATACATATTTGGTTTTTAAAGGTTTTTTATTTAAGGAAGCCCTGTAACTTAGGAATTAGAAATCAGTTTGGGAAATGCCCAGTGGCACTAAGGAAGACTTTCCTTTAAAAAGTAAAGTAGTTATTGTCCAAGGCTGCAGATAAAAGGCAAGACCTAGTTTGAATATATTCTATACTGTAGTAAAGAATTCAAGGCATTGTAACACTAGGGATTCTGACGTAGGCAGGTAAAACAATTATAAGGAAGGTAGTATATGATATATAGTGTACCTAGGAGTGACTGTGAAAAGGCAGTTTTGAATATGTGTTGCTATTTTTTAAAAATATATTTTCAATTTTTTTTTAAATGAAGAACCTAACTGTGGAATATATTATTGTCTGTAGAAGAGGTGAATGGAGGTACAAGTAAAAGAACTGAGCCCCTTATTAATAAAAAAAAGAATAAGAAAATTGGGATTGCAACTGTGTAAATATGTAGGTTTGAAATATCTAGAATCTGTTAATACACAGGCTCTGCAAGGATGTTGGAAAACAGGTACTTCGAGGCATATGCTGCTGGCTGGTGCAGGCCAAACCCATGACCAGTAGTGGCTGGGACTAAGAACTATGGGCGATGGGCCAAGCAAGGTCACATTTCCTTCTGAAC
>NW_006436288.1:5298271-5317404 GCF_000325575.1 Pteropus alecto
AATTAGGACAGGCCTAGTCTGGTTCAAGTCACTAAACCTTTTATGCCTACCCAGATGAGTGGAAAGGGGAGGTAGCATGTATACTTATTATATCTACTTTCAAAAACTTAAACTCTTGAAGGAGGTGGGAGACAGTGTGCAAAAAAGAAATGAAATTCTTTTGAATTTGGAAAAATAATGTTTCTCTGAAATAGTTCACACTGAGAAATTCTGTATTTCAGAAAAGAATGATGAAAGGACAAGGAAATCAACTAATTTTTTTCTTACACAGAGGAATCCCAGGTCCGTTTTAAACATTTACCTAAAAATCCAAAATTTTATAACAAGTTAGCCCTCCATTATTTTTATGTGAATGATTTTTAGTCCAGCTTCTGTTGTTTCTCAGCGGAGCTGCAGTAGAAACTCTGCATTGAAAATAAGCAGTATTATTGGTAGGAGAAATAATTTCCTGTGATGGGATTCTAAATCTTTTCTGTATATAACAGTTCCTGCTTGGCCTGCTATTAAAGCCCCATTGCAGAAGACTCTGAAATTAAAACATTTCACAATTTTGAGTTTTAATTCCTCAAAAACATTAAAGGAGAAATGTAATAGATTATCTGAGCTGAATAGATATGATTAATTAATCTTGCTCTATCAGTTACTGCTGTATAAGAAACCATCCAAAGATGCAGTGGCTTAAAATAAGAACTGTTATTGCACACACATCCCGGGATTGGCTGGGCAATTCCTCTAGTTTCTGTTTAGGTTTACTCTTGTCTGAGGTCAGCTGTAGATCAGGTAGGAGACTTTGCTCATCTTGGCTGGTCTAGAATGGTGTTATCTGGAATGGTGGGAATGACTTGGTCTCTTTTACATGATCTCAGTCTCCAGTAGGCTTACCCAGGCTTGCTTTTGTGGTGAAGGCAGGTGTCCAAGCAAGTAAATAGAAGTGTTCTATGTCTCTTGAAGCCTGGGCTCAGAATTTGGACAACATTGCTTTTACTGCTTTCTGTTGGCCAAAGAAAGTCATAAGGCCAGCTCAGATTCAAGGATTAGATAAATAGACTATATCTTTTAAGAAAGAGTTGGAAACTTGTAAAGGTTGTGAATACAGGGAGGGATGATGAAAGATTTTTGTAAGTCATTATAGCATACACGCTCCCCAAATTACAGAATCCTACTGAAGTTATGGTTCTTCTGTCTCAAATATGGGATTACACTTGATCACTGTCCCATTACTATCATGTATTCCTTCAAATACGTAGAAAGTTAAGTGGACATACGTGTGAGATTCTTTTCTTTATTAATAGTTCCTAAATTCTATAGAGTTATTTTTTTCCTTTTGGTGACGTATTTAGTTGGTTTAGTATCTCATTGGGGCTGTGTCAGTTTAAGGTTCAGAATGGGCTCTAGTGTTTCTGCTATGGGAGATGAAGAAGATACTGTAGTTTTTGGTGTGTTCCTGAGAAGGCTTTCAAGTACAGGCATACCTCGTTTAATTGTGCTTTGCTTTATTATACTTCACAAGTGTTCGTTTTTTTACAAATTGAAGGCAAGACCTTCCATCAGCAAAAATGATGATGACTCACTTTATTGTGGTACTTGCTTTATTGCAGGAGTCTAGAAGCAAATCTGCAGTATCTGTGTCTTGCCCACACCCAGAAACCATTGACTAGGCACCTCCTATCATGTTACCGTGTTTTATTTTCCTCATGACACTTACACTGGCTCACATTCTTGTTCATTTACTTTTGTCATTTGTCTCATGCCCCTGAGACATAAACTTCACAAGAGTAGGTACCTCCTTTGACGTGTTCATTTCTGAATAGTGCCTTCATCTTAGGAGATGCTCAAGAGATATTTGTTGAATATTTGTAATAAAAATTTTGTGGTAAATAAGTCAGCAGTATGTTAAAATACAGTATTACATGCTGTGTCTCTGGTACATTGTAAACCTTCGTTGAATATGGAATCTTTATGGAGGGTCATGGGTAGTGGGAGCTCAGAGAAAATGCATAATTGGAGCCACAAAGGGTTTTTCCAGATGAATACAATGAAAGACAGATGAGCCCAAGAGTTTAGGGTATGATAAGTTTGTTGAAATGTTAGACCGTTGGACTTGAGGCTGAGAAGGAGGGAAGCGGAGCTAGAAGAAATCTAATGGATTGTGACACGTTTTCCCAAGGCCAGAGAGAATCCACAGAGGGAGAGTAGTTAAACATGCATGTTGTGAGGTTGAGGACTGTTGGTGCAGTGTGATCACTGAAATAGTGATTTCAGATGTGCCATGTTTATCTCTGTGACAGAATCTTGGGATTAAGGGAATGAATTTCAGGTGGTTAGAGGACCTTGACTAGGGAATAAACAGCTGCTGTTTGAGAAAATGCAGCAGAACATCTGTTGTCTTCAGGGAAAAGTCTCTAACAGCTGGGATATTGGGGTAATGCTTTGAGAAGAGGTCGAGGATGTTGGGGAGTTTTTCTAACGATGGAGCATCACTTCCATAGGTAGTTTCCTTTACGAGATAGAAGTGAAATAGAGGCCAGGTCAAGGACAGACCGAGCAAAGCCTCATAGGGCTCATGCTGGGTCAAGGGATGAATTGAGAAATGGAATAGAGATAGTATGAACTTGGGCATTGAGAGGCTTGATGAACTTAGGTTTAGTAGAATCTTAAGAGAAAAGTGACCCTGAGACCAACAGAGAGAGGCCATGACACATTTGGCCAAAGGTATAGTGGTCCACCTAGGAATTTCTGTCCTGTGTAAAGGGGGCTTAGGTAGACGTTGTGAATACTTGGGAGTTTACATACTGAACAGATACATACCCATTTATTGCTTGGGTATTTTCACCGTAGGTTTTTCAAAATATTCTTAAGTATATATTTTTTTAATTAGAAATTACATTTTCTAAATGTAAACTATTTCAAAATGTGAAATATTAATAATACATGCAAATGCTAAAGGACAGTGATTTAATTTATGTAGTGCTATATATCAACTACTAACTCAAATCTGAAATCCAAGGATCAGAATTTTCAGATAATTTTTTTATTTTTTGGTCAAAGGTTTTTACGTTGGTATTAATCAGTATTTTAAATGTAAATATTTATTGTCTTCTGTCTTTTTGCTGTTCGTCACTTTGAAAGTTTAAACTGTGTGATGAACCGGAGCAAAATTTCATAATCTTTAAACCACGAAGTTGCATATTAGGCAACAAAGTAGGAATGACAGCAGTGGAAGATTTTACACATTCCCAGAACCACCTGGAAATAATTTGACTTTAAGCTCATAAACAGGGACTCTGTACCATGAAGAATAATTAATAGTAATTACTTTCTTGTCTTTAACCCTTTAGTTATACTTGTTCCAGTGAAAGGAGCAAGGCAGGTTAAAATAATTTATGTAATTTAAACTGTGCAGTACCGATGAGTTTATTTTATGGAATTAGTAATAGTCAAATCTCTGGAATTGAAATATTTCACTAATGCTTACATCTGATCTAAGACTTTTTAAACCTTTTTTGAGTATGTTTTATTTCATTATGAAAAATTTAATACATACCAAATGAATATAACATTTGCCAGACATAAACAAAAATAAAGTGAATAACCACTGCACACGATACTCAGCTTTAGATGTAGAATGTGTATCAGACCTTCGAAGCCCCCTCTTACCCCTCTTTGATCCCATTCTTCTGCCTCTTCTCCTGGCAGCCACCATCCTTTATTTTGTGTTTATAACATTCTTACGATTTTCTTGACGTTTTACCACATATGTCTGAGTTCTTATAAAATGCATGGTTTAATTTCCCCTGGTTTTTTAGCTTTACAGAGGTGAAGTCATTTTATATGTAATTGCTTATTTTGTTGAACATAATTATGAGATTCATTCAAAACTGGTGTAGTTTATTTTTATTAACTGTAGTATTTCAGTGTATGATTATAATACAATTTAAACATTTCCCATTGGTGGACATTTGTTATCTATTTTATTTTATGGCTAGTATGTGAACATTGTATGTCTCCTTATGCACATTTGTAAGGGTTTCTCTAGAAAAATAACTAGACGTATAATTGAGGTTGTAAGGTATGTGAGTTTCAACTTTATTGAATAAAACTAAATTATTTCCCAAAGTGGTCGTACTATTATAATCCCTCCAGCAGTTATATGAGTTCTTGTTGATTTGTGTCTTTGCCAGGACTTCATATTGCCCAACTTTTACATTTTTCTAATGTGGTGGTTGTCAAATATTTTCTTAATTTGGCTTTTACTTTGAATTTCCCAGATTAATGAAATTAAGCATCTTTTATTAGGTTCATTGTATATTTAGGTTTCTTCCTTTGTGAAATGCCTGTTTATATCTTTTGTCCACTTTTCTTGGTGTCTTTTTTCTTATGATTTTTAGGAATTTTGGGTGTGTTTATAATGATCTTTTGCAAATTTACTCCTCGAGTTTGTAGCTTGCCTTCACTTTCTTTAAGGCATCTTTTAATGAATATAACATTCCCAAAAAGTATACATGGAACCAAAGGGTCCTTTTCTCAGTATTAATTTATATAGGCAGACCCACATGTACAGAAAAGGTAATTTTTTAATTCTGCACATTAGTTTTGATTGCTTTTTGAGGTAATTATTCATATTAGAAAATAGTCTCCATTTTATAATCTTGCTTTTTGAGGTTCTCTCTATCAGTTATTATCTCTCAAAGTTAGTATTGCAGTGACCTCCCTTGGAGCATGTTCTTTAATTGGCAGAAGGATCAAAAAGTTTAGATAGGAGCATTTCCTTGCTTTGTTTTTTGCCTTTAAGGCATAGAACTGAGCCAGTTATTACATCTTCAGTGAAACAGAAGAGGAAATAATTAGAGATTTTTATAAAGCAGTTTGAAAAGCTGGCTTTTTACTTTAGAAAGTTGGTTGTATGGAGCTTCTCAGGTAAAAACATGTACATTGGTGAAACTATATATGATGCTGAATTTTTGTTTTAGTTTTGATAAGAAAGTATACAAAAATTCACTATGCCATTTAGAGTAAATGTTTATGGGATCCAAAATGATAACACTGCTGTTAGCCCCTTACTGTGATCATCTTATTCTACTTGTCGCTTCCAAGACTTTCTTTTTTCTACCTTTATTGAGATGTACCAAGACTTTTTGTTGCAACAGAGCCTCCCAGCAGTAATTTTTTCATTATTGCCTTCTCATATATGTTTGGTATGAACTCTAGTTAGGAATTATGGTTTTGTTTTCCTCTTTCTACAGAACATGAAAAAAAAATTCATGCATTTATAACTATTTGAGCCCCTAACAAGCAGTGACTCTGTTTTAGGGGTACACTGATGAACCAGACAGACTTGGCCCTTATACTGTGTGAGTTATAGTTCAAACATAAAACCCCTTGCACTGATTTTAAAATTACAAGTAAAAAATTATAATTTTTCAAGTAAATTTACATTTTAATTGAATGAGAAAAGATGAAATTAACTGAATACTCTGTGTTACATAATCTGTCAAGGTACTAAGATGCAAAGATGAAATAGGCAAGGTCTCCAAACTATTAATACTTAGAACTTCATAATTGATTTTGATGGTCGTTATTTAGTAATGTAACAATATGTATTCTATAACTATTTTCTAGGAATGGTGCTAGATGCTTGGAATAAAAAAATTTCATGCTAGTAGTGGTTTTTTTGTTTCTTCATCGTAAGATTTTGAATGTCCCCTTTTTGATTTCTTGTGGGTCTGGTTTTCCATTGTCTTTAAAGTTCTCATTTAAAAGAAAAAAAAAGATCTAGTGTCTAAAGTAGCTATAATAAAGACATTCACTTGCTAAAGTATTGCTTCACCTCCATTTGAGCATATCTCTGCTTCCCCGATTTCTTTGGCCATAGAAATAATCCTACATAGTTTTTGAAGGGTAGAGAATAGGTCTATTTGCAGTTATGATTCAGAGGCATAAACTGACCTCATTCTCTACTGGCTTACTTTATTATCGACTTAATTATCTCACCACAGCAGAAAAGGTTATGATTTTGACTTGCCCATTCTTATATTTTAAGTCACTGGTAAGTGATCAGGCATCTCTATCATCTTCTATGCCTTTAAATGGCATTAAATTAGAATTAACTCCTGAATAATTCAGCTGATGTTGTACAACTTGGAGTACAGACCAGACAATACATTACTGAATCTACCATTTCAAGTATTTTCTAGTGTGCCTCTAACTTTCATTGGGCCCAAATGGAAATCCTCAGCCTCTCACTATCATAAAAAGGGTTTGTTATTGTTTCGTAATACAAATTAAAACACAGCTGGGAATGAAGTAGTTAGCCCAGTCTCAGACATTAGCCTCCCTCTGTTTATTTCCTCCTGTTTGGATTCCGAGAAGCAAGCAGCTGTGCACTCTATTTTATTCTCTATTCCTTTACTTAAAATCTGGATCTCAAAAGAAAACAGGGCATTTAGTCCTAGAAAAATTACCTTAACTCTAATTAAAACAATTTTTTAGTTGAAACAGTGATAATATCCATAGTATTAAATTTTTATTTGAAATAGCCACAATTTCATCACCCATCTTCATAGAGTTGTAGCCATAATCTACATACCTTTCAGTAGCCTTTTTTCACTAGATGGTTGTCACACATTTTTTTTACTCATCTGCAGAGTGATAATTTTAACCTTTGCATAGTATTTCATTGTATTTCATTTAAAACTCTATAGTTAGTTCCAAAATAGCATTACTTTCAGTAATAATCCATTTAAACTTTTTTTCCCTGGACGTTGTTACTGATTATTAGTATTCTCATAAAGCCATTTATACTGTGCAAATTAGCATTGGTCAGAATGTTCAGTTTAAAGAAATTCAATTATGAGTAAAGGCAAACTTTCATTCGAACCGTTGAAATTACTACCCAAAGTATTTGGAGTATTTCCTAATCTCACATCTAGGCAAGGGATGTGTCAAAGGCCTTAGTTCATTTTTTATGTGTATCTATGACTGCATGTTCATACATAGCAATTTACGTGTAATTGGCAATAGTAAGCTGTTTATTATAGCAAGATGATGTGGCTCCTTCAGATTCTGTCTAGTGAAATTAAAGCGATCTTCAGGTAGAGAGAGCATAGTTGGCTTCTGTGATTTGTTTAGTGATAAACTCCTATACCTCTCTCATTTTAGTTAGCATATTGTTATGTATCTATCATTCATGGACTTATTTTCATTCTGTTAAATCTATTTTTATTATGTGTTAAGTAAATAACCTTTTATAATGTAGTGTTTTCTGTCTCCTAAATTTATTGTAAGACATCAAGATATATCAAATTCTAGTGTTCTTAATTTTTTAAAGTGAAGTCCTTGTTATGGGACACTGATAATCACTTCTTCCACATTCCTATATCATCATCATCATCATCATCATTTACCTTATAGCATGATTTTATAGGCTTGGATTATAATTCTTTTAAACCAAAGAATTTTTAACTATAGTTTTTATATCATAGCAAAATAGGGCATAACAGTATATTAAGTGACAAAAAAATTTTTTTTCTGAATGTAAAGGAAATACATGCTCCTATTAGAAAATGGAGAAAATTACACACACACAAAATATACTCTGCCACCTCTTTGTATAAACTATTGACATATATTCTTTCAGTTTTCTTTACACACATAAGAAGATTGGGATCATAGTATATATACACTTTCATAATTTGATTCATTTAGTTTATCTGGAACATTTTCTATTAAATAGCCGTCTACATCTTTCTAGCAGTTATTAAAATTGCTGATGATCAGTTCAGGCAGTATAAAGGAAAGGATATGAGAGGACTGAAAAAGTTCCTTGACAATCCTCCTACCCTTTCTGTTGCCTTCTATTCCTAACCACTGGTGATGATTTCTTACTTTTTAATGAGTGCACAGTTTTGTATGTATAGATATATCATAATATATTCCATAAATTTCCTATTTTTCAGTAATTATTTTTCTAATCCTTTTTGTTATTAAAATCTATGAAAAAACATTTTTGAACATAAGTTCCTTAAGGGATTTTTTCTGAAGATAAGTTTTCACAGTTATAGAATTGATGAGTCAACATGTATGAATTTTAAACTTTTGACACTTTATATTGAGGGCTTTTAAAATCGAACTTTAATTGGGGGAGCACAAAAGATTTATAATCTTAATGTCCTAAGAAATATATTTTTTTGCTACTTGAAAATTTTATGAATAAACACTAAAATAAAAATAATATCTTGCATTTATAAAAGTAAACAGTAAGGTTTTTATTTTCATTTAAATCAAAGAATTTATTACACAAACACCATTCTTTTAGTGAAATGTCTGGCACTCAGTTTTTCAGAAAAAGCTATTTAAGCTCTTAAAAGTTCAAGTTCCATATTTGAAGGGATATATTATTTTATAATAGAAATGTTCAGAACATTCCCTGAAGAAAGAGAGTAGGAAATCTTAAGTATTTTTATGGAATTTTTTCTTTTAGGTTTCAACTTATTTTTTTAAAGGCAGAAAAAAAACAAATTTGCTCATTTGCTCATAGTTTGAGTCAGTCGTTTTTTCACTGGAAAAACACTTCAGCAAATGTCATAAAACTTGCATCTGAAATTTCAAGCCAAAATATGTATCTCTGTCTTTCCTAAGACTGAAGTGTTGTTACCTCATTTGTAAGATAATCTTTTATGTATTAATAGCTAACAAGTTTAATAGTTAGCTATCTATTAAAACACACAGTCAACACCCCTCTCCAACTCTATGATGCTAATGTGCACCCAAGGTTGAGAACTACTATTTTTAAACTCTCAGATTTAACAGATAGGATCTCGCTGAAAGAAAAAGTCGACTTTTATAAATTAAAATGGAACCTTAACTTTTCTAAAGAGTGTTGGCCACTCTTGCTTCTTTAGGATTAGCAGGTATGGAGATACTAATATGTTGAGCATGTACCAGTAAAACAATTTCTAGGAGCAAAAACTTTCTGGCATTGAAGGAAGAGAATTTACTATAACATATGTGCTTTTGGAAATTAACCAAGATTGAGTGTGTGGGTGCCAGCTTCAAAACAGAACTGAGAATGTTCTTTCCTTCAGGGCAAAGGAAAGAAATATAATCTTGATATTCAAATTAGATATCCCTTTTATAAAATGAAATGAGTGTATTTTTCTGGGGTCATAAGTAGTCTTACTTTTTTTGTTTGTTTGTTTCCATAGTATAGATTTACACCCACTCACTTAAGTAAATGTCCAGGAAAAAAACCCAACAAAACCATTAGTCATCTAATATA
Organism: Pteropus alecto; assembly: GCF_000325575.1. NCBI lineage: Eukaryota > Metazoa > Chordata > Mammalia > Chiroptera > Pteropodidae > Pteropus > Pteropus alecto. The sequence continues at coordinate 5,307,549 of NW_006436288.1, forward strand.
AATCAGAGATCTTTTAACTTCTGAAAAGCAATTGTACTATGATGCAATCATTTGTGGGAAAATGCAGGAAGTTCACAATTAGGTTTTATTACTTTTTATTTATCTTGAAATACAAGTTTGTTTTAATATAAAATGGAATTATTATATATTTAGTTTAGAAATTTTCCTTTATTATAGAACTTAAGTACTGAATGAGAGGAACAAGTTGCTATTCCAATTTTAATTTTGTTCCCACTGGAAAATTTTCAACAGTAAATGCCTTTATTCAACAAATTACTCACTGAGCTGCTACTATGTGCTAGGCAAACTCCAAATCTTGTTTTTCCCTGCTAGCTTCTTGGTGATTTTAAAATGATGATCACGAATTTATTGCACTATTCTTTCATAAGAAGTATGTTTATTTCTACTTAATTTTGACTATTCCATATAAGTGTTATATTGAACATTTTGGGGGAAAATGTTTTGAGGCAAGTAGACAAAGAAAAGGGGTTATTTATGGGTAAAAGCGATTTTTCTTGCATGTGAAATTGCTGGACATAATTCATCCCTTCAGTTCATTTTTATGAAGACTTTTTTTTTTGGTGGGGGGAATGTTTTAAGGTATAAAAGAAACAAAATTATAAGGAAGTCTTTCTAAATATACTTTTTAGTCCAGCCACTTAATTTAAGCATCTTAATATATTCTTTGTCAGATTGCTTTGTGAATTTAAAGAACAAAGTGCTTAAACATTTTATCTTATAAGAATGTGGACCTTAGAAAAAATTAGGATAGAAATATCCTTCCAAGTATTATATTAGCAAGGTAGTGATGAAATAATACTCAAAATTATGGGGGAAGTAAAAACAAAACAGTGTAATTAGACAAGGGTCAACATTTATAATTAGTTTGGGAAAATGCAGTAGGCTTTTTTTCATTATCTTGGAGTGTTTACAGTTTTACTGTATCATTTCATCCCAGCATTTTTCAAGTAACAGTAAGTTGCTATTACATTAGCTTGAGTTTAAAATATTATTTGAATGTTAATTATAAGAATAACAAGATGTCTTTCCAAACTTAATTTTTACTCATAAGTCAGAAGAAAATAATTCTAGTTTTCTATGTGAGTTATACGTACACAATTTTTGCTTTATCTTTTAAAAGAATAATATTATGTAAATACTCTTCATTTTTATTTTTCTGGTTTATAATGTTCTATGTATGAAAAAGGAAACGAAGGCATTTTATTAAGAATCTTTTTATAGAGAAAGTAGCCCATTTCTGTGTTTTAAAATTTACATTAAAGCATTGAATTTATATGCTCAATTTAAGCTTGACTTATGTGTGTCCTAGTGCTTAATAACATAAAATGGAATCAACTAAAAGTTGTATAAAATATCAAAGTAATTTCTTTTAAAAAAAATATATTTACCACAGTCTTAATTTTTTCATCATTTCTTAGGCTTTTACTGTTATATATATGTGTATATATATATGTGTGTGCGTATATAACATATACACACACATATATATATAGTTACTACATCTGTCATTTCTTTGGTCCTTTGGAGAATAATTAATAAAAGCAGTTCACAGCTGTGAGTCATGTTCAGACTTTATATAAATCATTTGTTTAGAACTTGCAGTACATTTTCCCAAAGAAACAATGTTGTGTAGGTAAATCCGTTCTTAAGCCAGCCAACTCATGTATAGTACTGACAGTATGGAAAACTTAAAATCATTTGCAGTATTTCTTTGGACAAATACATCCCTCCACTGTAATCTTGTAAGGAATCTCTTTTGCCTTCCCCTTTGCCTTTTAAGTGTGGCAGAGTCTTCTCTAGCCCTGAGCTTCTGCCGCTAGGTAGCTCTTGTAATGGCAGGTAGCTCTTGTAACGTAGTGGAGGGCCTCTAGTGGAAGTTTTGTTCTGGGTATGTGGAAACTGGGGAGAAGAGCTATGTGAATATGAATAAACTTGGGCTTACTATTTGGGAACTTCATAGTCTTAAATTAGATAATTGGCTGACTCTTCTGCTACCAAAAATGAGCCAGCATGTCTTCTTTTTTCACTGTTCTCTCAGTTCAGCCAGTGTGTCTTTTCTTTCTAGCTCACTTCCAATAGGGACACAGTCTCGCTTCTTTCTTCTGCCTTCTCAGAAGCAATGTCACAACCCATGTGGTGGTTTCTTGGGTGTGAATGTGTGTGTATGTGCTGTATTAATTCCTCTTTCCTTCTAATTGCTAGGAAGATGAGAAATAAAAATGCTACAGTTCACCTCTTTCCTAGCCCATTCCCCTCCCCCCATCCTAGCTGTTTCCTGTTTTATTTGTAGACCATGTTCTATTGATTGTAGGGATCTTTAGATATTAAAAAGCTGTAGTGCATCTTCTCTAGAGATATTATCACTGATACTGATGTTAGGGTTTAGGAAGCAAAGAGCAAAAAAGACATTTCAGAGTTGAGAGGAAATGGATTTAGACGCTCCATATGTAAATAATAATCATAGAGCCCATGATGCACTATGGGATGCAGAGTGGGCCATAGGTTTTACTCTTCACCTTCTCTCGCCTTTTGAGTTCCTTGCATTCGAAGCCAGGCAGAATGGAAGAGGTGGGTGAGGAGAACAGACTGGGGAAAGAAGAGAAAGAGGAGGAAAGTAGAGCACCAAGAGGGAAATTTAATCTTAAAACAAATTTGCGATATAGTAATAACTGCTTCTTTATTAATACATTAAATAAAATTTAGAAGTGAGTCTAGTAACTATGGTAATTTTGAAGTTGTGGTGAGTGTAAATATTTCAAGATAATCTGCAGTGACTATAATATGATATAAAATATCTGAATTCTATTGGTGATAAAAATCAGAGGTGCTGCTAATATAAGTGTGGCTTATCTACATTCATAATTGGAGGAAATGCTAAATTTAGAGATCAGTGAAAGTGAAGGATCTTTTTTTCCCATCTAACTTAATGGATTTTCCGAATTCCATCTCTAAATCCCTATATTCCTTCTGATTGTTCTGGGCAGAATTTGTATGTAGGGGAAAAGCAAAACAGGCTCTCTTCATCTAAAATTTGTAGCCCCTTTGCAATGAAATAAATTATACCTGTAAATGCAGTAAACATTGTCATATATATTAGATTATTAAGGAATTTTTAGGCTTGCATCAGAAGCTGTTTTGTATACCAACAGACATCTCTGAGGTACCTACTAAGCCAGGCACTGCTCTCTAGGTACTTTTATATACTTTATCTGATTTTAGATATTTTCTCTGATTTATGGGTGACATTTTACTTGTATGCCTTTTTAAGAAGGCATGGTAAATGTTTGGCAAATTAAAGCACAATTCAAAATAAAATACAGGAAAAAACCAGCAGTAAGTTAGCTTTATTAAGAAAAAAACAAAGGGAGCCTATTTTCTATACTGGGACAGGTTGACTTTCTTTTTTAATGAACTTCATCAGCTTTACATAAGAATCAAATGAACATCAAATTGGCCTAGGACAAGTCATTTAATCTCCATGCCTCTCAGTTTCCCCATACACAAATTGATGGCAGTTAACTATTCTGTCTTCTAAGAGGGTTGTTGTTGGGACTAATGAATAAAATAATGAAAATAAGTGCTTTTTAAACTGCAAAGCACCTTACAAATATAAGATGGTATCGTTTTTAGCCCTGGTGTTGGTGGTGGAAAGTAACTCACAAAATTCAAAAGAGGTATGGCCAACACAACTAAATCTATGACAGATTTTACAGTGGCATGGGACTCTGGCCTGGTGTAGTGTCCTCATTTTATGCAGAAAAAAAAAAAACACCTAATACTTATTTAGTACCTATTAAGAATCAGACACATTGCTGGATCTTTTTATATATTATCTCCTTTAATACTCAGCATAATTTGGTAAAGGTAGGTAGGTATTATAGGCTCCTTCCCCCTTTTTCATGCCTAAGACATAAAAAGTAGCTTGACCAACATCATAACTAGTTAACCAGGAACCAGAATTCATATCCATTTATAGTAGATCTTTCTGCCATACCGTCTCAGTGGAGGTTATGTGTGTCTCCAAATGTTTTCTCTGCCGTTTATTGCTAATGTGTTTGTGTTCTCTGGAAAACTGTGGCTGACTTCTAGTTCAGGTTTTCTGTTCTGAGTTTTTCAGTGTGGGCTATTCACCCACCTGCTCTTTTCTGCTGTCTTGGGAAAAATAAAATAACTGCCATTTGGGACTGTTATAAATTTCTCATTTCTGACTCTCACCTGGGTCTTCAGTAATACTCAGTGACCCTTTAAATGGTTTCTAATCACCTCTGTTTCTGCCCCTTTTCTGTAGAGAAGAGTGAGGCTGCCTGATAAAAACTTTCTTCAACTTTTGTCTTCCACATCCCAAACTGAGATACAGTTTTGTCCCATCTCTACTTCTGTTCTCTCAGTTTTAAAGAAATGACCATTACTTTTTCTTCCAAGAGAAATCTTCCTCCACGTCTGCTGTTAATCCTGAATCTACCCCAGTCTTTTTAGGATGTTGCTTAAACAGTCACCCTTTTTACCTTCTGTTTCATTTCTTCAAATCAGAAAACTTGCTCAAGCCTCCCCCTTTCTGAAAAGGTTTTTCTTAATATGCTTTCATTCTTGATTCTCCCCACCCCACCCCCTTCTCTTCAAATTATTTTTTAATAGTCATATTCGTTAGTTTCTTTTCAATTTGGCAGTTGTGTTCTTCTTCCTTGACACCATTTCCCATTCTTTAAAATCCCCTTTTTTTGCCTGACTCGGCATTGTTCTCATTAGAGTCTCCTTATGCTTCTCTGTGTATGAGTCAGTCTGCTGAGAAGGCTTATCTTCAGCCTTAAATACTGGTGGCCACTATTGCTCATATCCTCCATATGCCTTCTAGATACAGCCACTCTCCCTGAGTGATCTTGTTCTCTCACTATAACATCCATAGTCACAGTTGATAGCTCCTAAATTTTTATCTCTCTTCTCAGCTTCAAACCCACTTTTCTATTTCTACCTGTTGGTGTTATAAAAAGTGTAAATCAAAGGTTTGCAAAGTAAATACATTCTAAACCTTTTCCCATCTCAATGCATTTTCCCTCTGCTTTTCAAAAATAGCAACCAACCAGTTGTCCCTGCCCCTCCCCACTCCCTGCCAAACAAAAACAGCCTTGCTCTGTCCTCCAGTGAAGACCCACTCAAATTGTGCAAAACATCTTAAAAGTTCCAGTTTTGGAGTTGCTGAAAATTCTTCTCTTGATGGGGTGAGATGATGTTCCCAACAATGAACATGTTGCAGGTCTTCTGAAAAGTATCACGTGAGGTTTGGTTTTCTTATTTTGTATTCTGTAAGTGGCTTCATAGGGAACGTACACTGTATCACACTATTTAGGTCAAGTTTCTGCACATAGACCATTATACCGGTTCATGCCTGATGCTCAGCAAATGTTTTTGTTTTAGTTAGAAACCTAAGATATAAGTATCTCCCTTCTTTGTTTAACCCTAGTTTCCTTTCATTTCACATAGTAAATTTAGGATCAAACGAATCTTGTTTCTGGATAGGAACCTTTTATGTTAGCATCTTAGACATCATTTTTACAGATCTTTGGACAATGTTTAGTTCACCCACATCCTCAATCAGTTTTAAATTGGCAGTGATAAAATCTTTGACATGCAGAGATGAGGTCTGAAATATGGAGTAAAGAGTTTAAACGAGAAACCTGTAATACCTGTTAAGCCTGTGTTGTAACCAAGACTGGGCAGATTCTCTGTAGGATCCACTTTGGGCAACTTTTTTCTCTAAGTGGTTTATAATGTCTTATCCTTTAAAACTTTTGTATGTTTTGGTCAAATTGTTCAAACACAGAAACCACTTTAGGGGGTATGGTTACATCATAGTTATACTGTGAGCAGTTTTGAAGAGGATTGATAAAAGGGAAAGTAATCATTATTGTGCCAAGTACCATTATTTAATTTTTCTTTCAATTTGTAAAATATACAGAACTGTGAAAGATTTAATAACTTTCACTCAGTAGCAAAGATTTATTGAAGGCCAGCTCTGGAGGCATTATGATAGGATCCTTAGAGAATACAATATCAAGTAAAAGGTCCTATTCCCAAGGGGAGCAAGTGCTAAACGAATTTACTGACTAGGATATTGGGTTTAACTGAGCTACTCTTTATTTCACCCTGAACAAGTGGTTAACTGGAATGGTCTATTATAAATCTGAACATGGCTGTCCATCGTTCACCGAAATACCAGAGGTTATGTGCCCTGGATACCCAAGGCTTATTTACTGTTTTTTTGCATTGCCCTCCCTACCTTTCTCTTTCTTTAAAAGAAGAACAGAATATTGGCAATTGAGTTTAATGTCCCCATTATAATTATTTTCATGTTTTACACTCATGAATGGTCCATTTGAACATAAAAATATGATTCAGAAATTATGCATTTTAATTCCAACTTTTGGTTTTATATTGACATTAACTAAATTAATATTTAGTCTGGACAAAAGAACTACTCCTCTTATTTATTGAGAGGGAAGCCAAATAGTGGGCCCTGATTATCCAAGTCAGGATTAACAATTCTCTTTCATCGGTTTTAGAAATAATATTCTGAAATTATGGTACGTAGCATTTTTAACTTACTGTTGTGGTACTTGTTAGTTAATGCAAAGATTTTTCAATTGGTCGGTTTGATTTAGGAAGTAGTTATGAGGTGTGAAACTACTAAATACTGCATATTTACCAAATGTCCTACAATACCGATTTTACTATTTAAAAACCTAGTTTTTATCAAGATCTAACTTTTTTGAAGGTCTACCTATGTTTAAGCTAAATATTTAAAGACCAATGTACTTAGTAGATAACAAAGCTATTTTTAGAATAAAGATACTTGTTTAAGATACTTGATTAAATAGACTTTGGAATCAGAAAAAACCTGGGTTTAAATTTCAGCTTTAACTGTATCAGGTGTGTCATTTAACCTCTCTAAATCTCAGTTTCTCGCCTGTAAGATGGGGATGATAACATCTAATCTATAGGATGGTTGTTAGGGCTAGGAAGCATAAAGCACAGTATATATGGTACAGAGTAAGTATCAGTAAGTGATAGCTATTTTTCCATTCCTTTACATTGAATCATAGTAAAAGATAGACATTTTTCTTTTAATAGAATTTATCGTGCAGATATGAGCAATTAAGTCTCTTAAAATATATACTTAAACTCTTTCATGTGTTTTATGATATGGTGGAATTTTTAGGAATCTGCTTAACCTAATTAAAAGAAGCAAAGAATGCAAATAGCATTTATTTAACAAGGCATACCATGTTCCAGGTCTTTGTACTTTTACAAATATTAATTCACTTAATCCTCGTAACAATGAAGTAGATATTATTATTTGTGACATTTTACAGAAAGACACTGAGCCAGAAATGTTCAGTGGCTGCCCAAGGTCACACAGGGGTAAGTGTCGAACTTGGAATCTGGCTCCAAAGTCTTTTGTTCTTTACACTATGCAGCCTCTCCTAAGGTTCTTTTTTCTATAAATTGTGTGTGAACTTTAAAAAAAGTAGTAGCAGTTCTTTCCTAAAGCCAAACATAAAAAAAGTCCCAGATTAAAGTGGGGTTAAAGAAAGTTTAAACTAAATTTAACATGACTTAATTTTATCTAGCTTATTCCAGGTAATATAGGCCTCATTGAAATAGTGCAGTTACATAAAACACATCACGGTACTAAATGTCTTGTACCTAATGTTTTATTTGTAAAAGTCAACAGTGTTACTTCATTACCTGTGCTTTTGCCTCTCTTTCATTTGTGTGTCTGGCTATCTTTTCCCGGGTAGGATCTTTGTGTCTGTACTCAGCTTTCACACATTATTGATTATCACCCCTAAATGGTCTGCCACATCCCAGATTTGCCCTTTTATACTTCGACTGACTAGTGGCTGTCATCCAGGAACTTGTCTGCCTGGCAGCTACGCAAAGGCTGTCAGCCGTCCAGGATAAGTTCCAGATCAGGATTTCTCTAGTCTCTGCAGTTTACTAGTTAAGTATCAGGTTTTCATGTTGGCAGCTATTATATGTAGATAATGATAAACTGAACTTGGAAAAAAAAAAAAAAAATCTGTTTTTTTTTTTTTTTTGGAAGTAGTAGTGATCATGGCAACAAATTTAGTTTTTCCTAATTATCTGGACCACCTGACCTTTGATTTGTCACTTCTTATTAATGTATAGTCCACTTTATATTTTGTTTAAATCGAATTAACAAATTTATCAAATAAGCCATTGGCTTTAAAACTTCTCTTCGATAATCTTTCCATGACCAAAAAATAAAGTGAAAGAAGTTGTTAGCATATATTTACCCAGACATGTAATACCTGCTGCCTGTGAATACACAGTGGCTGATACACACCCAAGCCCTTACTTTCCCACCTCGTTGCTTACCCAATCCTTGTATCTGTTTAGGATTGTTCCCTTTTGCAGTCTATACTTTGCATGTAGATTAGTGATGAAAGCAATCTCCAGGGTAACCTTAGAGCAGTAATCTGATCTCAGAGTTTTCTGGAAACCAAGGGCTAAAAAGAGTGTCTTTCAAAAAGGAACTGAATGTAGCTTTCTTACTTATAAGATGGTAGTAGCAGCAAATGCAGTAACTTGATTTAGGAAGCTATGCAGAAAGAAGTTTTGATTGTGGTGTTGGCATCCTGCTTATGTAAGACTCTGCAAGTCTCCTGAGGCCTTTTATTTTGCTTTGGAAACATGGCAATGAGCAGATTCAATCTTGATGCTGAGATATATGTATATATATGTGCGTATATATTTATATATATTTTTTTGGTAGTTCTTAGCTATGCTTACAGCTTTAGGTATTAAAATACTATCTTTTCCTTGTTGGTTTGACCTGTTAGTTACTCCACATTTTTTTCCATTCATTTTATACATTCAACCAACCAAAAGATGTTTATTTAGCCTCTACTTTGCACTAAGTGATATGTTCTTTACTGGGGTCACTGTGGTGAGCAAATGCAGATGTCTTCATGGAATCATTTTAGTGAGGGAGGTGGTCACTAAACCAGTTGTCACACAAATCAGTGTAAAATTACAACTGTGATAAACTTAGAGAAGGAGAGGCACAGAATGTCCCAAGACCTAGTCTGCAAAGAGTTGACTGAATTGAAATGCAGATCCACAGGATAAATGGGAGGTACCTAGGCAAAGAAGGAAAGGCCACAGTCATTATAGGCATAGGGAATAGTTTGCCTAAAAGCTGTGTGGAGGGAGGAAGCTTGGAGGGGTTGCAGAATTCAAGGAAGGCCTGTGTGCCTGGACTGTGCGGACCAAGTCTGGGGCAGGCTGAGGCGGGAGAGGTAGGCTGGGGTCATACCAGCAGGACTTTGAAGGCCATGTTAAAGATTTTCATGTTTATTATCAGCAGAAGGGTGCCACGATCACATTTCTGTTCCTAAAATCTCATCCTGTGAAGAGATTAGAAAGGCCTGAATGGATGTGGGAAAATTAGTTAGGAGGCTATTGCAAATGTTATCCTAATGAATTAACATATGTAAAAATGGTGCCCTTATTTTACCATATTTGTGCTTCCTATATGGGATTTGCATGGTGGAAGCTTGTCTTATCATCTGCCTTGGAACAGACCTTGGATTTCCATGGAAGTAAATGAAGGTGAAGATTACTTGAGACTCTCCAGCTATCTGACCTCTTGGTCTGATGATCGCTGTCAGTCTTAGGGAATAAGTTCAAGCGAATTGAGGTCCAAATGCTCTCTTGTCTTCTGACGATTTCATTGGCTTAATTTTTTTTTTCTGTTAGGTATGAGACTCATGGTAGCAATGGTGGTGGTGGCAGTGGTAATAGCAGCAGCAGG